>NC_134116.1:47405762-48009399 GCF_040939455.1 Microcebus murinus
CTTGTAAGATTCCTAAATGGCTAATACCATGCCACATATTAAATGCAAAATAAACATTTGGTGACTCAAATAAAATAATAGAAAGATGGATGATTTAAATTTCCGTTTTTTTGATGTAATTATCTTTTCCTATGTAACATGATGCTGACAAAAAACACATGAGGTATAAAGCACTTGGCAATACTGCTCCACATTCATCAAATTGACAATATTTTTAAGGTAACAATTGCAGGGATGGGTAACATCGCTGAGAAGCCTGTACAATCATTTTGGAAAACAATTTGATGATATCTAGTAAGGTAGTTAGCATAGTGATTCCACTGTAGAGAAATTTTGACAATCATATAAGGTCACTGTATTAATTAGAGTTTTCCAGTGAAACAGAGCCAACAGGTGGTGAGAGAGAGAGAGACAGAGAGAGAGACAGAGAGAGATAGAGAGACAGAGAGATTTTAAGGAATTGGCTTATGACTTACATGATTGTGGGGGCTGGCTAGTCTGAAATCCAGAGGGAATGCCAGCAGGCTGGAAATCAGTAAGAGTTGATGTTGCAATTTGACTCCCAAAACTGCAGGGTAGGCTAGTGTGCTGGAAACTCAGGTAGATATTTAATGTTACAGTCTTGAGGCAGAATTGCTTCTTCAGGAAACCTCACTCTTTGCTCCTAAGACTTGCAACTGATTGGATGAGGCACACCCACGTTATGGAGGGTAATCTGCTTTACTTAAAGTTGACTGTAAATATTAGCCACATTCACAAATACCTTCACAACAATATCTAGACTAGTGTTTAACCAAACAACTAGGTAGCATAGCCTAGGTAAGTTGACACATGAAAATTAGTTATAACAGCCAAATTTTAAAAAACTAAATATTTCAACAAAAATGAACTCATTAAATCCATGAATTTTGGGGGTTTTAATGGATTGCCAAGACATCATATATAATAAGACTAACAGAATGTCCTTATTAGTGAAAATTAAATTGTGTTATTATTTCATACGTTGAATAAAATTTATAAACTGTATGTATTTTATGCCTATGAGGAATTTGGAGTTAATGTAACAGATATTTATATTGTTTTGAAGGTAAATGTCTCTTGTTAGAAATTTATTAATGATGTATAGTTTAACTACAATCTACCTCTCATTATTGTCAGTTGGTTTCCCATTACATGGTCTGAAAACACCAAAAATAGTCCTAAAAAGTATATGATGTTCTTGATGAGAACTGACAAATACTAATTGTAGTGTGATAATATTAATGTCTGGCCAAATTCACAAAGGCTAATTCTTTGAACCTACCAAATAATGCACACTAGATGCCAATTAATTTTTTCTTCTAAATTTATCTTGCATGTCTCATCCCTGGAATAGAAGGTCATTTCAAATACAAGGTCAATATGTGTCCTAGTACTAATATTGATCTAAAATGTGTTGATACTTAATTAACAAAAGGAATCTAGGGGGAATATATCAAAGCCACTAGTGAAAATAGAAAGGAACATGCACATATGGACAGAATTATTTTAGATTAATTTTAATAAAATAAATATTTATTTATATAAATTTACATAAATATTCTCTTCCTTTTGTTACAAATTCTTGTTTCACTTTAATATGAATTCACTAGTTACAATTCCCCTGACACAGTTTAGAAAACAAAACTAAGAATGTTATGGTATAATTAATGATAACTTTTCCATTTTGTTTTCATATACAAAGAGCTAACACAATGACAAAATGATACTTTAAAAAAAATTTAAACATTGTAAATAATTTGCATCTTTTACTAACACTCATCCCTTGTGAAAGTAAGCCCTGGTATAAAAGAATTTGATTGCTTGTCAGTGGAGATAGTTTTTACAATTGTCATGACTCACTGTTTTCTAGTAAATGCAGAAATAGCTCTGAGGTTAATCTTCCATATCAAAATAAAATGAGCAGCCACCTGCTCTAATGGCTTCTCACTGCTACAAATGGGATGACAGGCCAGAAGAGCAGCTGGAGGAGGAAATGCCTTATGATGCCAGTGGTTTGTTTATCTAACACTACGTCAACTCATTTTACTTTATTTTTCAAGTGGTATTTATGCTTTTCTTCTTGGTATAAGAGTAATATAGTTCCATTCAGAATGTACAAAAAAAATGTGTTACCACCATTTCCAATATTCATAAATTTAGTGATTAATTTTCTCATATTTCAAAATATATATATTAGACTTCTAAAATTAGAATATCACAAATTCAATTTTCCACTTGCCTATTTTCATTTAAAATATCGTGACTCATGATATTAAAATATTTCTGAAACATACTTTACTGATGCTATGATATTTCTGCCTTCGCCAATATAACAATTTATCTAACTAACATATATTCAGGTTGCTTTAATTTCCAATTATTATAAATAGTATTTGAATGAACCCACTTAGATATACATATTCGTGAATATTTCTGAATATTATAGAGGAAGTTAACCTATAAGCAAGATTTTTGCATAAAGGTTTTTGAAAAACTAAGCTGCTTGAAATGCACTTGCCAATTTGTTTTCCAGCAAATTTGAATCAATTTATACTTCCACAAACATTGAATGAAACCACACATTCAAATGTGTTATTGTTAATGCTAAATTAATTACTGATTTTTATCATTTCCAAGTTAAGTGGAAAATCATATCACTTTATTGTTATCATCTTCCTGTTTTGATTTTCTTGTGGCTATAATTTTATTACCCTTGTTAAAAATTTGTACTTCATCATTTAGGGTACTTATTCTTTCCCTTTGCCACCTTTTGTATGTTGCATCATATTTCTAAGCCAAACTAAATCAAACCAAAACAATAAAAGTTGTATATAGAGAATATCAACCATTTTCTTTCATACATGTTCTAAATATAAGGTTTTAATAATTTTTAAACATTGCATATGTTATTTTTGTTATCATGCTATTTTAACTTATGATAGTTTAAACTACTGATTTTCCCCCATAGTCTTTTCTTTTCTTTTATTTATGGATAACTCTAGAAAAGATATTATATGTGAAGCATTTTTCATGTTCTAATATTTCAGTGCCTACATGTTTTATATTTTAAAAATTATGTTCATATAATATATTCAATATTCTTTTCACCTAATTTTATTTAATAATACACTATGACTAGTTTACAACATTAAATATTTTGGAAACAATGCTGTCTCTCTATCTCCTAACCCACTTTACCCTTCCCTTAATTTTTGCTTTTGTTTTTGAACATGGTATCTTTTTTCCTGGTACATCAAACATTATTTAAGAATCCATCATTATTTTTTTTATCTGGAACATGTTTGTATTCTCAAACATTAAATATGTATTTCACATTGTGAATATGTGTTTGCAGATTGTGTTCTCAAACGTTGTATTTATTTTAATGATGTTTTCTTCATTATGATTCTTGAAGTTGCAATCGATAGATCGATATACCTCTGATATTGTATCCTTTTACATATTTGATTCTTTGTCCTTCATTTGAAGAGATTTATTCAAGTTTATCACTCACATTGACATCAGTTATTTTCTCCAGCAGCATGTCTTATCTAGTGGTTGCTGAATTTTTTCAATTAACTTCTAGTTTTTTTGTAACATTTCTGTATTTTATACATCTAACTCTCACCTCATATTGTTTCTTTTAACTCTATGTATGGCTTTATTTTTCTTTTTTCAATTTGTATTGTATAAGAGCTGTATATTCCTGCATATCATTGATGTCAACAAATATATCACAACTATTTGTAATATATAATTTTCCTGTTGGCTTTTCTTGTGAGAGTTGATATGAGGCTTTCCTTTTCGTTCTTCATTTTTTATTTGCAAACTGAATTCTCAACTGAAATTTATCCAGATTCTGTATTTGTCAATGAATCTTTAAGTGATGTTTGAACTTCCTTCGGCAACATTATATAGTTTAAGTAAGATGTAATGTGTAGGGCTTGGTTGCTTGAGTCCATGTCTGGACTACATCACTTACTAGCAGTGTTTTTAAATAATGGACTCTATAAAAAATCAGAATTTTTGCATAAACCATTACCATGAATCATTCTGTCCTCAATTTTTACTGGACTGAATGTTTTTACCAAATTCTATCAATTTTTATTTATGGAGTTTTATTAGCTTTTGTCTTCTTATCATTTTTCTAGAAATTTTAGCCAGTTATGGCCAAGCACTTGAAAAAAATAGATACACTAAAGTTTTCTTTAGATTAAATTATTTTTAAAAAGTCAAACACAAAAGCAAAACCAGAGAATGTTCTGCATATGTGTATGTGATGGGCCCAGGCAGTGGCCAGAAGAAGAAGGGACAAAGTCACCAGTATTAAAAATCCAGTTGTCTTATTATTCAACTCTTGTGTTTCTTCAATTTTTTTTTATCATAGTAGCAGCTGAAGGGTTTCAGAGGAACACTACTCAGTGAAAAAAAAAAAAACAACTGAAATCTTGAACCTTAATTTTAGATAAATTAGTGCAGAAATTGTGCAATGTGTATGAGAAGAAGAGACTTACCATACTAGTCATCTCTTCCAAACCATCTAATGAGTCCTCTGTCTATTCTAGCAGTAGGATGCAAGAGCCAATAGATCAAAAGAGTGAAGAAAATCCACAGAAATTGAAGTACTGCATTTGTGGATACAGAGGTTACAAGAAACAAAACAGGAATATGCATAATCTTCCCTCTGCAAATCTGAAAGACAGCACAATGTAGAGGGAAAATCTGTTCCGTTTTGGTGGACATTTTATTTTTAAATGCCAACTCAGTCATTTACCAGCTCTCTGATATTCATCAAACTGTTAAACTTGTCAGTGGTCTGGCAAATCAAGATATGAATATTTTGTGAGAATTAGACAAGATATATGCATAAGATCTGTTATATCATCTGGCACATAGCAGGTGATTAAATAATTTGAGTCATTGCTGCTATTTCTTGGTATTCGGGCATGTTCTGGGACATAGTTTTAAACTTTTCTTGATGTTCATTTTCCAGGTACTTCATTATTTCTTGATGGATATCATTCCTCTAGTTACATTGTCAGTTACATTTTATGACTTTAATTATTAAAATACCCTTTTCATGACAGAACAAGCACAGTACCTAATTAAAAAGTTTATTTATAATTTAGTGGAATATTTATTAAAATGACCATCAATAATGACTATAGTAATTTAAATGTAATGCAATCAAAGAAGGGCTTTATGGAAAGTGGAATAAATAATTTAAGGAACTTGGTGTGGCTCATGCCTGTAAACCCTAGCACTTTGGAAGGCGAGGCAGGAGGATCGCTTAAGGTCAGGAATTCAAGACCAGCCTGAGCAAGAGTGAAGCCCCATCTCTACAAAAAATAGAAAAATTAGCCAGACACAGTGGCGTGTGGCTGTAGTCCCAGCTACTTGGGAGGCTGAGGCAGAAGTATTGCTGGAGCTCAGGAGTATGAGGTTGCTGTGAGCTATAGTGATGTCACTACACTCTACGGCCAAGCAACAGAGCAACACTCTGTCTCAAAAAAAAAAAAAACAAAAACAAAAAAAAAACATATATATATATGCATTTTGAAAAACTAAATATTTTATTTCCATGTATAGGAATAAAGTTTGTATAAATATAACTCTCAATTTACTAAATGTATGTTTGAAAACTTATTAAAAATGTCAGTTTATAAAAATTCACTTTCTATTTAGAACAATTTTTATTATTTATATTTTATATGACAATTAATGTTTGTGCATTCATACATATTTATAACACTATATATTATACAATTGCATGGTGATATTAAATTTTTTAAATTTTTGGCATTTTGAAAGCTTTTCTGTTATGAAAACCTTATTCATTAAAATTGTTTTATAAATTGTGTCTCATTACATGAATCAAGATATCAATCAAACATCTTCAGTTCAACATTGATAATTCATTGAAACAAAAATAATTCAGATAACTGTACTATATTCAACAATTGTGTTTTTATTTTTTCTACTTTGAACAACCATCTATGACTTTGACGCATGTAGACATTTGGCATAGAACAGATAGAACTTCATGTTGTATGTATAGGCCAAACTTGTTTATACTTTAATTGTGTTACAATGTTTTGATAATTTTAGCTATTTAGTAAAAGCTCTTTCATGTATTTAGAGCCACATTTAATATATTATGAAAAGCCTGACATAAACAACTGAATGATTGGTATTTAAAAGACAACCATAGAAGTCATCTCAATGATAACATGCTCAATCAGTATGCATTCTGTTTTTAATCATAATAACCCTTATGATGTACAGTATGTACATATATTAATATATACATATCTATTTGTATATTGAGATACACTTGTCAGATGTACATGTATATATTAGTTAGGGTCTAGGTGCATTTATTGGAGTTTACAATATAAGGAGGACACCTGACATCTAGGTATTCAATTCCTAAAAGATAAAACCTATATAATAAATTCTATTGAATAAAACTGCTATATTAGAAGAATGAACAAAGTGCTGTTGAAAAAGGAGGTAGCAATTAATTCTGTCTCAAGGGATACCATAACTTCAAATATTTGGGACATGACAGAAAAATGGCAATCAGCCAAAGCTAGAAGTGGTAATAAGAATGAAGGGCATTTTAGGGAGAGTGAATCTGCATGGCCAAAGGTAAGATGGCAATGAAAGGGAATGTGTTTTGGAAATGGTGTATAATTTGCTCTGCCTAGGGAATAGCCTTAATTGTGGGTCAGAGAAAGGGCAGTAGTACTCTAGAATTATAGATTGGGGCATATTAAGAAGGCCTTTAAATACCTAGCTAAGAACTATGAATGTTTTTCTCCATACCCTAGGAAGTTCTCATTCACTGTGTTTGGCAAAGGTGAGTCTAGCTGACACACAATGGATGCATTTAAAGGCAAATAAAGAAAGTAGAGAATAGGGAAATTTAGAAAGTTATTGAGTGTTCTTATAGCAAAAATAAGCAAAGTCCTTTAAAATAAAAGCTATGTGATTACCATAGGAATAGATGGAATACTACAAAGACATTTTATAAACTTTATCTGTGAAGTTGTGGAAAAAATATACTCTGGGTATCTAGAATATTATTTTTTTCTCTCTTAGGTACATATTTTAACAAATGCCAATGGTGTTTATATACTTAGACATTTACTTAGTATGCTTCAAAGTATGTATTTTATTAAATAATCCTGTTATAGCACATTTAAGCAATGCTTTTTATCACTACAGGTTATTGGGTTGCAAGACTTTTCATAAGGAGTAATCATTTTGTTATTCATGTACCATTTAAATTTTTTGTGCTTCATTTTTCCATATGCACTAGTAACCATTCTATACATCATTCTGTTGCAAATTGTTATTTTGGTAGTGAAATGATACAATACTCTCAGTGATCATAAAAATACAAAATGAGGTCCCAGAGTGCTTTTTATAAATAGTGGAATTTGATATGACTCTTAGAGAATAGGATCTATTCAAAAAGCCAGAGAAGACACAAGGGTATTTCAGGCTAAGAGAATAGTAGCTATATTATTGTTAACTATATGTGTCACTATTAATATATGTAAATTATAACTCTTAAATATAGCATAATTATTAACTTTATAATGTACTTTATATTTATATTTATTATGACTACAAATAGTAGTATTAATTGAAATTTTGAAGACTAAACTGAAAAGCAAAGAAATACACCAATTTTAAGACTAATATACAATTATAGCTGTTGCTTAATTCTATTGTTCTTCTTTTTACATAGCTGTGGTTATACAAAACAAACCAAGTTATATTCAGCTTTTAAACACAGAATCATTAAATAAACTAAAAATGGCATGATCTATTTCCAGATTCCCTGTCCAGTATTATTCCTCAGTATTTATACTCACATATCAATAACTTGAATTTTTTTTTGCCATTTTTTAGTGTTCTTCATCAGTGACTTTGATATGTCCCTGTTATTTCCTTAATTTACTATACATTATGTTGAGCTCCTACTCATTCTGCAAAGCCTGGCTAACATTCTACATTCTAAGCATAGCCTTCTTAAATACCAACCAATAGGAAGCAATCTTTCTGTATTCCAAACAATAGAAACACGTTGCAAGTTTTTACTATGCTTTTCAAAACCTACTTTCTAAGCCACTCACCAAAGGATTTTTGTCTGTTTAATATATTAGATATTCTCAATATGTTCACAGAGTGCAAAATATGCATGGTCATCAGATTGGCAAACTCTCCACATATAAATTTATGTATTCTTGCATATACAAAAACATATTTGCATACCATATCAATGCCTTAAATATATTGTTTAAGAACAAATGATAAAATATTATAAACTATTTGTTAAAGTTAAAATACTTGTCTAAAAATTTTTCATTGAAAAGAATAATATTTTAATTGCTTATTTGTATTTATGAATAACCACACATTACTCTTAGTGACATTGCAAATTTATCCATCACTATTACTATCTTAATAATATTAATTCTACTCAGACAGTTTATTAGAGTGAATAATCCTGGAATCATAGTTTAACTTACATTTGGACATTGTGTTTATTCTTTACTGTTTTTTTTTTTACTTTATGGTCATGAGAGTGAGACTTCACAAACTGGAGTTTTATGGAATTTAACATTATGTTCTTTTACTCACTTTACTTGAGTTTTGTCAGTCCATTACTTGCAGAAAATATTTCATCTATTCCACTCTTTTTCAAAATATTCCATTCCATTCCAAAATCATTAATACTTGAAATGGTACATAATATGTCCTCAATGAATGTAAAATAATAACATTGCATTATTTCTCAAAATATTTTCTCATTATTGTGAATTTTCTAAATATATAATCTTGCTGACCTTATCATAAGTAAAGGGTACCTTTTATGATTGCTTCTTTCTTCTGATTTACCTATGTGAAGAGTTGTTATAAGCAGAAAATAAGAGACAGGTATTTGTGTTGGAGTAATTATACACCTTTTAACATAATTTACTTGAAGAGAATTTTGATAGAAAAGAAGTTACAATGATTATGTAAGGTCTCCTCAAAATGCCTGCCCCCTTGATTTTTTGATAATTGTATAAGACCTTTAGAGTAAAAAGAAAAAAAAAGTGAATAAACGAAGATGAAAACATCTTCTAGCAATATAGAATGTTGCTATGCTCCATAAGAACCGGATGAGTGGAAATTGCCTGTTTATAACCTTTTTCACATTACAAGGAATAACTCTGGATTGAGGCTAAAAATGATAATATAAAAACTTTCCAGAAAAATAGATGTTGCAGGAATTTCATAGCTAAAGGTGCAACATAAATCTTGGAGGATCCATTGTGATCCAAAGCAGTAACTGCCAGATAGCTTTATTAGTGCATGTCTTAAAATAAAACTGAACTAGTGCAAAAACTTTTTGAAATGACTTTGGAAAAGAAAAGTTTGCTAACATGAATTGGAATAAGCATTCTAATGTAGTAGGGTTCTTTATTATTATGACTTGTAATCCACACAGCATATTTGAAAGTAATTAGCATCGTAAATATATATTTTAATTATTGACTTCATTATCCAAGTGACATATAATAATCACTAATGAAAGTCAAAAGTTACAGGAAAAAACAATGAATAAACTGAAAGCACCTTTACCATGTGTTACTTAAATATACCACATAGTAGATAATCAATAATTATTTAGTAAATAATGAAGTTACGCTTTTTAGATTCCTACAAACAGGTGTATACTTTATTTTTCTACTTGAATATCTAATATTTATCTTATAATTAAAATTCCCAAAGAATAACTCTTGATTCTCACACTCTGACTTCCTTATCCCATGTCAGGAAATTGTGCAATCATCTTCTCATATGAGTTTATGAAAAAAACAAAACAACAACAAAAACCCACCCCAAACAAAATCACTCTTCGTTACTTTCTTTCTCTCTCTCAACCAGTGGTATCAGTTTTACGTAAAAATATACCCCAAAGCCCTTTATACTCTCTATGTCCATTACCACCACCCTTGGAAAAACCTCCATACTGTTTGTCCTGAACCACTTTAATAGCCTTCAAGACTGATCGCTTACTTGTCCTTTTTACCTGAGTCTTGTCTTCTGTACTCTAGATTGCAAACAGTATAGATCTAATAATGATTAAATAATAAATGAATTAGGTCATTGGCTCCCCTGCTGGAAAATATATACGGCTTCTCCTTAGCCTTAGAATGAAATTCCTTCTGATCTCAGTTTATAAGATCCTACATAAAATGTCTTCTGAATTTCTCTCCAGTCTCTTCCCCTAATCTTTTCCTTATATCTCTTTCCATTCTCCAGCCATACTGACTTTCTTTCCCCCCTTATCTAAGTCGGATACTTTTCAAGACCCTAAGTGGATTCCTGAAATCATAGATGGTATAGATGGTATTGAACCCTATAATATATACTTATTTTTACTATACATACCTACATATGATTAAGTTTAATTTATAAATTAGGTACAGTAAAAGATTAACAAACAAGGAACCACTTCATGGCTTCTCTGGCATATTTGAATTTCCAGCATGAGCACTATTGCACTTTGGGGCCATTCTACATAACATCAGTGTTACTTGAACACAAGCACTGTGATACTGCAGCAGTAGATATGATAACAGTGAAGGCTACTAAGTGCCTAATAGATGGGTAAGGTAGACTACATGGATATGCTGGACAAAAGGAAGATTTATGTCCCAGGTGATGACATTTCATCATGCTACTCAGAACAGTATACAATTTCAAGATTATGAATTATTTATTCGTGGAATTTTCCTTTTAATAATTTTGGACCATAGTTGACCATGGGTAACTGAAACCATGCAAAGCAAAACATTGAATAAGCAAGGATGGCTGTATTATTTAAAGTCAAAGTGCTTTTTCCACTTCAATATTGTTACACTAGTTTCTGCCTCTGGGTGGAATTCCCTCCCCCCAGACATTGGCATGGTTGACTAGCTCATATTATTGGGTCTTATTGAACAATTCACTCTCGAAGAGCCTTCACTGACCATACACTCTAAGTCAGGCCATGAACACTCTTTATCATCCCCAATTTATTTTATTTAATAGATTTAACAATCAGACACTTCCATATTCATTTATTTATTTGTTTGTCTAATTATTACCCAACACCCCACTACATATGAATGCAATAAAGCAGATAATATGTCTTGTTTCCCAACTTTAATGAATTCCAGTAACCCAGAAGGGAGCTAAAAACTGAATATCATTTAAAAACGAAGTTAAAATTTCTCATGGTAGTAGAGAATATGGAAAGAGAATTGCTCAAAATTTCTCTAACAGCAATAATTTCCCTTTGAAAGCTGGTGCCATAGTCTGACATTTTTTGTGTGTGCTTGATTGTTGACAGCTTTCAAGTGCCACCTCTACCTCATCCCC
Source organism: Microcebus murinus (assembly GCF_040939455.1). Classification (NCBI taxonomy): domain Eukaryota; kingdom Metazoa; phylum Chordata; class Mammalia; order Primates; family Cheirogaleidae; genus Microcebus; species Microcebus murinus. The sequence continues at coordinate 47,417,211 of NC_134116.1, forward strand.
TGTAACCTACAGGTGGACAAGCTGATAAAGCCTGTCAGTCTCCCCCTTGGCACCGTGGGGTGTTCAAACCAGGCAAGCCCATGCCTACTTGGGAACTTTGACGCTGCCCCCAATCACATTAAAGGCCATATCCACTTGCATCTTCATTCTCAAGAGTCACTCAAGCCAATTTCAGACCACCTTAGGCACTACCCTGCTTTTCTCAGAAAGTCCCATTATGTGAATAATACATTTTTTCATACCCTCTTGCTGTGTGTCTGGATCATTAGTATTGATATCTGACCTTTGAATTTGAAATGGGTTTATACCATCTTCCCATGGGGATCACAAGAGCTAGTCTTCTCTTATTGAGAATACTAACATAAGACCCCATCAAAGCCATATATGACTATAAGATATTTTGTTTATATTTTACGTAAAAATAAAAGATAATGTGAATATTTAAAAATTGTCTCTAACCCAATACATTCGTAATTTTAGATAATGTTGATTTCTTACTGAAAACTTTTTCAGTGTAGTTTTTCACTTAAAGTAAATGTGGGGGCTCTTAGATTAATATGAAATCTGTGCTAGTTAATATTGTCTTTGTAATATTAATGTGAAGTTATCAAGATGTGTATTACATTCATGGAATTAGAATCATGGATCTCTAATTATATAGTATATTTACTTGGCTGTTAAAATTAAAATTTTATAATGAAATGAATTAGTACTCATTATTAGACTGTGCAATCTAAACATTTGCTAAGAAATTACCAGGTAATTAGTTCTTACAAACCAAAGTGTGGTTACGAAGCTGTCATGTGAAAATAATATTCAAGAATTTATTATTAGAAGAAGAAAAGGTTGTCAAGATGTGATTTAAAAATTCTAAGTAATCACTCTGCTACGATTGTACTTGATTATTATGGACTTCATTACAATAATTTCAACTCAATAATATAGCCATAAAATCAGGAAATAGTCACTTATGTTTATCTATGGTTACTAAAAGACTTCAGAGTATATTTACAAGGACTAGCACACCGATTAGACTTTTAAATTACTGGCATTAGTCCAAATTGTGTTGATTAGCATTTACTACTACAGTTGATAAAACAGCAGCATATATTTTAGTCCATATGTTGAAGTAACAAAAAGAAAATATTGTTGCTGACTCTTAGTTTCCATTTCTCTAGGAGACAATGAGCTCCTAAGAAGGAAGCAGAATGTACCTAAAACATTTGCATGTGCATTACAGAGAAAGTGTGGGAAGAATGACTTTCTTTCAATGTGGAAAATAATCAGCTTCTGTTAAATTGTTCAATAATTTAACTAGGGCCAAGGCCAACATTGTTTGGTTTGGGTCCTGTAATCTCAGTACTGACTCCATATAATTCAAGGGTCCTCAAAGTTTTTAAACAAGGAGCCAGTTCACTGTCCCTCAGACCGTTGGAGGGCCGTTGGAGAGTGCCATGCACATTCCACACATGCGCACTGTGGGCCCAGGACAAGTCTGCTGCTAAGCAGGCGGCAAAAACACCCAGTGGGCCTGATAAATGGCCTCGGTGGGCTGCATGTGGCCCATGGGCCATAGTTTGAGGACCCCATATTATATTTTATATATTGTATATTACATGTACTAAACCATTCTCTTTATTCTGATTCATCTTTGTCTCATTAAAAGATATTTATTTTTAAAACTGTATTGAATTCTTGATATTCGGGGTCTTCTTTGGTTCCATACAAAGCGTAAAATTATTTTTTCTATATCTGTGAAGAATGCTGATTTCATTCAGCCATTAATTTAGTAGACATGTACTGAGAGGCAAATATGTATCAGGTGCTAGGCAATGCTCTGAAGAGAAAAGGTTAGCAAAACTGAAATAGATCACACTCTTAAAACTATTATGCTGAAATAAAAAACAATAAAATAAAATTGTAATAATGTATAATTACATTTAAATTTTAAAATATTACATTATATTGAGAGTGGTATGTGGAGATATTAATCAAATAATCCCCTAAAATATATACCATTAAGATTGGAGGGGGTAATTGTAGTTAATGTTGTATAACTGAAAGCATTTTACAATTCAGATAGAATGGATTACTTGATACTGTTATTGATTAACCTTAAGCTTTAAACTTCCAATTCAAAATATTGAGATAATCTACTTTTCAAACAGAAATTCAGTGTTCAGGAATAAGATAAGAGAAAGGAATTACAAAGTGTTTTATTTAAAAAGAAGAGGGAAGAAAAATTTAAAGAAGTAAAATGGTAAACAAGTAAAAAAAAGTCCTAAATATGGCAGTAATATAAAACTAGTTAAAAACACAAACAAAACTAAAATTCAGTAATATGGTATTTACAATAGAAACATCTAAAATATAATAAAATAAAAATATTAAAAATGAAATTATGGAAGACCTATTCTAGTGAACTAACGGAATAAAGACAATATCAATAAAAACTAGGGCAACTAATTTTTAAAGTGAAATGCATTTTTAGACCTATAGAGATTTAAATACAGGAAGATACAATAATTTAAATTTTTTTTAAGTTACCTAATTACATAGCATCAAAATGTATAAAAGAACAAATGCATAGAATCATCAGGAAAGTTTTAGAAATGCACCATCAGAATGGCAGTGTTTAATCTATCTGACTCAGCAAAGAGATCCAAAAAGAGGAAAAACAGGAAAAAAATCCATATCAAATAGACACCATTTTTGATTAAAATACAACTAGTAAATTACAAAAGGATACAAAAATGTGTTTGGAAATTCAAAATAAAACATGTATGATGCATAAGTCAATTATAATAAAAATAATGAATTTCAAAAACACTTAAAATTATGATATTGAATATATAATATATTACCATTTGTAGATTGAGTTCTAGACTTATAAACATGAGATGCTTACATTCTAAAACAAAAAATATTTGATTTTAACAAACTAAGCATACAGTAAGATAATAAAAGAATAAGATAGTAAATCTAAGTAGCAGGAAATAGACTATAAAATAAAAGTTTAATTTTATGGATAAAGATTATATTACTAACTCATATGATTTTTTGAACATTAATTGAATTAATTATTCTAATATTTAGATCAGTGCCTAGTAGTAAGAAGTGCTCAGCAAATATTTTATAATATTAAATTAAAACCAAATAAGTAACTACTTTTTAAATAAGCATTCCACACAGACCTTTATTTATTGTTATTATTTAAAGTTATAAAATGCTTAATAGAAACAAAATTAAAAATTGGTGTTAGTATCTAAGACTGGTGAAATAATGGATGTAGTGAAAAAAATAAAATAGGAAAAATAATTATGAAGAGAGGAAGAATAAAGTGGGAAGACTGATTCATATTAAACCAAGATTTATTTTCAGAACTTTTAGTTACCTTACTGGATTTTTAAAAAATGCTATAGTATAACAGTATTATCCTATTTTACAGTAGTGTAAAGTGATATTGGAACAGTCTGATTTATTCAAGGTAAAGAATTTCAAAAGTAGTAAAAGTCTTAGGATTGAAACCACATATTTTAACTCCATGCTGTAAGTCCTACCAAAACTTCACATTACAAGAAAAACAAACAGAAAAATCTAAAATTTAAATTGGAAATATCAATAGAGGTGAAGATGTGTTTTCTCTTTAAAAAATTTATGCATAGCTCATCACACTGAAAACAAACAAACAAACAAACTAAAAGCAATGGCATTTTAAAAGCATTTCCTACTGAAGAAAACCAGAGGTATTTGGAAACATAGCTTATTACTTGGTATATATGAAAAATATGAGTCTGACTGATATGGTAGACAACAAGCGAGCTATCAAAAACTAATGCTTTCTCATTTCTAGAATGCTCAAAACAACAGAGATTTACTTAAATACCAGAATATTTGAAATTTAGGAATTTTTCAAATCTGAGAGATAGTTGTGATAGTTTCCCTATACATGTAATACATACTTAAATGTAATGGACAGTATTCAGTAGAAGTATATTCCTTTACGGGCAAACATAGAAAATAGAACAAATTGTTTATAAAATAATGCATGTTTCTTTCTTAAATTGCTCATGCACATTTTCTTTCCAAATGTTTTATTTTTAATTTTTTTTTCTTCTGAGGTCTTTTACATTTAACTACATTTTCTGAAAACATAAAACAAGAAATACAAGAAAAGCTACCCATTCTCTAATAGACCAATACAGTAATTCGGCACTATTCTTTTTCTGTATTTAATGAATTCTAAGACAGAAAATAGAGACATTTTATGTATTTATTTACTTATTTACTTACTTACCTACTTACTTACTTATTTACTTATAGACTGGACTTTACAATGGGAGACATATTAAATCTTACCTAAAATTTAACAAAGGAGTAGATTACCAGTATGGCTCTGAATCTCATTTTGCCACTTTGTAGCATTCTGAAGAATCCTGTCCTACAATAAATATATCAAGTGATTTATTTTTCGAGGCCCTTGATTTTTTCATCTGTAATATGAAGGTTTTGTTTTAATATTAAGTGTCCCCTATAGATTTCATATTCCATAGAAGAGTGCCATTTTTTATTAGGAATTATTCTTGGACAAAATAAGTTAGACAAATAAACCCAGAAATTAATGTCAGCTAAATATGCAGTAACAAGAGATATGTAGAGTTGTAATAGAAATAGAAATTACATCCTGCGAAATTCTTGTTAGGTAAATTAACCATGTAGGTTGACCTGTACCTTTCCCGTTATCAGGAAATTGAAGATGGTCTGGGCTAAATCATGTCTCCAAAATTAGAAATAACAGCTCCACTTGACTTTCTTGGCCTTCAGTGCAAATTCTGATTCTTTCACTCATTCCAGGTTCTTCCTAAATTAAGTATACCACGTGATCAGTGATTAAGTTAAAATTTTAAAAAAAAAATGAACCTCAGCAGTGTCTCACTTTAGCAGTAGTTTGGTTAGATCACTAGAACCAATGTCTGGTTTTCACCTTTTCTGGGTTCAAAATTTAATTTTGTCCGCACATCCAGAAATTATTAGTCAGTCTCAGGGACTGATTCACACTAACCAAACTCACAAAAGAGTTCTGTTAATGTGAATGAAAATTGACTAACTTACAATGAGAAGTAGAACTGCCAAGTCAAGCAGAAGACTCATACATATGCCAAGGCATCCTTTGCTCTTGACTGTATGGGAAAAAACACTAGAACTTGCTCTTGGCCTCCCTTTTTCTAGGGTCTTTTCAGACTACTTGTTTGAAGCCTAAAAGTTGATATATTCAACAAGATTACAACTTTATTGTATATAAAAACCATTTCATTCACACTTTTGCTTGGTTATATCCTAGTCACCTAGTTGAACTTGGATCACCCCTAAAACATCTCTAAAATCTGTTTCCTCTCCATTCCTACTGCACTGGTCTAGGCCTTCATCATCTCTTCATGTCACATTCATTCAACTATTATTTAGGTTTTATTGTAACTCCTCAGGGGTCAGGTGTTGTCTTTGATTAGTAAATGGCAACTACTCTACTACTTCAAATATAATTGGATCAGTCCCCTGCCTAAAATCCTTCAGATGTTTATCTTTGTCTATAGAGGTCCTCAAAATTTAGTGTGGATCAGAATCACCTAGAGGGCTTGTTAAACCACAGCTGGCTGGGCTCCAATCCCAGAACTGCTGATGCAGTAGATTGAGAGTGAGAACCAAGAGTTTTCATTTCTAACCAGCTTCCAGGTGAAGCAGTTGTTGCTGCCCTGGCACTGTACTTTGAGAACCACCAGCATAGGGAATCAGTTTTAAAACCTCAAACTTGGCTTATAAAGTATTTTATAACCAGTCTCTAACTTACCTTTCCAGTCTCATCTCCTGCCTTTCCCCAGATACATGCTGTTTTTTTAACCACATGCAATGCCAAAGCTCATTTTAAGCATGCCTTTCATGCCTCTACACATGTTCTTCCTGGAATTCACCACCCCCTTCATTCCTACCTCAACCCCTCCTTTGTTAAGGCAGTTAGTTAGTAACTTTCTTTATGCTCTCAGAGTGTTTGTATCCACCATCAGTTTAACACGTCTCACATCATCTCTGTATACGTTTTTCCTAGTAGGCTGAGTTTCCAGAGAGCTGAGACAAACTTTTCATCTTTTCTCCATGTACCCTATCATAGTGCCTCATATATAATAAGTGCTCAAAAAATGTGTGTTGAATGAATTTGTGATTATAAAATTTCTGAGAGTGCTACATGTGGCAACATACATATTTCACATAATGAATCAATATGGTGATTTTTCTTGGAGAATTGTACATACATTTTGAAATAACTAAAGACATATTAGGATGTTTTAATGTGGAAATAACACATTAATTATAACCGAGTTGGAAATAACACACTTAAAAAAATCCTGGAGAACATTTAGAAGATATATATATGTAAAAAATATACTAATGGCTTCCTGACAAAAGGACATTGGAATTCCCATTGGCCAAAGATGTAAGAGTATGAGCAACAAAAATATTAATGTCCATACTGGTATAAATATATTAGATGTATATGTGTAAATACATGTGCATGTATATGCATTATGTATGTGTGTGTGTGTATACAGCCTGAGGTCATCATTAGTACAGAGAGCTGCAGCTAGGTAGACTAAGTAATATACAAAATTCAGGACTCATTGTTCTCATGTTTAAATACTTCCATGCTTTTCATTTTCCATAGACAAATGTTTCCTTTTTGTGACTATCTGAGAAAAATTGGTACATATACTTTCAAAATACCCTACTTGCTTTTACTCTGCTATAGATTAATGATTCCTGGATATTTTTGCTGGATCATCGACTTAAAAATCAACTTGGGATCCGGTTTAAAATCAGATCCTCAGAAATGCAATCGTTGTGGGGTGAATCTCCAGAATCGACATTTTCTGCCAACTTTGTTAACAATTGCTTTATAATGCAATGTTTGACAATTGTGAGAGGGTGTCTTTAATTGTACAATGATCAAAAAAAGTGTTATTTAACCTGAGATACAAATAGAAAAGGGAGAATATTTCCTCACAATTTTTAGTTTTCCATGTCCTACTAGATAAATTTAGTTCTATTGTTTTACTAATCTAGATTCCACATATTTAACTGGTAACTACATAGAATTTTTAAAATTTGCTTTTTAAATGGATATTTTCCATGTGAAATAATTTTAAAAAGTCTCTTCTTGATGTCATCTTATTACTGTGAAGAAAAGAAAATATAAGTACAAAAAGAAATTAAAAAGTCTCTTTTTAAAACAGTGAACACATAAAAACTCATGAACACTAATGTATACTGACAAAAATGTTATATTGACTTATTTATTAAGACCATAGATTATGGAGCTACACAGATAAACTAAGTTTACAAATTAACGATTCTATAAAAAAATAAAGGTATAAACTAAGTTGACAATTTCTTTATGCCATAAAAAGTTGACTTCCACAAGACACAGATAGGTTTAATTTTCTTTTTTTTTTGAAACTTTAATAAAGAAGATGTTTTACTTTGAACATCAAGTCTTAAACAAACTGTCATCAGGGACTAGATCTAAAATTATTGGTGGATTAAAATCATGACAAAATATATTATTTTCTGGGATACTTAGCTTCATTCTTTTATAAAAAAATTGAAATATGTTTATATTCTTATATATCTATCTAAAATGTATTTCTATATTGCATTCTATTAACTGATGCTAGACTAATTGTTAAATTGAATTCATTAAGGAAAAGAGACACTAAACTAGACAAGTTGGAAAATATCTGCACATACTTCATTCAGCTAGCCATTGAAATGAAAAAGCCTTTTTGTGGCAGATGGACAGCCTAGAGGTTGTTCCTTTTGTCATAGTGGATAGCAGCTTTTCTACCTTACTGTATTAACTTTTGCACAGCAATAGCAAATGTGGATTTAATATTTCACATGAGCTGAGAGTATCATATATATTTTAAAGATTTAAAAAATCCTCTTGAATATACACACAATATTATTTTTACTCTTCCCTATGATAACATTTTTGTAGGGTACATTTAATTAGAGTATAATATTTACCAAAGTTTCTAGTAAACATTATAAAAAAGGAATAGCCCATAGGAAATCAAGCCTCTGATGGCAAATTGGGTAACATATTAGTTCATTGTGACACATCAAGTTCAAATGTTACTAAAAACAGACCCAATTACAAAGCTGCAAAGTTCATCTCCCATCCTTATTCGATACTATAAAGAGAATTATTCTCCAGAGGCAACTACTGAAAGCATGTACAAAAGAAATGAGGTTAGTTTTATTAATTTTCTTTCTTCACAACTGAATAGCTATAGCTTTATTCTTTCATTCCCGTTGGCACTACTTTGTTCTTTTCTTTAGTAATAGTAAATGTGAAAAATCAGGATTTGTTTTATTCGGCTTCATTTCCCTGGGAATGCTGTAGGGGCATGAGATTTGGAACTGTTCACCGTAATGTATAGTATATCTGGATTCGCTTTACTGATGATGCAGTATCATTGTAAATGACTCACTTTGGGAAGTACGGCATTATTAGAGCATTAAGTCTTGAACTCCTGACTCCCTTTGAGTGGCACTGGCAATTAATTAAGAATTGCTGAGGATTGTAAGTGGTATTTCTGGTTTTAAATGTTGTGTCATCAGTGCAAACAGAGCTTGTTGGCAAATACACATATAGCTATGAAAAGCAGAAAATTTGGGATAAGCATTCTGTCACACACAAATATAAGTTGTTTTTACAGAAAAGGGAGTTCCATATCATAATCAGAATACCTAGATGGAACTTTTCAGCTTGGAGCACCACTCCTCCAATATAGGTGCTGAGAATAAAATAATAAATAAATTAGTCAACACATTTACTCATAAGTCACTTATGGTCTAATACGGGAGACTAACAATAAACAAGAAAGAACATGATGTGTGTGTACATATGTATAATTGCTTAAAGGAAAAAATAAAACAATATAACAAGTGTTGAGATACCTTATATTGAGAAATTAGTGAGCTTTTTGTGAATAATATTTAAACTGAGAGTTGAGGTTTAGAATAAGCTTTTCAGAAAAAAGTAAGATAATTTATTGCAAAATTGGCAACATATATGAAGGCACTGAATTTGGAAAACTATTACCTCAGAATTTAAGAGATGGTGAGAAGAGTACAAGAGTAATGCCACATATCTGTGTTTTTATTAACTGATATCTTTCAATTACTTCCTAAGTTGAGGCACTTTACTAGCCATGAAAAATGTATTAAATAAATGCCGAAATCTTGTACTCATGAAGCTCCTAGTGTAGTGGTAAGTAGAGTAAACACAAGAGGAATAAACAAAGGAGAAATTAAAGAGTCATTCAAATTAAAAAGTCCTTAAATCCTCTGCTCCCCAGTTTGCTTAACAATAAATGAAGGATTAAAATTGGGTTATGAAATTAGGAAATCTACAGTCAGTATAAAGGCATGGCCATTTTGAAATTTGTATGGGAAATCATGTCATATTTTAAATTTTAATATATCTGCAAAAACTCTCTCTTATAAGTTCTTATAAACTCCTATGTGTGCTGCAAACGGACATGAAAATTGGTTTACTATTTTTTTGGAAAAGCAGAATATAAACTTAACATTTTCAGAATAAGAAAATTGTTCCTTTTTCTCATCTTTTACCGAAAAAATTATATATTGCTGCTGACAAATAATATTTAGACATTGAAAATAAAAGTAATTACAAAAAAAGTATTCTTTTTAAAAATATCAATCTTACAGACAGAAAAGTTAAAGTTTTCCAATCTAGGTGCTTGCTTATTTCTCAGATATTATCCACTTTACCATTTTGCCAGATGCATTTCATGCTTATGTTTTCATATACATATGCTTTTAAAATATAGGGAATGTATAATAATATTTTAAATTTATAATATGCATTGATTTTACTTTGAATATCTTCAAGACAACATGATTTTTATATGAAGTCCTGATAAGTTTATTTTAAAAAATAATGATGATTGTTTTATGAAGTAATGAAATATTTCAACTCAGGTTCGAAAAACTTGGCAAAATTCAAACAATCAATATAGTAAGAGTGCTGAAAAGTAGAGTTAAAGAGGAAAGATTAAAAGTAGACAGACAAGAATATAAATAAAGGAGCAATATAGTAAGAATAATAGCTAACTTCTTAACAAATGGATGGAATTTGGAAGCAAATTTGTTGAGATATTTAAAGCTTCAAATATTAGCCTATGTGACATTCTATGCCCAGCAACTATGTCCCTCAAAATGAAGTAAAGTAAATAAGTTTTTAACCAAATACATCAGAGAAAATTTGTCACTGGAAAACCTTACCTGAAGGAAAGACTAAAGGAAATATTCTCAGAATGAAACACGATCATGGACAGGAATAAAGAGCATGGAAATGGCAAACCTGTGCATAAAATTAATGGGCACTCTTTGAATATTGACTCTTTAAAATAGAGATATCAAATAGAGCTAATTGATATATCCTGCTGTATATATTTTTATTATCTAAATTAGATAATAATTTTCAAAAATATCTAATATAAATTAGATAATAATTTTCAAAACTTTATCTTATAATGATTTTTCTCTTACTGTAAAATAATCATCCTCTTAAATTTTCACCACAATATGAAATTATATTAACCATATTCCACAGCTGTGTATCTGAATAGTATGTGTTTTAATATTATATAAATAAACTTTATTTGCCAGAGGGTTATCAGTATTTCTCGAAATTAACATTGCTCAATTCAGAATTGGTCTATCGTTAAAGCATAATAATAATGAATAATCTAAGGAGATTTAACATCAAATTATCTTATTAAGAATCCAGAGTGTGTTTACTTAAGTGGGCTTTATCATTGTTAGACATATTCAAGAGAAAGCACTACCATCTTTTCATCTCTGCACAGGATTCTGGTTAAGAAACTGTTAGCTTTGTTATATGTGAGAATTAAAAAGAATCATAAAACACTTTTTTCTTTTTGCTATCTTTCACTGAAATGAAAAGTCTTGATGGAACAATTTTCTTAAAAAAGGATTTTTGAAACACATTTTATTTTGATTTTAGTGCCCCCTGTGGCAGTGTTATTTATTTATGACAAATTTTCATACAGAGGAACCGCTTAGGCATCACATCATCTTTCCTGCAATCTTTGTGGTTCTATAGAATTGGTTCTCTTCTTTTTTACAGAATCCTCACCGAGTGTACCTCAGATTTAATTAACCAGCTGTGAAGCTAAAAAATACTACTAGGCATAAGTTGAAGTACAGTAATTACTTTTGCTTCTTATATGTTATTTAAAAATCTCACTACAGTTTAAAACTGAACAAAGAGTAACTTTTGATGATGCCGAAGAATGCAATTTGTTTTCTTTATAAAACATGCTACTTGTATAATAAAAGTGACATTAAGTTTGCTAGCCATATGTGCAAATGAAAGCATATTAATATATAAATGCAAATTTTTGCTTACCACCTTCTTATTGTTAAAAAGGGACTAAGATAAGAACCATTTTCCATATGCCATTAATAGCAAATGGAATTACTACCAGACCATTATGTGGTATCTGTTGGGTATCCATAATTTCCTACCAGGTGTCAGAATCACTGTTGGTGCTGTAGTGTGATTCCTCAAGGAGTGTGACACCCCATACATGGCTACCAAAGCTAAAGAGAACTTGCTGTATCAGTATGGTACTACAGAGTACGGATTTTAAGCAAGGAACTTTTAAACTAAATTGCCATTTAGCACATTTGTAAAAACTTTACACAATAAGAAAATTATCTCCTTAAGTGCCTTTGAGAACTACCAAGGTAAGGAGGATTTGTGGGGTCAATCTCTAATCTGGTAGAGCAAAAAGGTTCAGAGAGGTGAGTCCACATTTGGGAATGTATTTATTCCTCTTGATGAATTTGCCATTTTAACAACAGTACCTAAGAGTCTATGGGCCTTAGCAGACTCATAGAGTAAAAATAGAGTTCAGAATCTTCTTAGACTTTAGTCTATGCTTGAAAATGCTACACTCCAGTAATGACGATGAATGTGATATAGACTAGTTGTCACAGAGACTGAAACCCACATTCAAAACTTATAAGTTTTCTGTTGACTAAATGTGATCTAGAATTGCAAGTACCATTAGATTGATCACTAGAAACAAAACTAAATTTCTTCTGGGGTGAGATAACATTAACCCTCAAATTATCTATATTTTTTCTGATGTAAAGTCTTATATTCATTCAAAAACAACCATGTAATGTAAGAAAATACAACTTAAATGAAAAAACAATAAAAAAGCAAAATATAAATATACACACAGGATTTCCAGATAATGTAATTATTCTGTAAGTGCTATGAAATATTTGTGATTAACACATTCAAAGAATTACAGCAAGTCCAAAATATTTCAGCAGAAAATGGAAACTGTAAATTGAATAAAAAATTTGAGTGCATACAAATGCAGTAACACACATTAAGTATTAAATCTCTAAGCAAATACTAGATAAGAAATACATACAAAATAATTTTTAAATATAAAACTAGGCAAGAAGAAAATTTTTATACTGAAGGCAAGAGAATTGTAAGTAGATGAAATGACATAAGAGATATTTCTGATACAATGAAAAGTTCTAATAAACAAGACATCGAATCTACCCTAGGAGTAGAACAGAGTGATAGAATGGAACTGAACGAAGGTAAATAATAATAATAATAATTTCTAAGAACATTCTCAAACTTGTGATAGACTCCAAGATACAAACTCAGAAGGTACTATAAACTACAACTTGGACAAACAAAAACAAAGAATATCACAACTAAGCACACTGTACTTGGTAATATATACCCTAATTTTTTCCCAGTTACCAAGCTAGTACTTAGTTATCCACCCTACTGTTAGTTGTATTTTTCATTTGCTTAAAATTGCCTCTTCTCCAGACAATTGCTCTTAGATAAAATGGAGCCAACTCACTCAGGAGATGACTCTTTTCCCACAGTTGAAACTTTCATGCAATGACTGCCTAACCCTGGTTGTGGGGATAGAAATGGCTGGGTTTCACAATCTTGCCTGATGGTGGATCCAATTCAGTGGTGCAATCAAAGCCTCAGGGCTTATGGAATATGAGGCTGAAGATAGAGTACAGTGGACACCAGATTCTTTGATAGACTTTCCCCCAATACTGTTCCCTTGACTTGCTTCATTCACTCTCCTTCTCTTGAGAACACGCTCACAATAAATGACTTGTACAAAAGTCATCCTCTCAAGTTTTACTTCAGGAGAATACAATCCTAAAGGTACATCAATCAAATTGGTATTAACTGATCAGCACTTAGGTGCACATACAGTAGTAACATCCATCCGGTGTCGGGCAGGTGGGAGGGGGATGGCTGAGGTGCGGGGCACAAAGTCTGGGGGATGGACACACTTGAAGCTCTGACCTGAGTGGGGCAAAGGCAATATATATAACCTAAACATTTGTATCCACGTAATATGCTGAAAAAAATTAATGAAAAATGTTTTTAAAAAATTTAAAAATTAAATGCAAAGTCAGGTGCAGTGGTTCACACCTATAATCCTAGCACTCTGGGAGAGCCAGGTGGGAGGATCGCTGGAGCTGAGGAGTTGGTCTTGCTAAGACCAGCCTTAGTAAGAGCGAGACCCGTCTCTACGAAAAATAGAAAAAAAATTAGCAGCGCGCAGTGGTGAGCTTGTTCTCCCAGCTACTGGAGAGGCTGAGGCAGGAGGATTGCTTGAGCCAGGGAATTTGAAGTGCAGTGATCTATGGTGACGCCTGGGGTCAGGGAGGGGCGGGCTGGGACAGGGACAAAGAGAGACTATGTCTCCAAATAAACAAACAAACAAAAAAGTAAACACAAGAAAATCTCAAAGGAAACTAAATAAAAAAGACTCATGTGTTTTAAATGAGCATGTAGAAGAATGAAAGCTGGCTTCTCAATAGAAAAGTTAAATATAGCATTTATGGATGTAAGTTCCTTCAAACGCTGAAAGAAATAATCCAGGTTTCTATATACCACAGAATTTTCCTTAAAATATGAAGAGAAACAGCATACATTTTGAGAATGAAGATGATTTTTCTGTAATAAAATTGTCAGTATTACAAAAAGTGTCAAGATTGTTCCAAAGGAAAGGCAATTATTTTAGGAACCCTTGAGGAAAAATGTAGAGGAATATTACTACATAAATGTTGAACTCCAAGTCTTCAGAAAGAAAAAGAAAAGTTTATGTTCATAAATAGAAAACTTTTTTTCCTAGAGTTTGCCCAATCTGTATTTGTGTATCAAACATGATCAAAGTCATGGCACCTGGTTTCTATTACAAAATAGGATGTGTGTCCTCACTTCTCCATAGATGTTGCTGTTTGGGACAAGAATTCCTTTGTGAGAATCTGAAACTGCATGTGTGAAAAAAATTCCTGTAGGTTTTGCCATTAGGCTGATGTTAATTTAATAACTAAAATGAAGAAAGAATTAATTTTTGAATGAAACAGCATTGAGATTATACAAAATTCAAGTATTTTGTTTCATCTAGCCATGACAGAAGCACGAATATCATTTAAATTGTGTTTATGCATCTGAGAAAGGAACAGTACAGTATGTCATGAGATAGAATCTAGTAGTTGTACAACTGCTTGAAACAAGAAGATACTAAATGACAAGCCGTGACAATAAAATGTATCTATTCCAACAGAAGATTGCAATCCACAAATATGTTTTCAGACAAACATAAACTTATAGCATCTGTCTCTAGAAGAATGTCTTTCTATTGTAGAAAGAAAGAAATGATACAAGATGGTAGCTCAGAGATTGAGGGAAGAATTAAGAACAAGAGAAAATGTAAATATGTGGCCAAACCTTAAGAGAATAAAATAATGTCATGCTTTTTCAGGTACTCTGAGAAGCCAATATCAAGACAGATTAAATATGCAAGGAATTCATTAGGCCTACTAGGGGAAATGATGGGAGTGTTGGAAGAGGCTGGGGGTTGGGGGTGAGAGTCAGACTACAATGCAGTAACTCTGACAGGATCAGTTATTATTAATAGCTGGAATCAGCCCATGGGGAGTATGATCTTGTGTATAAACAGTAATTTCAGACTTAAACTGTAAGATCCAGTTATCCTGCTACTGGTTGTATATTCAAAGAAAATGAAATCAAGATTTCAAAGAGATATATGCTTGCTTACTAGCTTGTATAAATCAATTCTTCTGTAAACTGATTGTATTTAACTGAAGAAAGGGTTAAATTTTGTGAAAGATAGCATATTTAAGACCTTGTTAACATTTTTATTTTTCTTAACCAAGTCATGTAGATTTGCAAGTTGGTGTATTTGGTGATACAATAGTTTCTAATTATACTCTTTAATAGCAAATGTCATCAGTCTGGAAAAAATATAATTTTATAATTTTTTCTGGAAAATGGAAATGAGGTTTAATTGACATATATAACTATTTCAGATAAAAATATTGCTATTGAAACTTGGATATTATTTTAATATAACAAATGCCTGTGCATTTGCTTTCAATTCAATTTTGAATTGTATCATTGATAAACAGTAATCTTTATTATATACAATTTTCTAATAATGCTGTATTATATATGAATTAACAAAAATGCTAATTGCTTATGTGCTAAGAGAATTCCATTTTCACTATGTTGCACTGTATTTGTCACAGTAAAAGAAAAATATTTAAAAATGAAATCCTTATTTATTTATTTATTTATAACATTGGAACAGAGTAGAAATAACATAAGGAAATAAAATGGATATATTTTTCAAATATGTGGAAAATATCTAACAGGACAGAGCTTTCTGTTAAGCTTTCCTTTCCTCTCTCTCATTTAATGGTCACATGTAATAACTACTCAGAGTTTTAGTTCAAGTAGCCACTCCTCAACCTTTCTAAAAGTAATCTAGCTAAGTGAATGCACTCAGCTTATAAATGAGATTATTAAAAATGTGAAAAGACAGCAATATCTCTCAGTAAAAAACAGCAACCCCAAATCATTACATTGTCAGAAGGAAAAAAATTGAAGATTGATTGAGCAACTATTCAAACTACAGAGCCTCTAAAAATATTCTCTTTTTAAATTTTGCATTGTAAACTCATACTACTACACTCAAAGTAAAAGTGATAGCTATCAGTTTAATAGCAGAGTGGATTAAAATACAACCTGTTTATGAAATTGCCATGAAATTGAATTGAAGCACATGCGGAACTAAACAGAGTGCTTGGAAACTATTCAAGTACAAATCTGTTCTTTTTTCAGGCCTGCTGAAATCCAAGCTGATTTTAAGAAAGTGGATTCAGATATTTGCTCTGCCATTTAAAGAAAATTACCTTGAATATTGTAAGAGTGTTTAGGGAATATTTATGAAAGACCCTTGTCCATTGACAAAGGACACTGGTATTAAATTTTCATGCTAGATAGTAGACTTAAAAATGTTATTAAAGATAAGCACCTTTTGAAAGAAAATAAATACCATTTTTCAGCTGAAAAATTTTTATGCTATTTTTATTGCATTGAAACAGATTCAGTACATATTTAAAATTACATAACCTTCATCTTCACCCTGATATATTGGCATATGCTCTAAATGCTTGGCTTAATTCTTTCTCCATTGTTCCACTCATCATAGCTGGAGTCACATGTTTATTGTTTCACATAAAGTTATTTACTAAAATGATGTACTAGGGTTAAAATTTATAAATACTGTGCTGAGATTTGCAAAGAAAGTGTATTATCTCTTATGTTAACTAATGTAATCATCCTGAAAAATCCCTGTTAATTATTTTAATATTATTTATTTTCTTTTAATTTAATAATTTATACAATTTTAATGTCTTCTAGTTGAAGTTATCTCTTTGGATGATGATTCGGTCTGGTTTGGGTACTCTCCATCTTTATCTGGATCCTCTCCAAGATAGTTTCTGAGTCTAGATGTAGAGAGACTCATAAATCTATAATAGAAAGAAATTCAAGACCTCATGATAACCTCTGTATTCTTGTACTTATCAAGATTCTGACCTGAGACTATTATTAGTTCCTGAGGATTGACTATTTCCATTTGCAGATGCTCACATGTGTTAGCACCTACTGTAAGGTCATTGCATTTCCCAGTGCACAGCCCTTTTGGAATATTCACCACAATCTGTGATGGCCCATCAACATGTCTGCTTTCTCTCAACAGTCACACAAGAAATTCTGATTTCTACTTACTCCTCCACTGACTTCTGCCAAAGCGGTACTTTAACTCCATGCCATGTTGGACATCATTTATGGTCAGAGTTTTTCTGTGGACTGTAACATCTCTAATTTATACCAAGGGACAAGTTATATCAGACCAAATAATATACTTTGTTTCTCACATTCCTATTTGGATATTTTTGTTATGTTCTTTCTACTTGACCCTAAGTAAGGGCAAGTGCTTATGACCCCCCAACCCCTGCAAACCAATCTGCATTTTATTGAACCTTTTCTTAATTCTCTGTGGAAAGAAGATGGTAAACTTCCAAATTCCTCTTCTTTGTAGGAGGCAATTAAATTTTCTTTATATTTTCTTTTTACAAGCAGGCAATAAGCTTCATGATCCTTATTAATGTATAAAGGAATATTCCTTTTTCCTTATGCAAAAGCCTCCTATAATCTGTTCCCTCAGGCATGGCTCTTGATATGAAAGCTATAGAAATGCTGGTAAGTAGGAATTACCAAAGACAAAATTTATTATTATAACTTAATACTCCCCCAAAATATCGTCCCATCAAAAGAGAATTCTTATAATCCTATTTGGTTCTCAAGGTGTTTGAATTGAGACAAATTTTCTTCTCACCTCACTTTGATTTTTTTCCCCAATCTAATCCATGAGCATCTGTCTTGCCGTATAACCATTCTACAATATTGTATGCCACATCTCACAATGGAGTTTCTGATCTTGAATTCTTATACTTTAGGATTTTTAAAAAATACTTTTATTAAGGCAACACTGACAAACAATAAACTATATATTTTTTTAAACTGTGTAATTTAGTCAGATTTGATGTATGTATACACACATGAAATAATCACCAAATCCAGAATTTTAATCATAGCTCTCAAAGTTTCCTTGTGTTTTTTTTTTTTAAATTCCTCTCTTGTCCTTAAAAATACTCCTCCTTCATATTACTCCCTCCCTAGGCAATCACTAAGTTATTTTCTGATGCTATATATTTGTTTGCATCATCTAGAGTTTTATTTAAATAAAATCATATAGTCTTCATGTTTTGCTTTGTTCATTCTGCATGATTTTTGAGATTCAAGCATGTTATAAACATCAATATTCAATTCCTTTTTATTGTAAAGTAGTATTTCATTCTACTTTGAGTTTTTGATACATTCACCTATTGATGAATAATAGACTTGTTTCCTTGTTTTTATTTTTTTTATATTTTACTTATTTTTCTATTACAAAAAAAGATGCTATGAACATTTATATTTTGTGTCAGGAAATTCCTTTTAGGGAATTATTAAGGAGTAGAATGACTAAATTTTGTAGTAGGTGTATGTTTTCATTTTTAATAAACTAATCAACTGTTTTCCAATGTGACTGTGCCATTCTACCTTCCACCAGCATTGTATGACATTTCCATTTGATTCTCATTCTCATTAATACATAGTATGATCAGTCTATTTAATTTTAGTCATTCTAATAGAGTTGCAGTGATATATCTTTCTGGTTCTTATTTATGTTTCCCTAACAAATACTATGTTGAATATTTATTGATGCACTTATTTTCAATCTATGTATCTTTTTTGGTAAAATTTCTGTTTAAATTATTTTGTCCATTTTCCATGGAATTCTTTACTCTGTTTTAGAGCTTTCAACATTGTCTTTATCAATTTTCCACCCAATAATTCCCCAGCTCATAGAACGTGTTATCATGATTGTGGGGGTTTGGAAGATGGTACTCCTAGTATCTAAATATAAAGGTGAAAGATGCTGCTAAACATTCCATGAAGAAAAATATCCAGCCCAAAATATCAATAGTGCTGCAGCTCAGCCATAAAAGAAGGAATGAAATACTAAAACTTGGATGGAACTGAGGGCCATTATCCTAAGTGAAGTAATTCAGGAACAGAAAAACAAATACCTCATATTCTCACTTATAAGTGGGAGCTAAGCAATGGGTATGCATGGTCATATAGAGTGATATAATAGACATTGGTGACTCAGAAGATGGCAGGTTGGGAAGGAGGTGAGGAATAAAAAAATACCTATTGATTGCAATGTATAATATTTGGGTGACAAGCATACTAAAGGCCCTCATCTCACCACTGTACAATTCATCCCTGCAACAGGAAACCTCTTGGTAAATCTAACAAAATAAAAAAAAAAATAGATAAACCTAATAAGAAGTATACAAAGTTTTTATGAAGAAAACATTGAAGCTTCATTGACTTCATAAAGGGAGACATGAATAAATGACTATAGGTTAAAAATAATGTATTATATGAGACAAGACCAGTGTTTAATTTAGGACGAATTATTTCCCGTGATTGAATCGAGGCCTGGCTTGATTTTGTTTCCAAATGACCCATGAATTATGAGGTATTCCAATCTGATGGAACAGAATGGCTTCTATTCTAAGGTTTGTGTGAACATCAGACACTGTTACTTCTAGTCCTTTCAGGTTGTTTACTCTTCATTTTGAGCCTTTTACTCACACACATACCCTGATTAGTACTCTGGTGAATGCCAGAGGAGATTCTTTTGTAAATCTCTCCAGTTCTTTCCCTGAGTATCTCTCTTCTAAGATACTCTAAACACTTTGTCACCTTGGCCTCTGTAATCATTCAAATTCATTTGCTCAAGTCAGAGATCTCATTAGGTTCAACTTGCATTCTCCCATTTTCATGGCAGCCCTGAAACTCTCTCAAGGTAGTAAGTGGAGGTAATATTGGGGTTTACCTTGTTTGTTTTTGTTTTCTTCGAAATTACTGTCTTTTTTTTATTCAAGGCTCAAAACCCAGTCTCTTAGAAGCCATCATTTCATATATTTATGTATTTTCCCAGTTTTGGGAAAAATACATAAATATATGTATTGTTGTTGTTGTTGTTTCAGAGAAGAGGAAGAGCTAAGTGCCTTTTACTCCATCTTGATTGTAAGTGGAAGATCACAGTCTAGGATTGTGTTTTTTTGTTTTCTTTTAGCATTTAATTGGTGTGATGGTCACTGTATGTATTACACCTGACTGGGCCATTGGGTGCCCTGATATTTGGTTATACATTATTCTGGGCGTATCTGTAAGAATAATATTTGAATCAGTAGACTGAGCGAATTAGATCACCCTCCCAATGGGTGGGGCTTACCCACTATTGAAGTTCTGAATAGAATAAAAAGACTGAGTGAGGAAATATTTGTTCTCTTTGCCTGACTGTCTTTGAGCAGACATCAGTCTTTACCTGCCTTCAGACTCAGACTTGGACTAGAACTTATACCATCAGCTCTCATAGGTCTCTGGCTTGCCACCTACAGATCTTGGGACTTGTCAGCCTCCATAACTCCAACTTACCCTTTCTTCCTGCTCTGTTAAAAAGAAAACAAGGCTTTTAAATATTGTTTTCCTTTTCTAGCTTGAATAAAGCTAAGCTTTGTCAGTAGAGGGTGTGAAAAGACGTTGTAACTGGCAAAGGGCTATTGCTGTCTGGTTGTCCTGTGCTTGCTCAGCAGGCTTCTCCATTATCTGGCTCTTTTTGTATAAGGGAGTCAGCAGCATTCAGTGGCCATTAGATTCTTCTTGTATCCTCCCCATTGGGTTTGTGGTTGCCAGCACCTTGGAGTATTATTGTTGTGAAGTGGCAACAGATAGACATCTCTGTGTGAACAACTTTCATCGACAACTTTGGGAATATTTTTGGCAAGTTCTAAAGGTTAGATTTCCAGAAAATTATGTATTTACAGAAACATAGCAACTTCTGCATATTCAGTGATTCATACCTCTCCCCTCTCCAACCAGATCTGGAACTCAGTCAACCCTGGAGGCAGGGGGTAAAGATTCTTCCTTAGTGTCTATCTTATTCCTAGCAGTAGTAGTAATCTCCTATATATATTATTCACCTGTTTTAGAATTCTGTATACTTCTTTTTATTTTCCTATCTCATTATTCTAATGCCCTGTTAGAGTTCATAATTCTTTATATTAAATGTGCCCTGTTTAAATTGTGTGATTTCTCTATCTTGTTTGGACACAAAATGATACACACTTACATAGTGGAATATTTCTAAAATCAACCTTCTTACTTTTTCTACTTCATGATTTCAGAAGTAATTCCTCTCAGTTTTTGTTACTGCCCAATGTCTGGTTCTTCTTGGTGGCGCTATTGTAATTAGAATAAAATGAAAAAATCTTAAAATGACTTCAAAGTTTTTGTATGCTATTGTCCTTACTACCTCTCTACTATCATACCACACTTATTCTCATTTACAAAACTCCAGATATTAATAGAAACCCCAATCCACCCTTATTAACCTGGGCTCTTCATGTCAGAGTTTAAAAACAGCTAAAGGTCTGCTAGAGGTCAAGCTGCTTAGATAGTACGTTCAGGTGATTCACAGACCTCTACATACCTCAGTATGGTAAGTTGTCTTTCTAGGGAGGCTAACGTTAGAATAGTATTTTTAATTATGTGTCTGGTGTAGGCTAACTGGGTTTAATCTCTGATTTGCTTCTTAATAGCTGGGTGACCTTGGGCTACTTCCCTTATGCTCTCTGTCACTATTAATTAGTATCTAAATTGCACCAATAGTACCTGGAAATTAAATAAGATAGCATCTACCCTTCAATAATTGTCTATAAATGTTAGCTTTTATTAATAGAAATCCAAAGATTTAGCTAACTTTCAAAATAACACAAAGATAAGAGACTGGTCATTATTAACCATCTGAAGAAAACCATTAGAATCATTAACGAAAGTTCCATTAAGATATGTCTTCATATTAAACAATATAACTTAGCAGAGATCAACATTCCCATAGTATAGAGAGTTACACATATTTATCTGTCAGTGGAAAGACCACCCCCTGGGTGTATTACAAAGGGAGAAAGATAAACATTAACATTTACATTGTGATCTACTAGAGACCTCTGGTGAATACTATAACTATAGGGTAGCAGTAAGAAGTCCTACAGAGTATTTACCTATCCTAATCTTTACACTGGAGGAGCATTGCATAAAGGTCTGGATACCCACCTGTGTGCTCTTATTTTAAATTCCAGGGAGGTTGGAAGGTAGATCCTCTATATTTGTGTACTTAATCATGTATTTTAATTAGGATTATGCAAAATAACAGATATAAACCGTAATAAATTATGAACTACAATGAAAATGTAATATAATGTTATTTGAATAGTAAACTAACATTATTAATTAAATAGTTAAATATTTTGAGCAAATACTTATTCTGTAAATCTCTGATACTTTTTTCATACAGCAAAAAAGTCAGTGAGAATTTTTGTTTTTGCATATTCCTTCACTCACCATGCTATCTTTAGTTTCCAAATAAATTAAGCATCATACGTTTATTATAAGAGGTGTTATAAATCAAACATCACATTTCAAACATGAATAATTTTTCCAGTAAATATATTAAGCCATGATATTTTTACCACCTAGCATGAGAGAATAAAAACTATAACTTTGTCAAAATTGGAGCAGTCTAGATTGAAATCTTCAGGGATTTGCAATGAAGATATGACTACAAGATTTACGAATCCACCACTTTAAAAATTCCTTATTGTGCACCTGCTTGTTCTGGTCCATATTCTAGGCAATAGGAGTATAACAATGAAAAACAAAGTTTTTTTCCCTTTCTTTTTGTGTAGATTGCATTTTAATGTATATGGGAGAGGTGGAAAGATGATAAACAGGAAACCAAAATTAATGAGATAATTTCAGAGACTAATAATATCAGCAACACGATCAAGTAAGTAATGCAATAAAGAATGACTGGAGATGAGAAGAGTGGATTATTTTAGATAGAGGAGTTTGAAAATACCACCCTGAGGAGATGGTATTTGAGCTGAGATCTACTGAGGATTAAGAGCCACTCATATAAATATCTTCAGGAAAGGCACTTCAAACATAATGAACGGCAGTGCAAAAAAAAAAGAAAATCACATTTAAGAGCTAAGGCAAATGTATTAATAGTTACTTTCCCCCATAGGTCAGTCAGGCTGAAGCTGGATGTAAAGTGCAAGCTTTAGAGTCAAACTACCTGAGTTCGAATCTCAGATACTTTATTTTCTAGTTATTTGACCTTAATCAAGACGCTGACCCTTTCTGTGACTTAGTTTTCTCAGCTTTAATAGAGACAATAAGAGAACCAACCTCACTGACCTCATAGAATTATAGTCAGCATTTAATTTATCAAGTCAATAGAGTTAAAATAGTGCCTAGAGCCTAGTAAGCATTCAATGTATAAAGCCTATTTACAGTTGCTACTACAGGCAGATGAAGTATCCTATCATCTTACCCTCTGAGGCAACTACCATTCATCTATTGTGGATTTCCTTTTGGAAACTGCCCCAGATCTCATCTTAAATTGCATGTATGCCTGCATTTTTTTTTAAAGTACGAGAAGAGTCAAGTTGATTTCAGAGGTGCTTCCCATTTATACCTTTGATTGCATAGCCATCCTTTCTTCCCAGTTCACTATCGCCCTGAGCCACCTGTGTACGTACCTGCATCCAGGCCTGAATTCTTCACTCTGTACAACAGTGTAACTTTCAACTCACCACACCCTATCCTCCTCCCCAGCCTTCACTTTCTTTATATTGCTTCTTACTTTCTTCTATATTTATTTAATAAATATGTATTTTTTTACTTACTTTATTAAAATATAAGCCACATGAGGTAAGCAGAAAGAAGTGAAGGAACAAAGAATAAGAAAAAGCCTGTCTCCTCCAGTGGAATTCAATGATTGTTGATTATTTCTCATATGTTTCCCCATTCTTGCTTGTAACCATTCACTAGTTATTTTATTGTAACTCATTTAGGGTCTCTATATGTTCTCATGGCAACAGACCAGAAAAGAATGACAACTAATTATTATTAATCAGGAGTTCTATATTTAAATGTGTTGTCTTTAGTGTTTTCAAAATGTAAACCCATTTTTGACCTTCATTACAGGTGAGTTTTTAAACACTTAACCAGCAACACAAACTAATGCTATAGAGTATGGTAATAAGAACTAAGCTATACTAAATTGAGTTTATTTGACTAATAAATATAAGTGTTTCAGGAAAATAGTATTAATGTGAGCTCCAGATCAGGAAATATAAATGGAGGAGGTAATATTTAAATAATTTTCCTTTTTTGACTCTTATTTATGAAGATGCAAAATGAAAAAAAACTACCCTAAGTATTTACATAAATAAAATTTAACATAGTATACTGAAAAAAAAAAGAAAAAGAGATAAAAGATGAGAAACCACAGAAGGGATTGTTGGACTATTCAGAATTTAGCAACAGCATGAACTTCTGATCACTCTCAAATCAAAATGATAAAATGAGTTAGTGGTGTTATTGGGGCTCAAGGCCTGTGGTTACTTTGTGGAAGCTGGATGCAGTGAAAAGAGCTAGAGACAAAAAGGAAATGTAGCAGCAATTGCCTAGGAAAGATAAAAGAGAGAAAGAGCTTGCCATCTTACTTTCTTTTTTTAGTGCTTCCTATTGGCTGAAACCAGCTGAAGTAATTGGACATAGTACCCTGGGAAACAAACTACAGGAGTCAGGTTCTGTGACACAGAGCAGAGCCAGCAGTGTCAAGGAATGGGTGTGAGGGCAAGAGAGTCTACAGGAGGTAAAATAAGAGCAAAGACTTAGTTGTAAATATAAATATCAGAGATCAACATAAATATCTAAAGTATCAAATTCATCTCATAGGCAACAGGAAGCAAATGGAGAAAGAAATACTAAAGAAAACGAGGAAGGAAGGAAGGAACAGAAGAAAGGGAAAAGCAAACAAAGAAGGGAAGTGATGATTGTTAGGAGAAGAACCAGTCAAAACTCTGTTTTTTAAGTTGTAAGGGTTTAGAATTACATTGGTGGTGAAGTAAGAATAACACAAGACATGTAAAGACCATTTTGTAGGCATAATCAAGAGTATATAGTTAGTAATTGTTCATAGGGATATAAACTATGAGATAATTATACAGTTTCAAGCCTGAGGGACAAATACCTTGTATCTTATATAAACAATTAAGCGAAGCATCTCCTTTGCTCAAATGTGTTCAAAATTCAGTTATCATATAGTTAAGATTATGTACTTTGGAGACAGTCTTCTTCATGCCGCTTACTGGATTTGTGATTTTGGAAAAGTTATTTAATCATTCTATGCTTCAATTTATTCATCTGTAAAATGGGAATGCTCTCTCTTTTATGTGATTTTTTATGAGAATGAGATGAGTTTATATTTGTGACGCCTTCCTAGCTCATAGTGCTATATGTGTTTTTAAATTGAGTTTGAGACAGCATCTTTGTAGAGTTATTTCATAGATTGTGCTTTAAAGAAGGGTTACCAATTGAGATATACAGTAGAAAGTCAGAAGAAAAGTGCTGGAAAAATCCACACCAAAAAAAGGCCTGATCTTATAGAGAAAGATTCTGAAAGGAAATATTAAACAACTGTGGCAAAATGATTTAGTGAAAGTATAAGGAGATAAAGAAACAGGACCAGGCCGGGCGCTGTGGCTCACGCCTGTAATCCTAGCTCTTGGGAGGCCGAGGCGGGCGGATTGCTCAAGGTCAGGAGTTCAAAACCAGCCTGAGCAAGAGCGAGAGCCCGTCTCTACTATAAACAGAAAGAAATCAATTGGCCAACTGATATATATATATAAAAAAAATTAGCCGGGCATGGTGGCGCATGCCTGTAGTCCCAGCTACTCGGGAGGCTGAGGCAGAAGGATCACTCAAGCCCAGGAGTTTGAGGTTGCTGTGAGCTAGGCTGACGCCACGGCACTCACTCTAGCCTGGGCAACAAAGCGAGACTCTGTCTCAAAAAAAAAAAAAAGAAAAAAGAAACAGGACCAATTTACCCCCAAAGAAAAAAATTACAAAATAAACCATCATAGATGTTACAAAATTACAACATTTTAAGAATGATGGAGTGATACATGGAGTCAAATATTACAAAAAAATGAAAACTAAGACAAGATGATAGATTTTTTTATTTAATAAAAGAGAAAGATTGATGATTTATTCAGAGAAGTATTTAGAATCATACATTAGAGTTTCAGTTCAGCACAGGGATGGGGAGTGGGTGAAGAATAACTGAAGCAGAGAATGGATATCTTTTATCAGTAATGCTTGTTTAGATAAACAAGATAATAAATAGGAAATAGGTCATCTTCTTGAATATGCATCTTAAAGTGTATACAAATCACATTAGATGATTCTAACATGCAAATCAAAAATCAAAATGTTGCTTGAACAGGTTTTCTTCTTTCTCTAGCAGATTTAAGAACTTTTTTATTCTTGGCCCTCTATCATTTAAGTTATGCAGATAGATACACACAATTTGAAGTTTAGCTGTCATCTAGTCTAATTTAGAAGTTCTTCTCAAATTATCATGGCCACATTTACATATTTGTAGAGAACATAAAATTCAAGTCCTAACCAAGGGACATGAAGAAGCATTTAACGGAGTGTATAAAAGAATGCTAATAGTAAAAATGTAAAATTAGAGAATTAGTCTTAGGATTTGAAGTTGGTTTAAAAGTCATCAGCTTTATCCACCTGGCTAGCTCAGTCAGTAGAGCATGAGACTCTTAAAAGTCATCACCTGAAATATCCCAGAAAACTGAGTTTCTGGTATTTGCTGAACTGACTCCAAATACAGCATTCTTACAGAAATATACTTTTCCTCTTTCTTTTGAAAAAAACTTCACCAACTGTAATTGAATGTCATTTTAAATAAAAATATGAAAAGGCTTGTAATTACAGCATTAAAAACAATAGTCTCTTTTCTTCAAACACCACTCCCAAAACAAATAACCTTCAACACTTTCATTTCTCCTAGAATTTATCTCCCTAACCTACATACATATGAGGTCTGGCTAGAAAGTATCCAGCAATTGTTAATATAACAAGAACATTGGGCGACATCAATGTGACCTAGTAGCCAAGAAGCATGGACTGGAATGCACATGTGTCAACAATGACGACTTCACTGTTGAGTGCACATGTGTATTGTGAGGCCGCTGCATTCAAAATAACTGAGCAAGTAGAGCAATGACTCTGCATCAAATTTGCATTAAGCATGAACATTCCCCCACGGAAACTATGCAGATGATTTAGAAGGCTTTCCGGGAAGCAGAACACCTGAGAATGTTGAATGTGTATGACTTAGGTTAAGAGACTCCAGGAGAACTGTGTGAGGTCCAAACTGTGCCTATTTTGAAGGGGGCTGAGGCATCATTGTCCTATGTACAATGTTTCTTATATTTTCTTCACTATATGTCTCTTTTTTTCATATTACATGGATGGATACTTTTTGGACAGGCCTCATATATTAAAACAACCTTATGATCTAGCAATTCCACTCCTGGGTATATATCCAAAAAGTAATCAGGATCTCAAAGAGATATAAGTACTCCCTGTTCATGTCGGCATTGTTCACTGTAACAAAAATATGGAAACAAGTCAAATGTCTATTAATATGTGAATATGTTAGGTAGATAGTGAGGGATTCTGGGTCTCCTCGGAATGAAAGTGGGTGATTTGCTTTAGTGCAATTGCCCCACCCTGATCCTCTCCAAACCGGGGGAGGAGGGAATAGCCTACGAATCTGCCAATCAGAACTTGGCACACTAGCTGCAAAAGAATGCTGGGGACTCTCTAGCCCATGGGTCAAGCAGCACAGGTACCATAAAGTCTGGAAAGTGACCTAGAACCCACAGTAAGACTCAGGCCATACAGCTCCCAGTGGTCCAATGAAAGTGGTTCCATGGTGATGTCTGAACCACAGGGAGGTCCCTATCTGGACACCATAAAACAAGACCCAGACCATAACCAGGATCTCTTTTTTTTGGTGCAATGGGTCTGGTGTATGTAACACCAGGTGTTACATACATCTGTGGTGTATGTAACACCTTTGTAAACCTAAGTCTTGCTCTTACTCTATAATCCTATCTTGCTCCCCCTCAATAAACGTCACCTCATGCTCGCCTTACTTTGGTGAGTCTGGTCATTCTTTGGCAATGAGCTCACCGAGAACTGATAACACAGAATGAGACTAAACCTAACAAATGGGTAAATAAAATGTAGTGTGTGTGTGTGTGTGTGGGGGGGTGTATGTATATGATATATACATAAAATTTATATACTGGAATATTATTTTGCTTTAAAAAAGAAAGAAATTCTGCAATTTACAATACCATGGATAAACCTAAAGGACATTGTGTCAAGTGAAATAATCCAGGCACAAAAAGGCTAATATTGTGTGATCTCACTTACATGCAACAGCTAATATAGTCCAACTTACAGAAACAAAGAATAGAATGGTAATGACCAGGAGATGGGGAGAGGAAGAAATGGAGAGATGTTGGTCATGGGGTACAAAGTTTCAGTTATACAAGATGAAAAATTTCTGAAGATCTAATGTATGATAATGTGATTATAATTAGAGATACTTTATTATGTACTTGAATTTTACTAAAATTGTGGATCTTAAGTGTTATTATCACAGGGGTTTGGGGGAGAAGAAAAGAAAAAGGGAGGAAGGAAGGAAGGAAGGAAGGAAGGAAGGAAGGAAGGAAGGAAGGAAGGAAGGAAGGAAGGAAGGAAGAAAGAAAGAAAGAAAGAAAGAAAGAAAGAAAGAAAGAAAGAAAGAAAGAAAGAAAGAAAGAAAAGAAAGGAGAGGATAGGAAAGGAGAGGAAAGGAAAGGAAAGGAAAGGAAAGGAAAGGAAAGGAAAGGAAAGGAAAGGAAAGGAAAGGAAAGGAAAGGAAAGGAAAGGAAAGGAAGAAAGGAGGGAGGGAAGGAAGAAGGGAGGGAAGGAAGGAGAGAAGGAGGAAGGAAGGAAGAAAGGAAAAGAGAGAAAGTGGTAACTATCTGAGGTGATGGATATGTTAATTAGCTTGATTGTGGTGATTATCTCACAAAATATATATGTATATCAAACCATCAATCTATGTGCCTTAAATATATATCATTTAAATTATCAAATATACCTCATTTTTTAAAACAAGAATCCCTCTAAATTAAAGAAATAAAAGGTTGGCTTTCATCTTAAAAAGTAAAATAAATAAAAATAAACTGCTATATTTTGAATTATAAATAATATATATTATTAAATATATGTTATGTTACATAAGGATGGTAGCTCTATTATATCCCTTTTCTCCTCTTTGTCATTCATGACATATAGTCATATCACAATTTTTGTTTAAATCCCTTATCCTGATTATGAAATTATTGTTCTCTACTGAGACAAACAATGCACTTAATTTCATTTGTATTTTTGTACAACTTTCTATTTTACTAACATTTTATTTTTCATTTGCATAACTTTCTTTGAATTCATGGCAAAATCTTTGCAATCACCTGAATCTCTGTAATATACTTCTCAACATATTTTTCTACATATTTAATTCTGTTTAATAATAAAATACAGATGGCCCTCAAACAACATGGCTTTGAACTATGTGAGTCCACTTAAATGCAGATTTCTTTCAATAGAAGTTACACTGAGTGTGCCTGCCTCTGCTGTCTACCTTTCCACCTTCTCCACTTCTGCTTCTGTTACATGTGGCACAGAAAGACCAACCCCTTCTCCTTTTCTTCCTCCTCAGCCTACTTAACATGAAGTTGATGAGGATGGAGACCTTTGTGATGATCTATTTATACTTCCACTTAGTAAATATATTTTCTCTTCCTTGTGATCTTCTTAATAATATTTTCTTTTCACTAACATACTTGTGTAAGAATACAGTATATATTAATAGTACATGTAAAACAAAATATGTGCTAATGTACTATTTATGCTATCAGTTAAGTGTAGGCTATTAGTAGTGAAGTTTTGAGGGAGTCAAAATTTATACGTGGATTCTTGATTGAGTGGAAAGTCGGCACCCTTAATCCCTGTGTTGTTCAAGAGTCAACTGTAGTGCATTTTCCTCATTGGAGAACCTCTTCCTGCAGCCATTCTTTCTCCTCCATTATAGATACAGGGTTTCCTTTTATTGTCACTATGGGAATTATCCTTCTGTCTTCATGTCCCATGCTATACTCATAAACTTCTTATGTTGGATCTACTGCCCCAAACTCCTGCTTTCTTCCCTTGTAATATGCTGAAAAAGAATCCAGGTCAGATGAATTTGTTGAGATTGCTCTTCTGAGAATGTATATGTATATATATATATATACATATATATATATATATAAAATTTGCCTTGGATTCATATTTTTTGGGCATCCTAATATTTGGTAATTATTCTATGTATCAAATTCTACATTAAATATATTTTACTTTGTCACATTAAGGGACTGCATCATAGAATTCTAGATTTCAATATTAATGTTTAGAAAATTAATACAATTTATTTTTCAAAACCTGCTTCAATGTGACCCAATTTTGGTTTGTTGCTTCTTATAAGGAATCTTCATACCTACCCCTTAATTTTCTGAAAATTTACACTGATGGACACTCATATGAATCTACTTCATTAACGGAACTGAGAAATAGGTGTGCTATTTTCAACTGGATACTTATATCATTTATTTATGATAAATTTTCTTTATTTATCTCTTTGAAAATGTTTTTGGCTACATGTCTCCCACTTGGTTCCAAAGAACTTATCTTGGTTGGATATTGAACTACTTGGATTGTTTTTTTTAATTGCTATCCTTTTTACTCATCGTCTTTCTCTTTGCTTTTCTATTCTAATTATGAAACATTTCTTTAACTTTATGTTCTACCTACTTTTATCTATCTATAGCTATTAATTTTATGTGTCAAATATTTACTATCCCCAATTTCAATGTTCTCAGATTTTTTTCTTCTTTTCTTAGCACTCTATATCATAGGTACAATATTTTCTCTGCCACTGAGTATAAGATTCTGAATTCCTTTCATCTTTCACCCTGGAGGTGTTTTGTAATTATGTTGCTAACATGCTTTTTGAAAAGTGAGTTGTTAAATGTTGTTTGGACCATCTGTGTTCATTGTGAACTTCACTGTATTATGATCAAGTGCCTAGTGAGCTTACTTCATTTGAGGATTCAAAATGTCAGTGCATTCAGGTAATTCAGTAATGTCAGAGAAGGATTCCCTAACTTCTTGCTAAGGATATGTTAACTGGTTGTCAGAACTCTAGAGTTGTGATAGCTGGGAGTTGTACAGTGAGCACTAAGTGCAGCACATCTGAAATTGGCTTGAGCTGTATTAGTGTAATAACATACACATAGGTGACTATAACTCTTGGTCAAGGCATTGAACATACTGAATATAAGTGTTGCTTTAAAGTCATGGGTCGAAGGCAAGTTTCTGGACACTTTGTACCAACTTCCCAACATTGTTTATTGGTAATAGTAATATTAGTGATTTGCAGCTGATCTTGCTGAGATTGGAAAGGGGCTATGCATTCGGCACTGGTCATGGGTTTAGAGTGTGCCTATGTGAACAGCCAGATATAAGAAACCACAGCCAAGATTCCATCATTGTTCTGAGGTGTTCTGTGCATGTGCCAGTGGTTCCTGACCTGAGAGAGAAAGTATATCTGTATTTCCTTTACTCCTAGAGAGAACAATTGCAGCTAACACACATGATGAACAACCATACTCTCATGCTGTCATGATATTGTATCATTTTTTTAGGAGCAACTTTAAATTTGTAAGCAGTGTCACTTTGAGTTTTGTAAGCTTTTCAAACAATTGGGTCCCAAGTGCCACTCTTAGTGCAAAAGTCCTGTCTTAAGTTATTTGGATTCCCTGGGTTAGTTTGGTCCCTCATTTAGGCTTTGTGCTATGCTTTGAGTCTCTGTATCTTCAATCTCTGGCTCAGTATATCCATGGAACATCCCTGCCAATTTTGGTGGAAAGGTTTAGTTCTGGGATCTAGTGATCAGTCAGGCTCCTCATTTTGACTGTCAATCAAGTCCTCATTTTTAGACATTGGTTGTTTGAATTCATCATTCTTCCACATGTGCCTCTAATTCCTGATTCTTTTGTGGATTTGATGGGGAAATCAGCTTACTTTTCCTGGTTTATCTGATAAGTCATTTTTTGTTTCTTATTCTGCTTTTAAATTTTATGTTATCATAGCTCAGAATTGCAGGCATCTCCTAGTTTTACTAATAATGGAATTTGTGCTTTTCCTTCTTTCTTCTGAATGTGTGTGGGGAATAGTGATTCCTGGAAGGAAAGTGTAGCTATCTCAACATGAGAAGACTCAGTTGCACAGTTTTGATCTTTTATGCTAGACCAGAATCGATCCTCTCCAAAAGACTTGTAGCTACAGAAGTAGCTACAACCCCCTTGGCAAAATGGCAAAGGGAAGCTGAGTATTTTTCTCTTCACTAGGTATTTGTTTCACATCAAGAGACACAATTCCCTACTGAATAAATTTGAAAAAGATTTTCCAAACTGGAACTGGAGTGTGTGTGTGTGTGTGTGTGTGTGTGTGTGTGAGAGAGAGAGAGAGAGAGAGAGAGAGAGAGAGAGAGAGAGAGAGAGAGAGAGAGAGAGAGAGAATGAGTGAGCATTTGCATGTATTTGTAGTGGGGGGATTGAGGTTTGGTGGATATTTGTGTTTCCCCCCCAGTAATCCACACCCAAACACTGGTATATCATGACAGGACAGAAGATAAAAACATGAGAATGCTTGAGTATGCCAGTAAAAAAGGATGATGATGATGGCCAAGCTTTCTTCTATGTAGCAAAATGCTGTGGCTCATTTAATAATTTCTGTCATGTATTAAAAGGAAACAGAAGAAAAAAATTCCAAACACATTCCCTGTGATACTAATGATTCTCACCTACAAATCAGGTAGTGACCTGAAGCCTAACAATATTAGTAAGTATCTGAGCCAGTTCAGCTGGACTAAGGAGTGAGTTTGGAAAGACTGGTAGAGAGCTTTCTTGCCTTCATTATTCTCTTCAAGGCAGCCTACTTGATGGTTACAGACTTGCAATTGTGCCAAAATGTGCCTTCTTGGAAATCTTATTCATGCATTCTAACTCTGAACTTTGCACCCTTCAACCTAAACTTAAATTCTCTTCTATAATAAAAAAGATATTACCTAGTCTCTTTTCTAGACATTCGTCTTCTGACACAATTGTTCATCCTCTTTTCTTCATCACTTTTTTTTTGGTTTGCTCAAAGTTCATGATGCCTTTTTAAAACTGTGGCATCTGGGATATCATACAGGCTTTTATGTATCAAATGTAGTCAAGATAGAGGAGCAGATCTGGAACTTATCCTCTTTCTCTCAAGGGTTGCTTGAGGCAATGGTGATTGGACCAGATCATTTTGCAAACACTCTTTGTAATTTACTGGCAAGAAGAATGACTAATGAACTTCTTAAAGTTTTTAGTAAAATGCCTGGTCTGCATAAACAAAAATATTGAAAATAAACCTGGAATATATGAAGTTGTAGAACCCAGCTGGCTAGAGAATGGATTTTAGTCATTTAGATTTTCTTGCTTTGTGCACATAGAGTCTCAAACCAAAACAGCTTCCTTAAAGCTAAGTGGTATCATGTTGAGAATTCACACAAAGAAAGGAAAAATTAGAATTAGTGCAACTCTCATACTCAGAAACAAAAACGAGTCCCAACGCCAATTTAAGGATTTTTCAGGAGCTGCATCTTATGGTGCAGGCTATTCCAGAAATGTTGCCATGTTAAAGTTTGCTTTTTCATTTGCACACTTAGGTAAACATTAGTTGGTTAGTATTATCTGAATATGCTGGATAAGAGTCATAATTTGCATGAGGCTACACTGCTGATTTATATCTTTGTAATATTCACAGCATAACCAACATTCCATTTTTAGCTTTATTGACAATCAAAAGGTAATATGATCTATTTTTAATCTATAGCCATCCAAAATCCCTTCAAAGTTATCTTTCATGTAGTAAAGTTGCATCTTAGTAAATTTATAATTTTATTTTGTTAATTTTATTTTGAGTCATTTAGATGTGTGTATGATGGGATTCAAGTGTGATAGTTACATTTTCCATTTTGACATTTTTATGATACTATATTTGATTCATTGCATATCTAGTAAATAGATTTAATCATTATTTTATGCAAACTTATCAAATGATCTGTCATTTTGAGCAGTTGAAAAGGATAGAAACGAGGGCTAAAATTCTTCCTGGGAACTCTTCCGGGCTGATTTCTCTTTATCCATCATCTCACCTTCATATTATTATGGCGACTATGGAAAATCATGAGACTTGTGATAACGCTTTAATGTATTTTTCAAAATAAATTTTATAAAATACCTATTAAATTTTTATAATTTGAGCATTATCTATTTTGTGCCTGGTCTGCTTACTTTTTCATTAATTCTCTAATTTCTTTATACATTTTCAAAGTCCATTTGCTTAGAATATTATTGAAAACTTTCATCATGTACACAGGCTATTTTACTTTTTCTCCTTATAAATATGTCAATTGATTTCTATGTTGTCCATTAAAATGTATGAAATTAACTGATTCACAAGTCATAGAAATCCATTCTGAACACAATATATTTGTAAAAATGTACATAAATATAGAATGTTCAAAAGTAACACATGTTAAAAATAGAAATTAATTCCCAAAAAGCTCAAAGCATGTCATAAAAATGTTTAATTAAGGTACATTATGTTTAGCATTTAACCCCCTGTGTATTATATAATGTAGAGGTGGTTATTAAACCATTATTAAACAATTAATTTAGAAAAGAATATTAGTGTTCTATTATAAGGCCTTAACATATATTTTATTAATCTAAGATTATTTGAAGTAACTTCTGATAGACAAAGTGTATTTAAGTTTGGAAAGAAATCCATTTATTGATATAGATTTTTAAAACCATACAAAGGATATTAGAGGTAATATGTAACTTGGGTCTGCACAGGGAAACCAAACTGGCTCTCAGAAATAAAAAATATATTTAATTTTTTTTACAAAAATCCTGATTTGTATTATTTTCAAGGAGTTGGTATCCCCACCTTGACTGAGTAAAACTATTTTAACTACTGACACACAAAATTCCTGATTATTTAATCAGCCATTTTCAGAAACCATTGGAGTTAGCACATCACTGAATCAAGGCTGAGCGAAAAATTGTAAGGTAAGCCCTGGTGGTGTCTTAAAAATGGCTGAAATTTTTATTCTAAGAATTTATAAAGCCATACATTTGTCTCATATTAAGATTATTGTTATTTTAAGTGGAGTAGGTAGAAGAGTTGTTTTTATTATTCCTCACTATATAAAAGAGTTCTCCACTTTCTTAAAATAAATATTCAATATTGGGAAAAATAATCAACATTTTTAAAAATTTTGTTTTTACTTTTCATATGTGAGAACACAAAATTTATTAGTTTAAATACAATGATCACCTACTTAAGGCTAATCTTCGACCACTTTCTACATGACTAATGATTTCAATTGTATTTTTACAGTTAGCAGGATTATCTCTCATTCCCCATTTATTTCTATAGAAAGACATCTAAACATTAACACTATATATAATAAATTTAAGTATACCTAAAAATAAATTTAATAGATCATAAATGATAATAATGGAAAGTAATAAATTATATTATTAATACCTAAAATATTTAAATAAGCAAACAACTAACCAATAAATGTGATATAATAAATATCTGTATATATGTTTGGTACTATTATGTTTATTATAAATTATAAATAATTATATTTTGTTTTTCAAAATTGCTATGTAAACCATATTATGACTATCATTCTGTAATTTGCTTTTTAAAATTTATATTTGTAATATGTGGGATTTATTTATGTTGCTGAATATAATTCTAGTTTACTCATTTCATTTGTGTGTGTGTGTGTGCACACTTGTATGTAAACCACGATTATTATTTATCCATTCTCTGTTTAACTAACTTGTGTACATGTAGACAATCTTCTTCATCTTTTTTTTTCTTTAGGAGCAGAATTAGTTGAAGAATTATGATTTAGGGTTTGTACATCTTTAACTTTCTTGGGTTTTTCTGAAATTTTCTCCAGGGCATGAATCAACCTATACTTTACCACTGATATATAAAAATACCCTTTGTTCCACATTCTTGCTAATGTTTAGAAATATCAGATTTTTAAATTTTGTTAATCTCATGAATGTGAGATGGATTCATACTGTTTATTTTACTCCAACTTTTTATTTGTTTTCTGTGATAACCATTATAGCTTTTGAGAACTATTTTTTGTTTCCCCTCTCCCAGGCACATGACACTGTTACAATTTCTGGCTTATTTTTGGTTATCAGATTTCCTAATACTAGCTATTAAATGCTTATGGTGGAAGTGAACCTCTGTAAGTTATGGTCTAGATCATTTAATAGTCAACACAAGATATTTTCTACTTGTACAGCAAATGGAAACACTGGATATTATGGCTGTTCCATCAGTCTGGGGCTCTATGTGATTATAATCAACAGACGCCTCTTGCAAAGAATATGATTAAAAAATAAGTGTTTGTTGTTTTATGCCACTGAGATTTGGCAATTGTTTGTTACCATATGAAAGTCTAGGATTTCTTGACTGTTATGTTTTCTTTGAAAACACAAGAATGTTAATCAAATTTGCATAATTTGTATTGATGTTCCACAGAAATAACTCAATAAATTAGATATTCTTCTGATTTTACAAGTATGGACATTGAAGCTTAATGAGGTGAAGTCATTGTCTTAGCATAGTGAATTAACAGTAAATATTGCAACTATGATTATTAATATAAAATGAGTCTTTTAAAAAGTCCTATTTTATTTTTCATTATGTTGTCTCACCTCCCAATTACTACTTAGTTATTATAACACCAAAAAACTTTTAAAAGACTGTTATAATTGCTGACTTTAATATTTAAAAATATTATGTAAAATAACTGTCTTCCCTTTGATTATCAATATATTTTTTATTCTTTAATACAAACATACTACTTCAGAAATATTGAGAAAAGATGTTTTATTCTACTTTACGTTATTGTTAGGTTTAAGACTAAATTACTAATGAAATTAAACTCTGTTTAGCACCAAGGTATCAATGAAGTTTTGCCAGCACACTCCATTATAGTATCTCCCTGAGTAGTCAATCAATTTGTCAATTAAATTCAAGTGCTGAGTTCCTATTATGGGCAGTGATGTAAAACTCAGAAACCAACTGCTACAGTTTCCCCTCAAGTTGTGCCTGCAGCATCAAGTAATAAAAATAATTATAAACTGAGTAACCTTGATGTGCTGCCCAAGCCTTTGAAAGGATAAATATAGCAGCCCACAATGTCATTTTCACAGTTACATTTCACACTGTAACCACATATTGAGAAAAAAAAAAACAACACAACTTTTAGCTACAACAACATAGCAGTCTCTAAGGGCTTGTGGTTTTGCTAATATTTTTCAAGATGTGTAATATATCTGAAAGACTTAGTAATTAAGGACAAAAATTAGACTTTAACATTTGTGAGAGCATAAAAATAGAACAAAAATTGTCACTTGCTTGATATTTGTGTTTCATAATTCTGTTTGGTGAGAAGTTATTTGGCACAAATGAATATTTGTCTTCCATCTATGCATTATCTCATTGAACATGGAAAATATGTAAGGCTCACTTATTTTTAGTTTATTCTTTTCATGAATATAGAAAGGGTTAATTTTTCCATCGTGTTCAAATTTCTACCACTGAAACTGTTATGATAGGATTTTATTTCTTTAAATTCATGATTAATTTCCACCTTTCTGAACCATGTGTGCTACATATCTTGTTGAGTCTGGAAAACTAGCTTAACCTCGACTTCCTTCTCATAAGGAGAAATTTATCATATTTATTAGGAAAGATAATGTACTATTTTAGCAACAATTGTTATTGATTTTGAGTACTTACTATATTTCATGTATGTATATATATTTTACATGTAGAATCTCATTTAATTATAATAATATCTGTAAGTTAGCTATTATTATTTATGTTTACACATAAAAAATTAAAGGGATTTTATGCCTCTGAATATCTTGATTGCCTCCCCATATATTTTACTTGTTTGTAACTTAAATTCATATTATGTTTTGATTTGTAAATTAATCATGAGTTATAGAAATTAAATAGCACAAATGGTAAACAGTGAACAATCTCCGCCACTCTATCTGCCAAATATCTAATTATCCTCTACAGAGAAAATGATGCTGAATACAAACCTACACATTCACATGTATATTTACTAATGCATGTGAAATTCATCTTGTTGAATTCAATTTTTTCTCAGATTGATTCTTATTTATCCTAATATCATTAATGATTTAATCTATTTTTGCCATTGATTTGATATGACACCTATGTAATACAATGTTCTAAAATTTAACCATAATACAAAACATTTAAAAAAAACCTTGGCCAAAATATTTGCTTCATATTTCCACCATTATTCTGTTATATAGCTTTAGATATGATAAAAAATAACCAAGCACATGTCAAATGATGTCAGTCATGGTAGTATTAGCATTAATGATATGTAATCACAAATGTTTAACACTCCTAATTTTCTCTCTTTGTATCAGCACTTTTAAGTGACTACACAGAACTTAAATAATAAATATATTGTTTATGTTCAGAGACAGTATAAACTGTTGAAATAGAAAATATTACTATTGATTTGTGGAAATAGAAAAGTTTTAAAAATTCCTTAAGAATATCTCCATTCTGGTAGGAAGAGAGAGTGATCAAACAAACAGTTGTGAAGTTCTGTAGATATTACAGTAACAATAGCTTTGTAATAATGGATGCAATAATGGTTTTATTCACACTATGTCCTCAGCAAGCATTTAGGTATGTAATAAACAGGTGTTAGATTACTTATTAATTGATTACAAAGATTAATTCTACCTAAAGTTAGGGATAATTAGCATTTAGTTTAAATTGATCAGGCCAGGGACTATTCTAAACATTTTATACTAAAGTATTTACAATATATCAACATTTTATGATTCCGGCTCTAATATGTTGCATAGTTTACAGCTGAAAAAACCGGCTCACAGAGAGTTTGAATAATTTCCTTAGGGCCACAGAGTTCCCACATGAGAAATCTGAGTTTTGATCCTTGACTCTTCAGCCCTAACTTCTGTTCATCTCTTGTTGTAGTTGAAGATACTTCACCAAAATCTCCCAAGAAGGATAGTGTTGACCAGGCTGGGGTAGAAGAATGAGCAGGCGTATAAGAAAGTACACTATTGGCAGAGAAAAAGAAACAAGTAAAGGTACAACTTTACAATGAAAACACAGATCAAAGAAATCACCTATGTATGCATGTAACATCCTGAGGGTCTGAGTGAAGTTTTGCAATCTAATCCTATGTTAAAAATGGCCATTATTTGTATTTTAGGAGAATGTGAAGGGATAATATTAATCAATTGATATATGAATTTTAGCATCTTAAACAGATAAAAAATATCTAAAATTGATTTTAGAAGGTTGTTGAATGCAAGATATTTTAATAAAACATTATCTTGAAATGTATGCAAATCAACATTTTTTTTCTCTCTTTTTTTTATTTTGCATATTATCGGGGTACAGATTTTAAAGTTTCAATAAACGCCCATTTCCCCTCCTCCCCCCACAAGTCTGAGTCTATATCATGACCATCCCCCAGATGGTGCACATCTCATTCATTACATAGGTATATACCCGCCCCCTCCCCCCCCACCTGCCCAATACTCTATTACTGTAGTTCCTATGTGACCACTTAGGTGATGTTCAGTTAATACCAATTTGCTGGTGAGTATATGTGGTGCTTGTTTTTCCATTCTTGAGAAATTTCACTTAATAGTATGGGTTCCAGCTCTAACCAGGAAAATATAAGATGTGCTATGTCACCATTGTTTCTTAGAGCTGAATAGTACTCCATGGTATACATATACCACATTTTATTAATCCATTCTTGGATTGATGGACACTTGGGCTGTTTCCACAGCCTTGCTATTATGAATTGTGCTGCTATAAACATTCGAGTGCAGGTGTCTTTTTTGTAGAGTGTCATTGGATCTTTTGGGTACATGCCCAGCAATGGGATTGCTGGATCAAATGGTAGATTCACTTGTATCGCTTTAAGGTATCTCCATATTGCTTTCCATAGAGGTTGAACTAGTTTGCAGTCCCACCAGCAGTGTAGGAGTGTTCCTCTCTCTCCCCACCCACGCCAGCTTTTAATGATTGGAGACTTTTTGATAAGGCCATTCTCACTGGAGTTAAGTGATATCTCATTGGGGTTTTGATTTGCATTTCCCTGATGATTAGAGATGTTGAGAATTTCATCATAGGTTTGTTGGCCATTCTTCTGTCTTCTTTAGAAAAGTTTCTGTTCAAGTCCTTTGCCCACTTTTTAATGGGGTTATTTGATTTTTTCTTCCTGATTTTCGTGAGTTCTACGTATATTCTAGTTATCAGTCCCTTATAGGATGCATAGGATGCAAAAATTTTCTCCCATTCTGTAGATTGTCTGTTTACTTTCAAGACTATTTCTTTGGCTGTGCAGAAGCTTTGTAGTTTGATCATGTCCCATTTATTTATTTTTGTTGCTGCTATGATTGCCTTTGTGGACTTCTTCATAAAGTCTTTGCCCAGGCCATGTCTAGGAGAGTGTTTCAAACTTTTTCCTCTAGAGTTCCAATAGTTTCATACCTTAGGTTTAAGTCTGTTATCCAGTGTGAGTTGGTTTTTGTGAGAGGTGAAAGGTGTGGGTCCTGTTTTAGCCTTCTACAGGTGGCTATCCAGTTTCCCCAGCACCATTTATTGAAAAGGGATTTTTTTCCCCAGTGTATGTTTTTGTCTGCTTTGTCAAAGATTAGATGGCTATATGAGGATGGTTTTATATCAGGATTCTCATATCTGTTCCACTGGTCAATATTCCTATTTTTGTGCCAATACCATATTGATTTAATTACTACAGCTTTGTAGTATAGTTTGATATCTGGCATATTAATGCCTCCAATTTTGTTTTTGTTGTCTAGAATTGCTTTTGCTATTCGGGGTCTTCTTTGGTTTCATTCGAAGCGTAAAATTATTTTTTCTATATCTGTGAAGAATGCTGATGGGATTTTAATAGGTATTGCATTGAATCTGTAGATCAGTTTGGGTAGTATAGACATTTTGATGATATTGAGTCTGCTGATCCACGAGCATGATATGGATTTCCATCTGTTTACATCCTCTGCTATTTCCTTCCTCAGTGTTTCATAGTTCTCCCTGTAGAGGTCTTTTACGTCCTTGGTTAAGTATATTCCTAGGTACTTAAATTTCTTTGTTGCTATTGTGAAGGGAATTGAGTCTTTGATTTGGTTCTCAATTAGATTGTTGTTGGCGTATATGAATGCCTCTGATTTCTGTGTATTGATTTTGTATCCTGAGACTTTACTGAATTCATTGATCAGTTCCAGGAGTTTCTTGGTTGAATCTTTGGGGTTTTATAGATACAATATGAGATCTCTTCTGCCCCTATTTGGATACTTTGAATTCCATTTTCCTGTCAGATTGCTGTAGCCAAGAGTTCCAGCACTATGTTGAACAGAAGTGGAGATAGTGGGCAGCCTTGTCTGGTTCCAGTTCTAAGTGGGAATGATTTCAATTTTTCCCCATTCAGTATGATGTTGGCTATGGGTCTGTCATATATGGCTTGTATCATTTATAGGTATGT
Organism: Microcebus murinus; assembly: GCF_040939455.1. Classification (NCBI taxonomy): domain Eukaryota; kingdom Metazoa; phylum Chordata; class Mammalia; order Primates; family Cheirogaleidae; genus Microcebus; species Microcebus murinus. Next base: position 47,459,159 of record NC_134116.1, read on the forward strand.
CCTTTCTATGCCTATTTTCTTAAGTGTTCGTATCATGTAAGGGTTTTGAATTTTGTCAAAAGCTTTTTCTGCATCTATTGAAAGAATCATGTGGTCTTTGTTTTTGCTTCTGTTTATGTGGTGAATTGCATTTATAGATTTACGTATGTTGAACCATCCCTGCATCCCTGGGATGAAGCCCACTTGGTCATGATGGATTATTTTTTTGATAAGCGTCTGGATTCGCTTAGCTAAGATATTGTTGATAATCTTTGCATCTATATTCATTAGGGATATTGGTCTGTAGTTCTCCTTTTTTGTTGCATCCTTTCCTGGTATTGGTATCAGAGTAATACTCGCTTCATAAAATGTGTCAGGGAGTTTTCTGTTCTTCTTGATGTTGTGGAATAGTTTCTGCAAGATAGGTACTAGTTCTTCTTTGTAAGTGTGGTAAAATTGGGGTGTGAAGCCATCTGGACTGGGACTTTTCTTTTAGGGAGATTTTTTTTTATTTTTTAATTTTTTTTTATTTTGGCATATTATGTGGGTACAGATTTTAATGTTTCAATAAATGCCAATTTCTCCCCCTCTCCCCAAAAGTCTGAGTCTCCATCATGACCATCCCCCAGATGGTGCACATCTCACTCATTATGTATGTATATACCCGCACCCCTGCCCCCTCCCACCTGCCCAATACCCTATTTACTGTAGTACCTATGTGTCCACATAGGTGCTACTCAGTTAATACCAGTTTGCTGGAGAATATATCTGGTGCTTGTTTTTCCATTCTTGGGATACTTCACTTAGTAGTATGGGTTCCAGCTCTAACCAGGAAAATATAAGATGTGCTATATCACCATTATTTCTTAGAGCTGAATAGTACTCCATGGTATACATATACCACATTTTATTAATCCATTCTTGGATTGATGGGCACTTGGGCTGTTTCCACAGCCTTGCTATTATGAATTGTGCTGCTATAAACATTCGAGTGCAGGTGTCTTTTTTGTAGAGTGTCACTGGATCTTTTGGGTACATGCCCAGCAATGGGATTGCTGGATCAAATGGTAGATTCACTTGTATCGCTTTAAGGTATCTCCATATTGCTTTCCATAGAGGTTGAACTAGTTTGCAGTCCCACCAGCAGTGTAGGAGTGTTCCTCTCTCTCCGCAACCACGCCAGCATTTATTGTTTGGAGATTTTTTGATAAAGGCCATTCTCACTGGGGTTAAGTGATATCTCATTGGGGTTTAGATTTGCATTTCCCTGATGATTAGAGATGTTGAGCATTTTTTCATATGTTTGTTGGCCATTCTTCTGTCTTCTTTAGAAAAGTTTCTGTTCAAGTCCTTTGCCCCCTTTTTGATGGGGTTATTTGATTTTTTCTTCCTGATTTTCGTGAGTTCTACGTATATTCTAGTTATCAGTCCCTTATAGGATGCATAGGATGCCAAAATTTTCTCCCTTTCTGTAGGTTGTCTGTTTACTTTCATGACTATTTCTTTGGCTGTGCAGAAGCTTTGTAGTTTGATCATGTCCCATTTATTTATTTTTGTTGCTGCTGTGATTGCCTTTGTGGACTTCTTCATAAATTCTTTGCCCAGGCCGATGTCTAGGAGAGTGTTTCCAACTTTTTCCTCTAGAGTTCTAATAGTTTCATACCTTAGGTTTAAGTCTGTTATCCAGCGTGAGTTGGTTTTTGTGAGAGGTGAAAGGTGTGGGTCCTGTTTTAGCCTTCTACAGGTGGCTATCCAGTTTCCCCAGCACCATTTATTGAAGAGGGATTCTTTTCCCCAGCGTATGTTTTTGTATGCTTTGTCAAAGATTAGATGGCTATATGAGGATGGTTTTATATCAGGATTCTCATATCTGTTCCACTGGTCAATATTCCTATTTTTGTGCCAATACCATATTGATTTAATTACTACAGCTTTGTAGTATAGTTTGATATCTGGCATATTAATGCCTCCAATTTTGTTTTTGTTGTCTAGAATTGCTTTTGCTATTCGGGGTCTTCTTTGGTTTCATTCGAAGCGTAAAATTATTTTTTCTATATCTGTGAAGAATGCTGATGGGATTTTAATAGGTATTGCATTGAATCTGTAGATCAGTTTGGGTAGTATAGACATTTTGATGATATTGAGTCTGCTGATCCACGAGCATGATATGGATTTCCATCTGTTTACATCCTCTGCTATTTCCTTCCTCAGTGTTTCATAGTTCTCCCTGTAGAGGTCTTTTACGTCCTTGGTTAAGTATATTCCTAGGTACTTATATTTCTTTGTTGCTATTGTGAAGGGAATTGAGTCTTTGATTTGGTTCTCAATTAGATTGTTGTTGGCGTATATGAATGCCTCTGATTTCTGTGTATTGATTTTGTATCCTGAGACTTTACTGAATTCATTGATCAGTTCCAGGAGTTTCTTGGTTGAATCCTTGGGGTTTTCTAGATACAATATCATATCATCAGCAAACAGTGAAAGTTTGATCTCTTCTGCACCTATTTGGATACCTTTGATTCCATTTTCCTGTCTGATTGCTGTAGCCAAGACTTACAGCACTATGTTGAACAGAAGTGGAGATAGTGGGCAGCCTTGTCTGGTTCCAGTTCTAAGTGGGAATGATTTCAATCTTTCCCCATTCAGTATGATGTTGGCTATGGGTCTGTCATATATGGCTTGTATCATTTTTAGGTATGTCCCTTCTATGCCTATTTTCTTAAGTGTTCGTATCATGAAAGGGTTTTGAATTTTGTCAAAAGCTTTTTCTGCATCTATTGAAAGAATCATGTGGTCTTTGTTTCTGCTTCTGTTTATGTGGTGAATTGCATTTATAGATTTACATATGTTGAACCATCCCTGCATCCCTGGGATGAAGCCCACTTGATTGTGGTGGATTATTTTTTTGATAAGTGTTTGGATTCAGTTAGCTAAGATTTTGTTGAAAATTTTTGCATCTATATTCATTAGGGATATTGGTCTGTAGTTTTCTTTTTTTGTCGCATCCTTTCCTGGTTTTGGTATCAGAGTAATATTCACTTCATAAAAGGTGTCGGGGAGGTTTCCATTCTTCTCGATGTTGTGGAATAATTTCTGCAAGATAGGTACTAGTTCTTCTTTGTAAGTGTGGTAAAATTCAGGTGTGAAGCCATCTGGACCGGGACTTTTCTTTTTAGGGAGATTTTTAATTGCTGTTTCTATTTTAGCTGTTGAGATTGGTCTGTTCAGGGAATCTATTTCTTCCTCGTTGAGCTTAGGGAGGCTGTGTGTTTCTAGAAATTTGTCCATTTCCTCCACATTTTCCAGTTTGTGTGCATAAAGATTTTTGTAGTATTCATAAATTGTATCTTGTATCTCTTTGGGATCAGTTGTGATATCTCCTTTTTTGTTCCTGATGGAGCTTATTAGAGATTTCTCTTTTCTGCTTTTCGTTAGCTTAGCCAATGGTGTGTCAATTTTGTTTATTTTTTCAAAGAACCAACTTTTTGTTTTATTAATCTCCTTATAGCTTCCCTGTTTTCAATTTCGTTTAGTTCTGATTTCATCTTGTAGATTTCACTTCTTCTGCTGGGTTTGGGGTTGGTCTGCTCTTCTTTTTCCAGCTCTTTGAGTCGTTTCATTAGATTGTCTATTTGTGATCTTCTAGTCTTTTGGTTATAGGCATTTATGGAGATAAACTTTCCTCTCAGAAGTGCTTTAGCTGTGTCCCAGAGGAGTTGATAACTTGTCTCTCCATTGTCATTTTCTTCATAGAATTTTTTTATTTCCGTCTTGATTTCTTCATTTATGAAGTAATCATTTAGTAGGGGGTTGTTTAATTTCCACGTTTTAGTGTAGAAATGTGAGTTTCTGTGAGGGTTGATTTCTAGTTTTATTCCACTGTGATCTGACAAGGTACATGGTATGATTTCTATTTTTTTAAATTTCTTGAGATTTTCTTAGTGTCCTAGGATATGGTCAATCTTAGAAAATGTCCCGTGAGCTGAAGAGAAGAACGTATATTCAGTGGATTTTGGCTAGAATGTTCTGTAAATGTCAGTCAGACCCAATTGTTCTAGAGTTTTGTTTAATTCCATTATTTCTTTATTAATTTTCTGTTTGGAGGATCTGTCTCGTGCCGTCAGTGGGGTGTTGAAATCTCCGGCGATTATGGAGTTGGTATTAATCCATTTGCTTAGATCCAGTAAGGTTTGCTTTATGAATCTGGTGCACCTAAGTTGGGTGCATATATATTTAAAATGGTTATCTCTTCTTGTTGAGCTGTGCCCTTCATCATTATATAATGACCCTCTCTGTCTTTCACTACTTTTGTTGGTTTAAGAACTAAATCATCTGAAATTAGAACTGCCACACCATCCTTCTTTTGGTTTCCAGTTGCTTGGAATATTAATCTCCACCCTTTTATTTTTAGTCTATATGCATCCTTGCAGGTTAGATGTGTTTCCTGAAGACAGCATATACTTGGCCTGTATTTTCTTATCCATTCAGCCAGCCTATGTCTCTTGAGTGGAGAGTTTAAGTGAAGAGTTAATTCACATTTATTGAGAGAACTGGTAGGTAGATTACTGATCATTCTGTTGGGTTGGATGTTGTTGCTATGATTTCTGTCTTGAGCCATTGTAATATCTGGCCTTTAATATCTTTGGGTTTTGGTTGTTTTTATATTCGTGGGTAATTATTATGATGTTCCGTGCGCAACGCTGTTTTAAGTACTTCTTGTAGGGCTGGTCTTGTCTTGGTGAATTCTCTGAGCCTTTGCTTGTCTGAGAATGTTTTTATTTCTCCTTCATATATGAAGCTTAGTTTTGCAGGGAATAATATTCTAGGCTGGGCATTGTTTTGTTTCAAAAGAGTGAGAATGGGGCCTCAGTCTCTCCTTGCTTGTAAAGTTACATTAGAGAAGTCTGATGTTATTCGAATTGGCTTTCCTTTGTATGTTACTTGCTTCTTTTGTCTTACAGCTCTTAGAAGGGCTTCTTTAGTTGATATTTTTTGGTCAGTCTGATGACTGCATGTCATGCCATCTTTCTGTTTTCATTGAGTCTCCCAGGGGTCCTCTGAGCTTCTTGAACTTGTATATCAAGATTTTGAGCAAGGCCTGGGAAATTTTCCTCTATTATATCTTCAAACAGCTTGTCCAACCCTTGAGTGTTGTCTTCTTCCCCTTCTGGTAAGCCTAAGATCCTCACATTAGGTTTCTTCACATAATCCCACAGCTCTTGTAGACTTTGCTCTCTTCTCTTATTTCTCTGCTCTATTTCTGTGACTGATTTATTTAATTGGATGGTGTTATCTTCCAGCTCTGAGATTCTTTCTTCTGTTTGATCTACCCTGTTCTTGAGACTTTCCACTGTATTTTGTAGTTCCTTGAATTGATTCTTCATTTCCAGGAGTTCGGTTACACTTTTCTTCATTGTGTCTATTTCTTTTCCCATATCCTGGAGGCTTTTTGTGGTTTCTTTGTGGTGGTTATTGAGTTGTTGTTGCAGCTGGGTGAGTGTTCTTATGATCCACATAGAAATTCCTCTTCTGTCATATTGGTTGCCTGATTTGGGTTGGTGTCCGTTTCTAGGCGGCTGGTGCTCCTCTTTGGGGGTGTGTTTTCTGTTTGGTTCTTCATATTTCCTGAGTTCTTTCGCTGATTTCTTCCCATGTCAATCAGTTGTTGTTTCTTTCCTTAAGTTATTGTTTGGGTATTCACACACCTTGTTTAGTTTCTGAGGCATTATGTGGTGTCTGTGGGTGAAATTGGACCACTCTCTGTATATTGAGGCAGTGGGTGCCATGGAAAGGCTGTGCAAGATGCCGTCCCTATAAGTAGGTGGTGTTTGCTTGGAGGAACAGGCTATGCTGTTGATTTTGTGTTCTGTTATCAGCTCTTGTTCTGGGGGGAGCTGGGTTGGGTAAGCCCGCCCTCAGGCAGTTAGCAGGGGTCAAAGTTCCCTTCTCTGCTTCCAGGAAAGCAGGGCGGGGTTGGAATGGTCCCGTTCATCCAGAAACTCTGGGTGTGGTGGTGGTGCTGTCTGAGACCCGCAGTCTGGAGCGGGCCTCACTTCTTTCCACCCTCTCCAACTCTGCAGCTACTCCTGGGCCTCTGCTAGTAGGCCAGGCCACAAGCCACCAGGCCTCCCCGGACTGTGATGCTGGCGGGGAGGTTCCCTGCACAGGAACGTCACTTGGGTTGGGCGCACGGCCTCCTCCTGGGAGGAGGGTTGCCCTCTAGGAAGCCGATCCGCCCCTGGAGGCACACACACCTCAGTAGGCTGTTCACGTATAGCCCTTCTGTGCCCTGGGCAATGCTAGCCCTTGGTGCAGGGGACCTGGTCTGCAGGTCCGACCTCTGGGTCCCAGAGTTCAAACTGTATCCCCACCAGGGAGAGGATTTCCGGTCCCAATTCACCCACAGGGAGCCCAAGCTGGGTCTATGTCTCTCAGCCTCTGAGTCGGCACCGTTCTCCTGGGAACACGGTGCCAGCAGCACCTGGGAGGGCGGGCGGGTAGGGAGCTCACAGTCTGAGTTCCCCTGAGTCAGCTATAGGGTCCCAAATGGGAAGGTCCCGTTCCCTGGAGGTGTCTGCAGCTGGTGGCTGTATTGTCTCTCTGGGCAGCCGCGGGTAGGGTCGGCGGAGGGGAGGAGGAGGCAATATGGCGCCTGCTGCGTGGCTCGGGTCTGTGCACACGGAGGTGCCTGGAGGAAGTTGGGAACCTGGTGCCATGTCTGCTACAGGCTCCCCGCTGGCGGGCGGCGGCGGCCGTCTCTGGGCTGGTGTCCGCAGGTCTCTCCACCCGCTGGGGAGCCCACCAGCAGTCCCTAATGCAGGAGAGGGGAAACAGCAAATCCACTTACCCTTGTCACTGGTCTCCGGGCTGCTCCGGTGGTCTCGGCCTTCAGCTCTCCTCTGCAGCCTCCTCCTGTGGAGTCTCCCAGTTTCTCAGGTACCCCTCCTCCCAGCCCTCGTCCGCTGTATGCTCATCTTCTTGCTTCTTTCCTCTCATTTCTGCTAGAATCTGTCTTTTCTGCAGAGACACTCTGTCTGACGGTGTTATTTGTCCGCCATCTTGCTCCACCCCCCTTTTAGGGAGATTTTTAATTGCTGTTTGTATTTCAGCTGTTGAGATTGGTCTGTTAATATTTATTTTTCCATTATATTTAAGCAAAAGAAAATAAAATTACATTTTATTTTTTAAAATATCAACTTATTTTAGCTCTAATTTTACTAGTTAATTCTATATAAACATGTTTAAATGATTTTAAAAACATACAATTTAAATATACTGTATTATGGTTTAATGATGTACTAATTTTAAAATGAAAGTAAATCATAATGTCATATTAGATTATTTCTTTTTTCCTAATTAATAAAGTAATAACCAATGTAACAGTACACATAGATTCTAATGGTAAATCAAGTTTTATTTTCTACTCACCAGAATGAGGAAGCAGTCTGAGGCTAACAACAATGGTTCAGAAAGGACCAAGTTAAGATATTATGTTTGAGGTTCATTCATTCAGTAGATAGTTCTTGGTATCTAGGATGTGCTTGGAATATAATAGTGAATAAAACCACAAATATTTCCTTCCTTCATGAGTTTGAAGTGTAGTGCAAAAGACAAATATTAACTTAATTATTATATATATTTGGGACTGTGAAAAAAGTGTTTTGAAGGAGAGATTCATAGTGATATGAGGCCTATATTAGGGAAAATAATTAGCATGTCACAAAAATAATTACTACATAAGTTACTTTAGAGCTGTGTTAAATAAAAATAATCTATATGAAAATAATCTAAATGAAAAGAAAGATGAAACAACATACACAAAGGTCATATAGTAAGAAGGAACATGAAGTATATATAGACTGAAAGTAGTTGAGAATTTTGGAGAGAATGGGAGCAGAATAGTCTTGAATGAGCTTGAACACAGGATTAACTATGAAGGACCTCGTGTTTTGCGCTAAGAAATTTTGCCTTTATTTTTTGATCAATGAGAAAACACTGGTTTTTCTTCCATGATGAATACAATTATTGACTTTCCCGTTTACCATGATCATCTTGTAAGAAATGCAGAGAACAGGCAGGAGGAGTTATTAAAGGAATAAATAACTCAAGTGTTACTATAAGAATCCAGCTGACAGCTCAGACAACATAGTAGCAATGGTGACATAGATAAGTGAACAAATTTAAAAAAATAATTCAAAAGTAAAGTTTACACAGTGTGGACATCTGTGATAGAAATGAAAGAATTCTAAAGCAATAACAGGTATAGAATTGTACATTGAAATATCTGAACTGAATGAATTTGGCAGAAGAAAACCACATAATATGAAAAATTGGTACACTGGACTTCAGAGAAAAATTTCATGAAATAATCAAGTTTTTTCTCTGACAGTAATGTTGCCTTTTAAATTCAGAGCTGATTTGTGAAGTTTGAAACTATTGCTTCATCTTAGAGAAAATGAATATGCAGTACTCAGAGGATATATACTAGAAACATAAGGCCAAGTTTTGAGTAAGACCTTAGGGGTCATGACTAGAGCCATAATTCATAGAAAAAGGCCAATATTTTATGGGGTGAAGAATAAACAAGTGAATAAATGAAGGTATGAGAAGAAACAAAAATACTGATTAGTGTCATTATAGGTAGTCAAGTGGTTTAGGATGAGAAAATATTCTTCTGAGAAAACATTGATACAGTCTTAAGAAAGGTACTGATAGTGTCTAATGGAGTGAATTTAGAGATACTATTCTGTAAGAACAAGAAATGATACTGTAATAAAATAAATTGTAGAATGATTATTACCATGTATAATAAAGTAAAACAAAAAGCAAAAACAACCATTGTCTGGAAAATTCATATATTTTAGTAAAAATCACTCATATTAGAGTTAGCAATCTAAATGTTTATATTAATATAGATATATCTATGTAATGGTTCTTGAACATTGTTTTATCAAATAGTTTCAGTGCTTGTCTAGCTTTTTGTGTTTTATATTGTCAAATAATTTTGTGTTAACATTGAATACAATGATAACCTTTATTTTTATTACTCTATTGAGAGCAATATTATTTCAGAATAAGGTGAGTGTTTTTCTAAGACCATGCAATATATCTGTTGCTGAACTATGGTGGCATCAGAGCTTTGCCTTAATCTTGTTTCCATATATTTTCATTAAACAAAGATACCTATACTATTTTTCTTATATTTGACCACATTAGGTTAAAACTTTTGCTATTACAAAAGAAAGAAAATATTAGATGAATTGTATATTCAAATTATCCTACCTGATAATATGCTATTGTACCACTACTGGAGAATTAAGTCTTTCAGGTAAAGGGCAAATACAATCCATTTCATCCCATTTACTATTAGGTTTATGTATTCATGTGTACATCTGTTTGTGTGTGTGTGTATGTGTGCATCTGCATGCCTGTTTGTGAGCGTAGCAATATCCTTGAGAATTGTCCATGATCTACATGTGTCTTTATAAGGATGTGAGTCAGAAAATAAGACACAGCACATTAGCTATTGAGGAGAGCATTTCACTTCAAGTAGGTTGTCTTATTTGTCAATTCCTTTTATATCACCAAGACACATCACTTTGTATGCATTATTTGTCTGATAAGTGTACTTTAAAGAGATCCCAGTATAGCTTTGATGTAACAGATGTAAACATTGGCTTTGATGGGGAAACACTTTGTTCCTATTAAACTTAAAAAGCACATATCTGAAGGTTGAAGTGTTAGAAGAACATGGAAGCTGCCTGGTGTTTTTTTTAGCTTCCACCTGCCATGCTTGCTGCTTTGAAATATTTATGTCCCTCATTGTTCTGTCAAGTATAAGACATCCTTGTTAACATTTAGACATAATTTAGGACACATTTCATAAGCAAACTGTTAAATATTTATGCCTGGTGCTCATTACTTACAAAGCATTTCACGTATGCACCCATGTTTCAATTATTAATGAAGAGTTTGGACAGACCTTGTTTTTATTGCTCTGTTTTTCTGAAGATTAACTTTTTCATATTCTTCCATACTAATATCCTGAGTTGTTTATTGCTTGGTTTAAAGAGATCGTGCCTTTCATTGATACTAAATTTGTTTTGTGTTTAATTTTTTAGAAAAGTAGATTTAAGAAACACACAAAGATGAAAATATACAATTAAATCCTTTAGATAAATGCATACAAACCACTGTGTACATGTGTGGATTGTCTAAGTTTAACAAAAATATTAGTTTATTTTTGAAAGAGAAATATAATTCAACATTAAACAAAGACATTTATGAGATTCTTTAGCCTTTTAAGCCACATATGGCTAACAATAATATCATCTGTAAATATAATGGATAATATTCTTTATTTGTTTAGTTAATCCAGTTAGAAGGCTCTTACACACAGTTACATAAGTGGAACCATCTGAGCAATGAAATTAAGATGCATTTTTATATAAATTTTACCTCCAAGCAAAATTTTGTCTGACAATCCATTCAGCTATGTATTCTTATGAAATTAAAACTTTTAAATATAATTTTAGCTGAAAAATTACTATGTAACATCCACAGTGATTTAGATATTTGACATTGTTTTGTGTCCTTGTTAAAAACCAACGTAACAATTTAAGTTATATGTATGTCCCTAGAAGGGGATTGTCCCTAGAAGGGGGTTGATATGAATGGTTGTAAATTTCAAACTCATCACCGACATGCATTCAGGAAAATCAAAGGGAAAAATATATATACACTTTTAGAGCTTTTTCCTCCAAGTTATAAAAATTATATTTAAATTCTGATACATATGAGGTTAATTTGTCTATGATGGCAGAGATGGGACCTGAATCGAGGCAGAATGGTTTCACATTAGCAATTGCCTGAGTACCTGTATGCTAAAATAAATTCCAGAGTCTTCTCTGCAAATAGATAGAAAATGTTGTTTGCAATCATTATAAATTAAATTTTTATCAGCAATTAAACATTTCTTCACTTAAAGCTACTTCTTTAAGTCATTAAAATATTTCATCTCACAAAGTTTCATAATAAAAGATAATTTTGATAGCAAGAAAAATTTTAATTACCTGTCTTTTTCTTCTGCATTACAATAAGTTTATTTTCTGAAGTCTCTAAGCTTTTTAGTGAAACAAATTCCAAACATAACCATTAAATATTTAAAATTTAAAAAAAATATTTCAAAGTAAATAGATACTATTCAATTCTTGTCATTAGTGAAATATAAGGAGGCATGTCGAGTACAAATAATTTATTCATAGTCACAATAGAAATGTTTCTACAATTACTCACTTTTATTTAATTTTCCTTACTTTGAAAATTATTTCATTTAACTTTTAAATTGTAAACCTAATTGAAATTGAAACAAGGTATATCTGGAATGTGGCAGCATGTTTGGGTATATGTCAAATACTACTTGTTGCTACAGAGAATTGTATCTACAGGCAAAATCACAAAAAATCATATGCTGTGGTAGATTTAAAGATAAGTGGATGGCAAGAAATATCATTGCCTTGTGCATTCTCCTGGTTCCTAATGAAATATTATGCTGAATATCTCCATTAAAAATAAATATTTGATAGCACATCAAAGTGACTATAATCAACAATAAGTTAGGATATACTTTAAAATACTAAAAGAGTGAATCAGAATGTTCCTAACACAAAGAAATGTTAAATGCTTGAGGTAATGGATACCCCAACTGCCCTGATCTAATTAGTTTACATTGTATGCTTGTATCAAGACATAGTATGTACCCTATAAAGATATACAACTGTTATGTGCCCATAATAATTAAAAACTTTTTTAAAAAGATAAAAGAATAAATAAACACAAAAAATTTGGGTAGTAAGGAAGATGCACTGATAAAGACTCAAGACTAGTCTGAGAAAGGCAAGGGAAAAATTATTAGTGCCATAACCTTTAAAGGAAATTTCTATTTTTAATTGCAGGACTTAGGGATCATTTCATCTTTTAAGTTTCTCACAAGTACAGAAATTACTGCATATAATTTTAATTTAAATGTCACTTGCATTCTTGATCTTTTAAAATGCATTAAGTCCATGGAATTAATCTACCATTTCCAGCCTCCAACCTAAGCTAGAGGAAACCTGACATTACAATTCATTGTATTTCTGGTGCATCTATGACTTTATGTACTCATCTATCTTTGATTGTTTAAATAATGCAACCCAATGGAAGACAGAGTAAGAGGATTTGGATAAGCTTTTCTTCTAATGTATTTTCCAGTTCTTAATTTTGGAATATCTCCTTTATGAACAAAGGAAACATTTCTTGAACAGCCACATCATTGAGACAAATTTATTGTGGCTTACATTTTTAATGAAATTTAACCATTTTCTAATGATTAATAACTGTGTAGGGGAAATAATAGTCCCATGTTAAAAAGAAGAGAAAATGTGGCATGTGATATTAACATTGTAAAACAATAGAGAAGAAAATAGTAGCAGAGATAATTTGAGTGCTTGAGTAATGAAAAAGTGATTTGGTTTCTTCAACTTTTCAACATATATTGGAGTTTAAGTTAGCAGAAGAAAGTAGACAAATATATCCTAAGAAGTGATAATTGTTATGAATAAGGAGACAGAAAAGAATGAGGGCTAAAATGCTGAGTTAGGAATAATGTGCATAGAAGGTTTCTCTAAAAAGGGAAATTTAAGCATCGATATGAAGAAAGGGAGGTATCAAGCAATATAAATATTTCATAGAAGAATTTTCTAGTTAAAGGTAGCAGCACTTACAAAGGTCCTAGGGCATAATTTGATTTGTTGCCTTCTAGGAATGCAAAGACAGCTGCTGTGACTTTAGACATGTGAACAAGAAGAGATTTCTAAGAAATCATATCATAGAAGGAGCAAGAATAGACATATATAGGACATGTTGGAGAATTCTACGAGTCAGGTGAGGGTGGTTGGTCTAGGAGGGAGGAATTGGGATGGTGGTAAGGAGAGGTGTGATAATCGGATGATTTCTAAAATCAAAGGATTGGATGAAATCACCTGGATATAATATAAACAGAGAAAGTGGTAAAATAAAACAACTCCATGGAACATTCTTTGATACATTTTTCTGAAAAATTCAACCTTTGAGAACAGGAGAGTAAAGGGAAATGACTAGTAAGGAAGGAGGAAAAGTAAATGAAGATGATATCTAGAGGGTATGGAGTATTTCAAGAAGAAGGCAATGGTTTTGGAGAAGTTGGGTTTAGTGACCTTGACCAAGTGTGAGTAAAATTATATTAATAATTATGGCAGTTGGAAAGATAAATGTGAGAGAAAGCAGATACACAGAGAATATTGAACCTTTTCAACCTTTTCCCTCCCTGTAATCCACAAAGAGTTGAAACATGGATTAGACATATAGTATTGCCTGGCCAAAAAAATAAATAAAATAAAATAAAAATTAATAGTAGGGATGTTAATAACTTATTTTTGTATACTTACAGAATAATCAGGTAGAAGTGGATGGAGCAAAAACACCTGATGATGCAGAAGAGAAAAGAGAGAATTTCTGGAAAAAAATTCCTGTATTATACTATAGAGAGAGATATCTGAGGCATATGTGAAAGATTTTTGAACAGGTCTATATCGTCAGTAATTAAGAGAGATTATATGAATACACATACAAACAAAAAGGCATTTGCAAGGGGGGGCATGTATTTTCTCTTCTGATTGCTTCTAAAAGCAATGTATTATTATTAGCTGATATAAATAATCATCTCAGAGAGGGGAGGGTTAAAAAGTAGGGTCCCATATTGCTATAACTGGGAGGAATTAAAGACCCCCCTGAGCTAGTGTTTATGAGTATAAATTACACGCAGATTTGGGTAGTGAGAGATTTTAATAGTGGTTCTAGAAATATAGCCATAAAAATAATGAAAATGAAGATAAACGGAGAAATGATAGAAAATTATAAAGGGAAGGATGAATGGCTTGGAGTGTCTGGTGAGGTATAATAGTTGAAATCAGAAGTTTAGTGAGTCCTAGTTTCCTAGGTTTAGTTAGTTTCCTAGCTGGAAACTTATAAACAGTTTAGTTTAGTTTCCTTAGTTTAGTTTCCTAGCTGGAAACTTATAAACAGGTTCAGAGATTGTGATATTTAAAATTTGGGCTATGAGGTAAGTACAGTTATTGGTAATGACAATTTCCAAGGTCTGATCCTAACACTTTGTGACTCAGGTAAAGGGTATAACAAAATTATGGAAGGAGAAATATAATTAATTAATTGAATATGAAAATCACCAACAATTTTGTCAGAAGAAATAATAGAGAGGAAGAGTGACATATTCGCTGAAGCTTCAAGAAACAAGGAGTGCCTGAACTCTACCAAGAAATATTACAGGTGCAATATCATGAGCCTCAGCAGAGCTACAGGATTCTTTTTCCCCTCTGGATTCTTTTAAGATTCTTTTCTTGTCTTTAACTTTTGTCAGGTTGCACTCTATATGCCTGAGTGTGGATTGTTTGGTGTTCACCCTGCTTGCTGTTCTATCAGCTTCATGAAACTATGTTTTGCTGCTTATCATTAATTTTGGGAAATTTCTCAGTTATTATTGCTTCAAATTCCTTCTGTTTATTTATCTCTTTAGTTTTCTTCTGATATTAGTATTTTGTATATTCTATGCCTTTTGCAATTGTCCTGCAGTTCTTACATACTCTGTTCTACTATTTTCATTCTTTTTTCTCTTTTCATTTCAGCTATGGTAAGTATCTGTTTACATTTCTTCAACCTCACTGATTCTTTTCTGGGCTGTGTTTAGTCTATTGATAAGCCCCCCAAAATCATTCCTTATTTCTAATCAAGAAAGCAATCCCATTTACAATAGCTACAAAAATATGAATACATTTAACTAAAAAGGAGAAAGATCTCTACAATGAAAACTATAAAATATTGATGAAAGGAATGAATAAGACACACAAAAATAAGATGAAAAGATATCTCATGTTCATTGATTGAGAGAATTAATGTTGTTAAAATACCTATAATACCCAGCATGATCTACATATCAAAGGCAACCCCAACATACCAATGACACAAAAATAGAAAATAAAATCCTATTGTAAACATATACCATATTTTAATAATCCACTCATGAATTGACGGGCACTTGGTTTGTTTCCATGTCCTTGCAATTGTGCTGCCATAAACATTTGGATGCAGATGTCTTTATTCTCTAGATAGTCATCTAGGGAAAGGCAAAGATATAAAATGCAACCAAAATGTTTGTGCTCTCATATTTTCTTGAAATAAAAAAAATTAGCCACTAGAAAAAAATCCTAGTTTGTATGGAACCACAAAAGACCCTGAATAGCCAAAAAAACTCTTGAGCTAAAAGAATAAAGGTACAGGTATCATACTACCTTACTTCAAATTACACTACAAAGCTATAGTAACCAAAACAACAAGAAATCGGCATAAAAACATATACAGAGGCCAATGGAATAGAATGGAGAACCCAGAAATAAATCCATGCATTTACAGTCAACTCATTTTTTACAAAAGCACTAAAAACATACACTGAGAAAAGGACAGTCTCTTTAATAAATAGTACTGGGAAAAATGGATTTCCATATGCAGAAGAATAAAATTAGACTGTTATCTCTCACCATATATAAAATTCAAATCAAAATAGATTAAACACTTAAAAGTGAGACCTAAAACTATGAGACTATTAGGAGAAAATATTAAGGATATGATCCAGGACATTGGTTTGGACAAAGATTTTTTTTTTTTAGTAAAACCTCTAAAACACAGACAAATAAAGCAAAAATAGACAAATGGGAATATAGCAAGCTAAAAAGTTTCTGTACAGTAGAGAAAACAATTAATGGAGTGAAAAAACAACCCACAAGATAGGTGACATTATTTGCACACTATCCATTTGGCAAGGAATTAATACCCAAAATATATAATGTACTCAAATAATCCAATAACAAAATAATCATCATTGTAATAGTCCATTAAAAAAGGAAAATAATCTGAATATACATTTCTCAAAAGAAGACAAATGACCACGTATATGAAAAAATGCTCAACATCACCAGTGCAAATCAAACCACAATGAGATATCATCTCACAACAGTTAAGAGGGCTATTATCAAAAAGAAAAAGTAACAAATACTGACAAATATGTAGAGAAAAGGGAACATTCATACGCTGGTGGTAGGAATGTATATTTGTATAGTCATTATGGAAAACAGTATGTAGGTTCCTGAAATCTAAATATAGAACTACCATATAATCCAGTAATCCTACTGCCAAGTATTTATCCAAAAGAAAGAATATGAGTAAGTCAAAGAGATATTTGTTAATATACTCCCATGTTTATTGTAGCTTTATTCATGATAACCAAAATATGGAATCAACTTAAGTGTCCATCAGTGGGTGAATTGATAAGAAAGTGTGGCACATATACACAATAGAGTATTATTCAATGCTAAAGAAGACTGAGATCCTGTCATTTGCAGCCATATAGATGAGCCTGGAAGACTTTATGTTAAGGAAAATAAGCCAGGCACAGAAAGACAAATATTGTATGTTCTCACTTATATGTGGAAACCAAAAAAGTTGATCTCATGGAGAAAGAGAATGGAATGGTGGTTACTAGAGGTTGGAAAGTATGTGGGGATGGTAGTAAAGAGAGTTTCGTTAATGGCTATAAAAATACAGTTAGATAGAAGAAATGAGTTCTAGTGTTTGATAGCACAATCGGATGACTATTGTTAACACTAATTTAATGTATATTTCAAAATAGCTAGAAGAGAAGATGTGAAATATTCCCAACACAAAGAAAGTATAAATGGTTGAAGTGATGGATATCCCAATTACTCTGATTTGAACATTACACACTTTATGCATATCACACTATCACAAGTCCTACATAAATATGTACAACTATTAGATATCAAATAAAAAATTCTTCATTTCCGTTAGAGTGGTTTTTTTATTTCTTTTTTATAAGTTCTTTGAGATTCCGTCTCTTTGTATATTGTTCTTCTATTCTTGCATGTTGTCCACTTTTTCCATTACAGCCCTTAGCATATTAATCATAGCTATTTTAAATGCAATAACAAGTATCTAACAAAGATAATCCAACATCTCTGCCATTGGTATGCTTTGTAATTATTTGTTGAAAAGTAGACATAAATACTGGCTAAAGTAACTAAGGCAAGTAGCCTGTAGTATAAAGTTTTATATCTGTCTGGCTAGGGGTTAGGCTGTTTGCTATAGGTGTAGATGTCCAAGACTAAAATTTCTCCAGGTGTCCTTGTTTTTTGTTTCTTCTATTGTCTTTGGGATTCTCTGGAGATTTCTTTTTAATATTTGAAACGTACAGTTCTTTCTGTTGTATTCCTGATAATACACAAGAGTCTTACAGAAATGGGAGTGAGATGTAGTGGAGGGGGAGCATTCTACAGTCCTAGGATTAGGCCTCAGCCTTTTAGGGGGCCTAGGCTGTAACCTTCACAGATGCTTCTGTGTCATTTTGTTTTGTTTTGTTTCTTCTTTAGATAAGGCAGGAAGATTAGTGGAGGCTGGAGTTGGGTATTTCCCTTCCTCAAGGTCATAATACACCAGCCAGTTAGGCTCAGGAAAACAGTTTCTCTAGAGTTGGGCCCTGGCAACAAAAACAGATTATTCTGAGTGTATTTCATAATGTCTATTTTCTCCATTCCCCTGCTGGAAGCACTGGAGGAATTTTCTCTGATATTTACCAGGAGAATATTTCAGGTCTTATGTAGCACTCATGAAAGTGTGTGGGCACCCACAAAATGGCACCCCTCATCCCACAGAGTTTATAACATTCAAACCTGCCCACAATGAGTCTTCAGCAATTCGTGAATTTATAACATTCAAACCAGAGTTTATAACATTCAAACCTGCCCACAATGAGTCTTCAGCAATTCGTGAATTACAGTTTGGATTTTCCATGTTTCTCATAGAGTTTTTTGCTCCTGCACTTCTGCTCCAGTAAATAGTGATTCTTAGTTTCTACCTCTGTGTCTTCAATTTGAAGGAGAGGGTAGTGGTTTGTTGGTGACTTCAGTGCTCTGATAGATCTAAGAAAAGTTGTTTATTTTCAGTGTGCTTAGTTTTTTTATTTCGTGTGTATGGACAAGACTGATAACTTCTAAGCTTCATACATGCCAGACTAGAAATCACATGTTCTCTGCAAGGTTTTTTAGGAGGAGCAAAGAATAAGGTGTAGAACTTGCAATGAAAATTAAGGATTACCCCAATTCAATGTTCTATGTGGCACAAGAAACAACTATATCTCAAGTTGGCCAACATGATGTTCATTCAGATACACTATATTATAATGAAAAAAATAGAAAAAATTAATTAAATAGCATAGTATGTATGGTATTTTATTTAATAAAGGACCTTTGAGTAGAATTTGTGTATATTTCAAATAACTTGTTTTATTTATATATTTCTAACTTTGAGTATAACAATTTGCCATTAACCATATAATTGAATTCTAAAACAGAGTGTCTCAGCAAGCCTAGCATGTTTCCTTCACAGATCACTAATCCTGTGCAATGGTTCCCACAGCTGTACTATAAATATCAGAGGAGGTCACCATCCATCATGGGCACATTTATATCGAGAGGGCTCTTGGGTCAGGGAATGGAATCCACATCAACATCTGTGGAGAAGAATGCCAAGTGCACTTTTTTTTTTTTTTTTTTGAATATCTGTGAACAGCATTGGAGATAATATAGGTAGGCTGTAAAGGTGATAGAATCTTGAAAAGTACTATAATAGGAAAATACTGCAAACCTGGCAAAAACACATTATGTTTTAGCAAAGCACAAATATACTGTTTAGCTCAGCTGGAATCTTCAGCTACTGCCTTAGGCAGCTACAGCACTAAAATGAACAAATATTTTTGTGGAGCCTGTGGAGATGTAGTAATGGACAGAGTGAGAAGAGGACAAGAATTAAGGAATGAAGGTGCTGAGAGAAGGGATCATAAAAGACAACCAATGTGTCTCTGTAGTTTTAGCAAAACAGATAAGATGAAGGTTTTGCAGCTGCTAAATACAATGGCTAGCTAGGGTTTTTAGGTTAGAAAAATAATCATTTTGATACAATAAGGAGATTTCCCATTCTTCACACCATTTATAATTTATAATTACTTACCTTTGGAAAAACATCATTTGTAAAAGTGCTTCCAAGGGCTACAGGTCAATAATTTCTTTGATCTGTCTTTTATCTATTGTGTATATAACATAACTTGCATTTTTCCTAAAGCTGTGTGAACATCTTTAATTTACAAGAAGATACACAAGATGCTATAACACTGTACTTTCTGGTCGTTTTTCATCTTCTTTTCCTCATTACCCATGAGTATATTAGTTGTAATAGCCAGCAGTTTGCTTTAAAAACTAAGTCATTTTTCAGTTATAGAACTAAGATAAGCCACTGATTTAACCTGAAAACACAAGCCTGCAATTACAGATAAAATATATCCTACAGTATTTCCTAAATTCCAAGTCCTGGACAAAACTACTGGAAGCAATGTAAAGGAAAAAGTTGAAGTCGATGTAAATAGTGACACTGTTCGGGAAGAAAATAATATCAAATGAATGGTAGCATTTAAAGAAAATTTAAAGTAGAATGTAAAGTTGGAAAAATGTAAATTATGTAAACTTCAATAGAGGAGAGAAGTAAACTATCTCCAAGGAATATGCCTGCAAAATCTAAGGTTGGGGAAAATTAAATTAGGTTATTTAAAGTCTTTTCAGGATTATGATGGGAAGAAAATAAAATAGAAATTTTAGTCTGGGTATTATAGATCTAGTCTACTCAAGTTAAAGGATGATAGAGTCTCTTTTTAAAACTAAATAAAATTTAACAAAACTTGAGCAGCCACTTGTTTAGACAATACTATAAATTGATTTTAACCACTAAATGAAGAGTTAAAAGAAATATCATTAAAATATAGGAAGATTGCATTATAATATTTGTCAATTCTGAAATCACATTCAAAGAGTGAATCCACTTATTGAATCATTACTATATATTTTTTTCATTATAAGGAAATAACATGGCTAATTGAGATGTAGACATATGATTTTTATTATCTAGTTTAGAAGTAAAGTCAACCAACTACTCATTCCTTTATTCATTCACCTATTCTACAATTAGTATCCCCTGTGATTCATTTCAAGCTAACCCACATAAGAAAATAAAAGTTATTTTTCTGGCAAATAAAAAGGAGCATTCATTTTACTTTAAGATTTCTGCATATTTCCATAGATGCTAAAGGCATTGAAAACAACTAAGTGTCTGCCTGAGTAGAGGTGGCTTAAGAAATGTTAATAAAATAAACAGAATGAAAATAAAATCTGTGTTCATGTTCCCAATTCCCAGCAATTATTGAACATGCATATATAGTTAGTTTTTATTTATAAGATATCACAAATGTGGGTGAGCCCATTAGTTAAGAACTGATCGTTTTCATCATTACTTACAACGAGGCAGCTCTTTCTAAATTGTTTTTTGGGAATCAAGAATTTCAATCCAAATCCTGAAGCAAAGACTTAAAACATTTCATAGAATTTCACAACAAATTTGCAAAGAAGGTAATGCACCATTATGGTGTGGAGAAAAATATGCACTGAAGGTTTAAATTATTTGTCATATTCATACTATATGTGTATCCATGTTTATCTGGTGTCAAAATGCAAGTGTTTTCATTAACTTTCCTGAAAGCAGGTTATATACTTTAGCAATTATCTATCTCTGTATGTCTATGCTTCTGTCTCTATCTCTAGGTAAATAGATAGGTAGATAGATAGATGATAGATTTAGATATGTAGCAATAAATATATAGAAGTTCTTTGTATTCTGGAAATGAGTGTTTAAAAAACTAATAATTGTTATGAATTTTATACTTTTACAACTGTAACCAGAAATCCTTGTGACAAAGTAGTAACTTGCCTTCTGGTTCTTGCCCTACTTCTCTGCTCCTATTACTTTACTGGTTCCCTTCCCACTGCTGGTACAATCTGACAGGTATCCAATGTGGATTATAACCCTGTCCCAGAAATTTAAGCCCTACCATTTCAGTTTCTCAACGTCTGCCATTCCTGGACACCAATGCTCTCTACATGTCCTAGTCAATTTTTTTCACTACTCTGGTGCCCTCAAAATGTAGCCTCCCCTTTTCTTTAGTTTCTTGGATGAACAATTAGATGAAAT
Source organism: Microcebus murinus (assembly GCF_040939455.1). NCBI lineage: Eukaryota > Metazoa > Chordata > Mammalia > Primates > Cheirogaleidae > Microcebus > Microcebus murinus. The sequence goes on from NC_134116.1 coordinate 47,480,372, forward strand.
TTGAATATATACTTAAGTATTAAGCCTGTTCAAGTATAACAAACAAATAAATAAATAACTCAATCATCCTTTAAGCAGAGCAGAATAGATCCCTATTATGCAAAGTGGAACTTTTGTCTTATATTTCTTTGCACACAATCCTGATTAATGTCATATGTTATTTGAGTCAAGCTTCAGGAGACATCTGGAGTCTTATGAGCGACTTCCTGGGTGTAGTTGTTACGGGGATCAAAATCCTTGGTAAATGGCATATTTTAAATGGGAGGCTATTTCTCACTGGCTCTCCTGAATTCCCCCTACCTTTTTGTCTCAAATCATTTTAAGCAGTTGGGTATCTTCTACTTCCACACATTTTTTTAATACTGATCTTCATAACTATTGCTGATTCTTTTTGCACTGTCTCTTGTTATGACTTGAGATAATTCTTTCCTTAAAATTGAATTAAACATAAAATACATAGCAAAACATTTTAGTAGTAATCTAAAAATGAGATTTATTTTTATTAACTAGTATAGACATCATGGAATTCTTTTTTAATATCACAATTTTAGACAAAATGTGACATATAAACCAAACTTCTCCTTTTTTCATTATAAAACATTAATACTGTAATGGAAATGGCAATGTGCTTACAGAAGACATAAATCTATAATTACAATAATAATTGCTACCCTGTCAGGTGACAGACATCAGCAGTGGAAAGAACTCCACTTAAAGTATAAAACATTGTGCCAAATAAATTTAAACTCATGCTCAGGATCAAGATATTTTACTAGGGTAGATTAAAACAGCATTACTTCAAAACACAGAAGTGATCAGTTTCATTAAGAAATACATGTTTGCATGATCTTTTACATGAAATTGAATATAAAATAATAGGCTTTTATCTTTTTCTTTCTCAGCATACAGAGAGTGAATATTAAAATGATCATAATACTGTGCCTATAGTTGATTGAAGAAAACATGACCTTAAAATCAACATTCTTCTTTATTAAACCACAGGTTTTTACTTTCAAACTTTATATATCTACAATCATGGAAAAATATCAAGGCAAACCACACCTAAATACAGAAGAAAAATTTAAAACAAAATAAAGGGCACTATATTGAACTCGAGTACAAACACAAATCCATTGATTGTCTTTTTTTGTGAAAAGTTCCAGAGGCAAAATTTGGTCAATTTAGATTATTTGTAACTTCATTGTATAAAACTTTTTGAAAATTTAATAGTAACAGCTACAGAGGAGTCTTTTGCAACTTATTTTTATTGACGCTTCTTTGTTTTCAGTGGTTGTTATTGAATTGAATGTGATTTTGCTGAAAATGGGCTAAACCTGATTTCACAAAATCTGTATATTATTCCCAGCCTGCCGTCCCAAAATAGCCTAGCTCTAGATCTAATTTAGGAAGCATAAAATTGACTTCTGAAAGGATAGTTAATGATCTTGTGCCTCTGTGAATGTCCAATTTATAGACTGTTCACTGAGTAAATGAGATATACATTTTTCCCCCTCAAATATTTGTAATCTGTAGGCTCAACAAATTCTGTTTGGACCATTTCTTATTAGTTTTGGTACTGGTAAAATAGGGAATCCAGAAATGACAAAAATGCCTCTCATTCATATGTATAAGATTTTTTAGAAAATTAATATGTATTTCATTTGACTTTAATAGCTCAGATGCTTCTAGTTGAAATAAACAGTGGTAAAATTTGCCTTTCCAAATCATGAGAAAAATGGATCATTATCTGCTAGGACAGAAACAATATTAATTATATATTGTTTTAAAAATAATATTGACCAAAGTTACTATTTATTTGTTTTGGCCCCACTGGGCACTTAATTTGTCCCTAGTGTTATGGGGGATATAATAAAAAAATTCAATCAATTTAAGTATATTGTATAGAATCCTTAATATTGAACTTTATAGCAAACTGAGCCATTGTGATTAACATATTGCATTCATCATTTCATATATCTTGACCAATTGACTAAGAAGTTAAATTAAGAAGCCTGCAAGAATTAAATAATTTCATAATAATTAAAAATGTTGAAAAAAATTAAATAATTTCAACCACTATTTCCTTGGTGAAACACATGATTACAAGTCTTATTAAGATATATACATGTTAATTTTGCATCTTATCTGTCTTAAGCCTTTATTCCCTTTTTATTCACTGCCCAGTGTGTCCCCTGGTCACTGCTATTAATCTAACTTTCTTATTCTCTGTTCCTCATCTGAAAAATGGCATGATAACAATGCCTACTTTAAAGGGTTGCTGCAGGCTTAATGTGTTAATATACATAAATCACTTAGAAAAATGCCTGGCATATATTAAGCACTATATTGTTTTTCTCTATTACCTCTTTAGTTGAACCTACTTTAATATTCTTTTAAATCTAGATCATAGAAGAATTTATGTTGTTGTTATCTCTTAGAACATAACAAAAGGAAACCTCTTTCATTTTAGAGTGACTGGTTCTAGTATATCAACAAGTTGCTTGAATTGAAGCATTTCCCTACCATTGCTATGGAAACCTAAATATTACCAGGTCAAGTATAGCATGCAGCCCAAATATCATCTATTTCAAATACCACAGTACTGTAAGATGATTAAAATAAGTACCTAAATTTCATTAATTCTGATCATCCCCTTACATAGCTATAGTACTATGCTCCAATATTATCAAAGTGTTTCTGGTGTTCATTGTCATCTGTGTGTCTTCTGTGTGCTCTCAAACATTCCTCCCATGTTTGCCTATGTCATGGATTCTCAGTTGGGGAGTGATTTTGTCCCATTGTGGTCATGTGACAATGTTTAGAGACACTGTGAATGTCACAACTGGGCTATGGGAAGGGTCCAACTAACATCAGTGGATATATTTCAGAGCTGCAGCTAAACGTCCTATAATGCATGGGAAAGCCTTTCACAACAAAGAATTTTCCATTGCAAAATGTCAACAATGCTGAGAGTGAGAAACCTTAGTGTACATCATTCTTTGTTCCTCCTCCCTGCTGCCCCCAAATCTAATCCTGCTGAGGTCTTCGGTGAGTATGTTGTCCTTCCCACACAGTTCTGCTCCACTGCCTTCCAGACTGCAAAGCCTTCAAGGTAAAGTGAATGGCACTACCTGCATACTGTTCTTCACTAGAGGCACAATGAATTCAGCTTTGAAGTGAGGTGATTATCCCTCTATCTCAAGGGCCTTACTCCTAGTTTTTAAGAACAAACGCCATGATCACATGTTCCTCTTCCTTGAAACTTCCAACATTCAAAACCCTGGAAGCTTCACTCAAAATATCTCATAGTATTAATACTTATGTAATAATCAATGCACACAAATCGCTGAATGTAAAAAGACTACAGCAGCCTGCCAAATCATTAATAATTTAGATTCAGCCAAATTTAAATCCTAGTTCAGACTACAATTAAAGTATTAGTATATTACCTTTCTTTTTAACAGTTTACATGAGGTAGAATTATACTGTAGATGCCAAATAGATTCTTATTCAAAGTCTTGAGCTACACTTATCTATCTACTAATTTTGAGAAAAAAACTTACTTGATATCATCAATCTTCACCCAGTGTCATCATCTGCAAATTAGCAATAATAACAGTTAACTTTCCCGTTTGTGTTGATTGAATTAAACAACACACTAAGGGAGCTAGAATTGTATTTGCATGTAGGAAACATTGGTGCTTATTTTTATTATTATAATTGCTCTACTATTCTAGTTAAGACAAAAGAGTCTGTGATTGGTTTCCCTCATAGCTGCTTATAGAATATTACTATGCTACCTCCCTCTCCCAAATTACTGTTTCTTTTACATTTTATATTTCAATATCCTAATGAATAAATCAAGTCTACTTTTAGATACTATAATTTCCGACCTCTTGGATACTACCTTCATTTATTGAAGAATCACATTTCTACTCCAACTCAATGACTATTATCATTATCTCTTGAGCATCCATATGGTTGATTCATCTAAATCCCCTGACATGTAATTTTCCTAGCTTTCTTATTTAATGACCTTTTCCTTTACTGCCTCAAAGCCATCTATTTCTGTGACCATTTCTATGAAATTTATCTTCACTGACACTTTGCCATCTCTGGAATCTCTACCATTTCCCTTTCTTACCATAACTTGCTGCCCTGCATGTGCACCTGTTAAAGGATCTGTTTGCAAAGATTATCTAATATTATAATGGTTATCCATTAATTCTAACAGTCTCTAACCACTTTCTCCCTCCTTATGCTTACTACTCTTGCTTGTCCAGCTAATTATCCATTATTCATCATTCATAATTGCAATCGCTTTATTAAAATATATAAGCAACTTAACTCTCTTTATCTAACATTCACCTGGAAGCACTATACCCCTGATTTAACTTAAACTGTTCATTTCTTAGATACACACAATTAATACTGCTGAAAAATATCACTCAATGGAACAGACTGACTATACTTTAATAATTTTAAACCTCAAATGTCCCCTCAATACTGCTAAACAATCATAACTAAATTTTCTAAATGCTTACTTTTCTCTGGAATGCTTACCTTACTACTTCCCAAAATGACAATTTCAACATTTCAACCTTTCCTAACTTTCCAAAATTAACATTTCCTTCTTTTGTAATATTCAGCAGGTTATCTTTGCTCAAAGGTTCTTAAAAAAATAGAAATTATCATGTAGATACTCTTTTTAATTCTGATTGCCAAAGCTCCAAATATATCTGCAGTCATCATGTTTTCTAACCTCTTGTTATAACCTATGCAAGCCCTTTCCTCTTGTCAAAGGTTAGCTATCATGTTAAACTTGGTTCTCTTCTATCTTCAAAGACTTCACTCCTTCAGTCATTATCTCTCATCGATAATCTACCTACCTCACTGATTGAACTTTTAACATCTTTAATCCTTAAAACTAACTCTAATAACCGCTCATTCTTTTTCAGGTAATAACCAATTTTTCTGATAATATTTACAGTTCTTAAACTGTTGTCTATGAGCACATCCAGTGCCTCACTTCTCATTTATTCTTCAAGCCTGCTTTCTATTCCACACTGACATACTAATTCTTATATATATGGACACCAATTACTTCTGTGTTGTCAAGTCCAATGGAACCTTAATGTATTTACCTTATTTAACCTCTGATGTGACTGCTACAGAGTTGCCATCTGTCTTTCTAAAGATGCCCTCTTCTCTTGACTTTAGTGTCACCACCACACAAACTTTGGGTTTTCTTTCTACATTTCTGGGCTCTTTTTCTCTAAGTCTTTCACTCTTTCCTCCTTCTCTATCCACAATTTATTCTTGTCCCCTTTCTTCTATCTCACTCTCTCATCTTCATTTCCTTGAAGTGTCTCTAAATTACATGCAATATGTTGACAACCCCAAAGCCTCTCCTCTAAGTACCTAACTACGTAATGACATCTTTCTCAGAGACAATGTAAACCTAATATTTTCCAAAGAGAATGTTCTTCCTCAAATATTTTTAGTATTATTGAATGGATTCCCTATGGTACTACTTCCTCAGGTTATAATCCTTGCTATTCATTGTGATCTCTCTCTCTCATCTTTTATTTCTAAGTTCATTATGTCATAAAAGAGTATGAGTGTTTCTTCATTTTCTTTCTCCTTTGTCATCTCATGGGTCCTTTTATTACATTTTGAATACTAGATCACTGCTTTTTCACCTTCCCATGTTAACTTTTCTGAGTTTTCACAAAGGAGAAGAAATTATTTTTAAGAAAATAAAATAAAACAATATTATACCCATATATATGATTCTTCAAAAATTTCCAGTATATAACAAATAAAATGCCAACTATCGTACTATAGACAAAAAGTTCTACATGATTAAGGCCGCCTATTTCACTTGCTTCATTTCTTTATTGTCTACTACTTACTAAGATTTGTTCACGCTAAAGTCCACATAATTTTTCTATGTGGCATTCTCCTTTCTTCTAATATTTTATATGCTAGTCTATTTTCTTGAAATGTCTTTTTCTTTACATATCCCATCATTGGTTTCTCCTATGTGCTAATCACTACCATCAATTTCTTCTCCACAGAAAGCCTTTTCTGGCCACTGTATCTAAATAATTCCCTACTCTATATATTTTCAAATATCTGCAGTTTCTATTACAGCATCAGAGTACTGTACCATCTGTTATATTTACATATTTATTCCTGTGCTTAATTATTTACTTATATGTCTATTTCTCACATAGATAGTAAGTTCTATGGATCATAAATCAGATTTATTCTCCTACCTTCTATATATCCAGTTCCCAGTAATGTGTTTGGTGTACATGCATTAAAAATATATATGTTTTGAGTAAATAAATTATCCCTCAAATTCTTCAGATATTAAAAGTGTCTAGTCCTATTCTTCAATACATTTTTCATGAAATATTAGATAAATAACGCAGAAGGAACTGATAAAAACACAGTAAAAACAACAATAGCAAGATTGAGGATTATTGCACTATGAAACTAATTCTTATTATCTGACTTCCTTAATATATTGATTTTAGGTTTTCAGAATGGTACTTTACTTCAGATCGTGAAAAGCGTCAATACGAACAATTGAATTATCAAAATATAAACAAATTAGACATTGTCCTTGTAAAGTTGCACTACCAATTACAGAATTCATAGTAAGGCTGCTTACTTTTATATCTGGTACAAGCTCTCTGGCTTTGGAATATTATAGAAATACTTGTATATTATATTATACTTGTATAATACTTATATAATACTTGTATATTATATTATATTATATATTATAGAAGTATAAAAATACTTCTATAATATATTATAGAAAATACTTGGCATGTCAAGAAATATTTTTACTGGTTTGCATATTTTGTTGATTTTATAAGAAGGTATTGATTAATGGAAAATTCAGATTTAAGGAAACAACTACCATAGATTAATAGCCAATTAGTTCAGTAGACACTCACTAGATCAAGCCACTCTCTTTAATTGAAATCTGTAAGAGAATGATGATAAAAATGCTAAGAAAGAATAAAAGAAAAGGATGGACAAACCTATTATTTTATTTTCTTATACCACTTAATGTTTCTATGCTTCTCTCCTTCCTGAGAACTACTAGCACAGCATGGGACAACATCTTCTCTGAGAATGCTCCATAATAGTAGACATAAGTGAATGGAAGCTCTGTCTGCCACCTTTCTAGGCATCTTCATTCCCCATACTTATTGTGTTACTTTCAGTATCACTGTTTGGTCATCTACAAAGTAGAAATAATACTGACAACCAATTATTTGGAATATTTTCATGATTAAATACAAACTACTAAGAAATATGTTCAGATCAAAGCAAATATTATTGTTATTAATAACTTTCTAACCAGTCTCTCAGCTTCCAGTCTTGCTCCTTTTCATTCTATATTTACTTTTCTTTGCAGTTCAATAAACATATATCTTGCTTTCCAGATGCATTCTTCCCATTTGGATGTGGTATGCATAATTCTAATAATGATCAATTAAGAAATTAGACATGCAGAAGTACCTTTTTCTCTTTGATCATAGGCCAGTATGATAACCTGGTAAAATGAGTGGTGAGACTATGCAATCATAGCATGGCTGATGCCTGGGATTGTATTCTTTACTTTTCAAAGCTGGTAAAGATGGTAAGTGTCTCAGAGGCACCTAAGACTGAAGGATCTGTGCTCTAACCCCAGACTTCTATGGGCTTCTTCTCCTCAGTCTGTGATATGGAGAGACAATGGAGATAGTAAGAGAAGAAAGGAGAGATGTGTCAATTTTAAGGCTTTTTTTTTTTTTTTAAATCCCCTTTCTGGGATAAATATGGATATCCAATCCAGATCAAAATATTAAGAGTGAAGGAAATTTCACACCCACTTTCTCATTACTCAGTTAGCCACTGAAATCCATTGAAAATAAAATTTATAACTGTAGTACAAATGCATTGCTGTTTTTAACTGCAATTTTGTTTTAATGACACAGAATTGGAAGTCTGTGTCAAAGAACATCTTAAGTATTATTCTCTAGATTGTACTTAGCATCAATCTTGAAGTATTTAATAGATAACATTTAAGTGAAAATCAATTTATTCTTTACTGATTATAAGCTGTTTAATATTTTTCTTTGAGTAGCCCTCATCATGTATGCAATTTATACATTGCTTCAATTTATTATTCATATTTTAATTACAATTATTTATGTATTTTACTGTTTATATTTATTTTAATGATTATCCCATTGTTTCTTATATTAGTTACTATGTATAATTAGCAATTATTGAATTGAGTTACTTACATATTTTTTATTTATTTACATTTTTATATCAAAGTATTATGGGATACAAATGTTTGTGGTTACAAGGATCACATCTGAATTGCTTAAGTCAGAGTTATAAGTGTGAGTTAATTATATATTTTAGATATTAACCTCTGTCTTCGTTTATTTTATGTTGCTATGAAGGAAATACTTGAGGCTGGGAGATTTATAAAGAAGAGGTTTTTATTTGGCTCACTGTTCTGCAGACTATAAAAGAAGTATGTCATCAGCATTTGTTTCTGGTGAGGATCTCAGGGAGCTTACAATCATGAAGGAAAGCACAGCAAATGTGTCACATGATGAGTGAGAAAGCAAGAAACAGGGTCTGTGTGCCAGGGGGTGGGGTGTCAGGTTTTTTATGACAAGTAGATGTTGTGTGAGCTAAGAGTGAGAAGTCACTCATTATCCTGGAGAGGGCATCAAGCCATGCACAATGGATCAGACTCCATGACCAAACTATCTCCCACTAGGCCCCACCCCAAACATTGGAGATTAAATTTCAATATGAGATTTGGAGATGACAAATATCCAAACAATATTAACCCCTTATCAGATATATCATTTGCAAATATTTCCCCATTTCATAGTTTGCTTTTTCTTATTTATTTATTTAGGTAGAGATACAGTCTCACCATATTTCCCAGGCTGGTCTCTAATTCCTTGCCTCAAGTGATTCTCCCACTTTGGACTCCCAAGTCGTTGGCATTACAGGCATGTGTCACCAATGTGGCCCATTGTTTGCTTTTCTATTTTGTTAATTCTTTCGTTTACTGTGCAGAAACTTTTTAGTTTGATGTAGTCCCTCTTGTTTATTTTTCTTTTTGTCACCTGTGTTGTTAGTGTCATATTAAAAAAAGCACTATAAAGACCAATGTCAAGGAGATTTTCCCCTATATTTTCCTCTAGGAGTTTTATACTTTCAGGTATTACATTTGTCTTTAATCCATTTTGAATTGAATTTTGTATATAATTTGAAGGATGAGTCTAATTTTATTTTTCTGCAGATGGATATCCAATTGTCCCAACCTAATTTATTAAAAAGATTGTTCCTTCTCCATTATGTGTTCTTGGCACTTTTGTGAGAGATTAGTTTTTGCATGAATGTGTTCTGCATTCTTTATTCTATTCCACTGTTCTATGTGTCTGTATTTATGACAGTACATGTTGTTTTAATTACTATAGCTTTATAATATATTTTGAAATCAAGAAGTATATTTCTAGCTTTTTCACCCAGGAAATTGCTTTGCCCATTTGTGGTCTTTGGGGGTTTCACTTGAGTTTTAGGCTTACTTTCTCTATTTCTATGAAAATTTGGCAATTTTCATATGATCCAGCCAAATTATCTCTGGATATGTATCCAAATAAGTGAAATGAGTGTCTGCACCAGGTATCTGCCGTATCTGCACCTCCATGTTCATTGCATCATTATTTACTTATCCAAGATATGGAAACAATAAAAATGTGCACCAATTGATAAATGGTTAGAGTATGTATATACAATGAAACATTATTCAGTCTAATAAAAAAATAAAATTATACCATTTGTGACAACATGGATGGATCTGGAAGACATAATGCAGAGTGAAATATCATTCACAGAAAGACAAATATGACATGATTTCTTTCAGATGAGTCATCTAAAATTGTCAACTTGTAGAAGTATACAATAGAATGGTGGTTACTAGGGAATGAGGGAAAGAAGATATGGGGAGGTTTTATTTCAATGGGTATGATACAAGATAAGTTCCAGAAATATGTTATCAACGCAGTGCCTATAGATAACTATATGCTATTGTGCATTCAAAATTTTTTTAAAAGAGTAGATCTTATGCTAAGTGTTCATACTACAGAACAATGAATAAATAAATAGAAATTTTAAAAAGACAAAATCAAAGGAACAGAAGGAAATTTTGGTGGTGATGGATATACTTATTACCTTCATTATGATGATGATACCTTGAGTATACACATATTTCCAAGATCAGCAAATAGTAAGTATATATTAATCATATGTAGCATTTTTGTGCCAATTGTACCTCAATAAAGCTGGGGGTAAAAATAAATAAGTATGTAATACTTAAGTGAAAACAAGAAGAGAGGAAGGTATAGAGAGAGTGTCGATGTCTTGCTTTTACTTCCTAGACTTAGTTGTGCCCCCTTTCAACTCAGGATCTTTGCATAAGTTCTTCCTATAAGCTTGGGGTGATTTTTTTGTTACATTTCTTCTTATCATTAAATTCCATTAAAGCTTATAATTTTATCTCAGGAGTCACTTTATCAGAAAAAAACTGTCCTAACACACTGTAATAAATAAAACTTATCTATAGTATTTTTTTCCTAGCTCCCTATGTTTTTAGTTCAGAGCATTTGTCATATCAAAGTTTGTAATTACAGATCTCTCTCATTCTTTGTTTAAATCTGTCATTGCTATGGATAATAAGCTACATGACGGCAGGAACATAGTTTTTTTTTTTTTTTTCATTCATTTTCGGTTTTTTTTTTGACTGAAAATTTGTCCTCAGAAGTCCTGAAGATATATACTGGGCACTGACAAAATATCAATTGAATGAATGAATAAATGAATAATGAAATGTTCTAGGGAGAAAAAACAGTGCAACACTGAGAAACATTGATATATTTCAGAAATTCTTTTTAACTACTTGTGGGGTTTCACACACAAAAACGATTTGCATAACACACTGTATGGAAGTTCCAAGTTTACTTATTCCCTCCTTTTTTCATTGTGACCCTGATGGCAGGAACTTTGCCTTATCCACTATACTTTCAATACTTAGCATAATGTCTATATTAGAGTCCAGACAACAATCAGAAATCATATGAATTATTTTAACAGGAGAGAATTTGATAGAAAAATGATTGGGGGTAGGGAGGTTGGGGATGCATAAACTCACAACTAATGGATGCTGTGAGGATTGTAAAGGGGAAATGGCATAACTCAAATCATGGTTGGGATGTGGCAAAATCATAACATGTAACCAAAATGTTTGTAAATTCAAAATTTCCTGAAATAGAAAAAATAAATGATTAACTAGGCATTAGAGAATTGAAAAAAGTACACAATATAAAAGTGAGATTTTGTAGAGTTAATAATTGCAGGAAGCAGCCACCAATCCTATGTCTGAGGAAACAAAGGGACAGCTATGAGATTCTTAAAATTGAGAATTGAACTTATGGAATCGGGCCTCAGACCTTTGGTGGCCAAGGAGTGGAGAAGAATAGCCAGTTACCCCATTGTCTCTGAGGAGATGCAGCAAGGCTGTTTCTGATAATGTGAAAAACCTAAAAAGTGAAATTGATTGCTCTTACAGGATCCAGGTATCATTGCCAAGGTGAGATTCTTTTCAGGGGTGACTGTAACAGCAATAGCAATAGGAAACAAAAAGTAAGAAACAGGTCCCTTCTTTTACTTTATCCTTCCTTTCTCTCTAAAACTCTGTATTGGCAGAGTCTAAAAGGGATCCAGCTAATAAAGTAGAAATGTGGTTTGCAGGGTCCCATCCCCAGCATTACTGGAATATATTAAGTAATAGCATAGATTTAAAAGTGAAAGCCAATAGGTAATTATCTATCACAGCATCCACACAGACTGTAATAACCAAAGGTTTTTCTTAACAAGATTTTTCTTAACAGTATACCATTTTCCTTTGTACAAACAAAATCACTCTTGCACTCACCCCCAAATGATACAAAGTTTCTACATTCATTCAGTAGATTCATTATCTAGAAGACAGTCACAGTATCCACCTTGTGGTTATGTTAACTGCTTCTTCCATTCATTCACAGTCCCATTTGAAAATTTTTTACCTACAGACTAAATTATAATATAACTACAAACAACGATATTTGTATAAAATACTTAGAAAAAGGGGAAAAATCCTAAAATATAGATAAACACATAGATAGAGATAAACACACATAAGAAGCATGCTCAAATATGCATGAGTGGTACAATCTTTCTTCCTGTATATGTTCTTGAATCCATAGTTGGTCTGCCACTGCCCATTGATTATTTCCTTTGTTCTTAGATAGTGCTCAGAAGGTCTATGTCTATACTTGCTGGAATGAGAAAAATCTTCATTCCCGAAAAGACTGAATTGTCCATTGTTCTTCCTTTGTTCCTTTGCTGTAATTTTGTATTAACTTTCATTATTCAACATTAAAGTACTAAGAGGCACCCTGCAGAGATTCCAGACACAATCCTCCTAGACCCCCTATTGAATAATAGCAATACTATTCCCCTTGTAATCTTAATCAATCATCCAGCCAATCAAGTAACCCTCTTCTTTGCTGGATTGATATCATTAAAAAAAAAAAAAAAAGAAAGAAAGAAAGAAAAGAAAAGAAAAGAAAAGAAAAGAAAAGAAAAGAAAAGAAAAAAAGAAAGAAAGAAAATTAGTGGCTGAGTGGCAAATTCAATTTCCAATTCAATGGAACAATATTGTATCATCTCAGTAAACATTCTTCTTAAAAGTCAAGATCTCTGCACCAGCAGAGCTGATACCTACAGAAATGAAATGAGGAAAATGGAGTGCAGTGTTAGGTATAATCATGAGAGAAACTACTGCACCTTTGCTATTTCATTCCCAGATTAATAGTCTGCACCATATACTGGTTGCTGATTCAAAGAATATACTGGATTTTATATGCTAGAACCTCATGTCTCCAGGATCTTGCCTTATAACTGTCACACACTGAGTCTTCAAAAGGCATGCTCTTATTCCACTACACTAGCTGCATATGGCTAATGGGGCATGTGTTAAGACCTATAAATTCTATGATCCAGAGCCCTTTGCTCTACTATTTATGCTGTTAAATCTGTTTCTTTATGAAGAGCAATCGTGCAGAATACCATGATAGTAAATAAATGAGGCAGTTGATAAGTTCACAGATGATAGACTTAAAAGCATTGTATGCAGGACAGGTAAGTTTGTATCCACAATGTATTTCTGTTCCTGTGAGAACAAATAACTGTACCCTCCATGATACAATGGTTCCAATGCAATCAGTCTACCACAAAGAAATGGTTCCACACAGAGAACAGTGTTTTTCTCTGCTATTGAGAGTTTAGACACTTGATATAGAAATAATCAGGTCAGAAATAATCACAGTTCTGTTCATCACTATAGTCAAGAATATTTGTTTATATCTGTAAAAATTTAAAAGGTATAAGTGCAATTTTGTTACATAGATATATTGTGTAGTGGTGAAGTCTGGGCTTTTTAGTATAAGCATCACACAAATAATGTACATTCTACTCATTAAGTGATTTCTCATCACCCCTCTCCCTCTACCCTTCTGAGTCTCCATTGTTTCCAATCATTCCACACTCTATGTCCACGTGCATACATTAATTCATTCCCACTTATAAGTGAGGACATGCAGTATTTAACTTTCAGTTATTTTCCTTAAGACAATGGTCTCTAGTTCCATCCATGTTGCTGCAAAGGACATTATTTCATTCTTTTTTATGACTTAGTAGTATTCCACTATGTATATATACCACATTTTCTTTATCCAGTCATCTGTTGATGAACTCTTAGGTTGATTCCATATCTTTTATATTATGTATAGTATTCAAATAAACATATGAGTGCATGCATAATATCTTTTTGATATTATGGTTTCTTTTCCTTTAGGTAGATACCCAGTAATGGGATTAGTGGATCAAATAGTAGTTATGTTTTTAGTTCTTTGAAAAATATTCACATTGTCTTCCAATGTAAATAAAGGTTTTACTAATTTACATCCCAATAGTGTATAAGCATTCTCTTTTCTCTGCATCCTCTCTAACATGTTATTTTTTGACATCTTAGTAACAGCCATTCTAATTCATGTAAGATAATACCTCGTTGAAGTTTTAATTTGCATTTCTGTGTTGTTGAACATTTTTTCATATACCTTTTGGCCATTTGTATGTTTTCTTTTGAAAAATATCTATTTGTATGCTTTGTTCCCTTTTAAATGATGTTATTTATTTTTTGTTGTTGTTATTTAGTTTTTAAGTTACCTTACAAATTCTGAAAATTTGTCCTCTATTAGTTGCATAGTCTGCAAACATTTTCTTCCACTGTACCTATTGTCTTTTCTGTGTTCATTCCATTGATTATTATATTTGTTGTTGTATCATGAATATTTTTACATGGTTTTATTGTGTAAGCACAGGGTAGCTAAAAAAAGATTGAAATTATAGGCACAATACACATCATCTTGTCCACCCAATTATTTAAATCTTCCTCATCACAGAAAATGATCTTTGATGAATATACAAATTCAACAGAAATATCTTTACAACCTCACCACTTTTGGAATTTCATGCAAATAGTTCCTTCTCAATCTTCCTCCTAATTTTATTTTTTCTAAGTCCTTGATAATTCAACCAGACTGTGAACAACTCTCAGGAATCTATGTCAATTTTTACTTATAATAATTTCTTCATACAGACTAAGTGGAAAACCAAATTTACTACTTGAATTTCTACGGGAAAAACTTATCTACACTACTTTCCTTCAGAGCCACTTCTGGATTAGCATGTATGCCTGCATCTATTCATTTCCATTTAGAATTGGCATATCATGTAGATTGTTTATAAACCAGAAACATCCTTTTCATCTTTAGTACATAGGCCATCAGATACTATCTATGGGACCATAGGTCTGTATTAAGGAAGATGGACAATGTCATGAGGGTCGGTATTGGTGCATTATGAGCCACCAGCTCTTGTAGCATATATTCATCTTCCAAACTTGCCAGGGTCTAATATTTTATACACCATTTTTACTGGATGATAGACTGCTTCTTTTTTTTTTTATAACTAATGCTTATAGATTGGTGGAAAACATAACAGCCAATTTATGATGAGCATCTCAATTTACATGATTACTTGATTTCCTATTATTAGGTTTACAGTGACTACCAGGGTTAAATAGAAAGCCCAGGGATATTTCTTAAAAGGGCAATAGTTATAGCAGAAGACATGAATTTAATCTCAAAGCCCAGAGCACTGTTTCTCTTATATAAGGAAATTCTAGGGGCTTTATACAGCATTTATATTTTTCACAGAGATTTTGCATATGATTAGATACGCTCTCAGTCTCTCCCAGGGCTGAATAAAACCTGAGAGCTATTCCTCAAAAGGAAAATAGATATTTTCCAAGAAAGATATGGACTTGCTCCCAAATCCTAGATGTCTATTCTGTTATTCTCCCACTGATTTCCAGAGGCTCGATATATTGTCTATATTTGATAACAGTAACTTTGAGTATTATTGGATATACTGGATCTTAAGTTCCAAGTGAAAGAGCACCTTTCACTGTGGTCTGTAGTTGCTGCCAAGTTTCTTTTGTTCTGATCTCCACTCAAAATGATAGTTATAGGAGATACTTTGTAAGTGGGTTTGAGGACCATGCTCAAAGTATCTCTTGGAAGAGAGCAGAAGTCTGTGTAACCCTGGGACAATAATGTTACGTTGAACTTTTAACCCTGCAAGATAAGACTCAAACTGCTTTTAGCATCAATCTCTACAATTGATGTAGAAAGGGAATAAAAGCAAATTTTGGTGAACAGGCTTATGCGACATTTCAGGGCTGAATTAATGTTTTTCTATAAATATGCAGTATCTAGAACAACAATTAATCACTTTCTAATTTAAATGGTAATATGACAGTTATTCTCCAAGATCTATCTACTTTCTGCGTGGGTCAAAGAACTTCTGCATGTTCATTTATGAAGCAACACAATGTTACAATTTGTAGAAGCCAAATCCAAGCTTTTTTCTCTCAATCCAGAAGTCCAACCAAGATCTATTTTCCTCTGCTCCATTCTCATTGTATGGCAATTGTGAAGGTGATTATAGCTGTGCTTGGATTAACCAATAAACAATTAGCTCAGGATATGTTTAAGATATTGTATCAATCAACCTTTCTGTAAACAAAAATTTCTCCAATTTTTTCCAGGATAGGACTTATCAAAGAGTATATATGTTTATGAAACAGTTGAAAAGTTTTGGGCAGTGAAATCAGGGAAAACTACTCTAGGCTTTTTAAGCATTGCAGGAAGCTACTAATAGTTCTCTCGGATGCCTGCAATATTGAAGCAGGGATTTGAAAAATGTGTCCGGAAGCTTCTGTTAACCTTAAATTAAATGTTTGCCTTCAGCCAGCATCTGCTGCTATGACATGACAAGTATCCTGGGTTTGCTTTCTATTTTGACTTCTTGATCTTGAGCAAGTGCATCTCCTTGGAGAAATATGACCCAGAATCTTGTTGACAAGCTAGTGTGTAAATAGTAGTTTCTAGATTTTCAAACCCTCTGCATTAAGGATGAGCTTAAAAAGAGTATCTAATAGTATTTAACACAGAAATCTTCAAGTTTCTTAGGATATGTAAATCTGATTAAACCAGGCATATTATTGGAGTCCAGAGTGAGTGAAGATTAATATTCTACTTTGGAATTACGTGATCTGTTGCTGAGGCAATATTATAGTTATTTTCCATGTGACACTCAACAGACCACTCAGTGGCTTAAAAAACAAATGGCAAACAAACACTAAACATATTAGGAAAATATGAATTTCCTAATATGTTAGGAATCATTGATCATCTAAAATTAAAAGAAATAAGGAATTATCTTTTAGAAACTATAAGAATCCTTTGGTTAATGGTAATAAATCACTCTCTCTAGTTGGTTGCCTTTTTAAAAAGTCATATTTGATTATAATTGTTTCTTTTTGGCAAATCTTAGAATTTCTTAGGAAAGACAGAAAAAATAAATGATCCAGAAAAGAAACAATTAGTAAAATATTTAAAAGAAAAATTCTAAAACAATATTGAAAAAGAAAATTCACCATCAGTAGACTAGAAATTTTGAAGAGTCCCTAGAAAACAGAAAGCTAATTGAATATTATTGAAAAGAGTTAGGGAAAAAAAGTCAGAAAATGTACAGGACAAAAAAAACAGCAAAAGATGTTTAGGTCCTTCATATCCTCACATTCATAATTGAAACTTGCCAGAGAAAACACTATTTATTTTAGAGAAAAATAGCTGAAAATAGGATTAATTTAGGATAAAGGCTTATTACTGGAACAAAACATATCATATTTTAAACTCACATTATATTTATAAATATATACAGTAATTTGTTTATAGAAGACAGCCAAGCTCATCACTATACCACTAATGCAAAAACACTCATTTATTTATGTATGTGATCAGATATTCAACTCTTGCCAGAAATTTGACAATAAACAAGAATCAAAAAAAGAACAAAATAAAGCAACTGATGGCAGAAAAATAGCACAAATCAAATAACAGAAAGAATTTAAAAATAATTCTAAACTTCCCTTTACATAAATTTGATAATTGTGTATACACAATTTTAAAACTTTTGGATTATGAAAAATATTTCTCCAAAAATTAAATTCTTACAAGAAGTTAGTAATAAAATTAGTAGAGATGATTATAAAGTTAGTAATCTAGAACAAAAATTCATAAAATGGCAAAAAATAAAACAAAATATAGAACATAAAAGAAAAAAGTAAAAATCAAAATAAAAACTCTGTGAAAGCAATGAGAGTCAGATTGGCATGAGATTTCTTCATTTTAACACAGCATGCTAGAAAGCAAGGGATAATAACTTCACATTTATTTCTAATATTTGTCTATCTACTTAGAAAAATTAATTTTAAAATCAAGCATTTTAGACATATATGAATTCAAAAGTTTAATTACTTTCTCTGTCTCTCTCTCATACACACACACATATACTCCCCTCAAATAAAGGGTATAATACAAAAAAAGAAACTCATAAAGCTATATTTTACCACAGTTTAATGGAATTATATGGCAAAATTGTATACTTGTACACATATATGTATACATACACAAATATATATTTTTGCCATGTAATCAGATAAGTGAAAGACAAGAGAAGTTCATAAGATGTGGGAAGGTGACAGAAACTTTTCAAAATGGAAACATTTGAGGAAATTTTAGAGGCACCTATGATGTGTGAAGTGTTTGAGGAATGTATGTAAGAACTGATAAAGGGGATTTTAATAAGCGTTGTTAAAATATAGCTCATGCAGTTTGAGAGATAAGCAAAATTGTTAATTTTAATAAATGTATTTAAGATGAACAGACTATGATTTCTTTGGTTAAATCCTATTCCAGGACTGAGTCATACAGGTTGAGAGTTGTAAGAATTAACTCTACCAATGGGTAAATTGGAATAAAAATAAGCGTTTGGGGAAGGATTAAATTTATTCATTTATTAAGTAAATGATTAAATGCTTATGGAATGTTTACTCTTTCTTAAGTACTGAGGTAGGTGAATATACAGATAATTTCTTTAGAAAATTAAATCCTTTAAGCATATGGTGGGTTGGATATGGGAGTAGCAAAAAATATATAGCAAAAGACACATCATCAAAAGATCATCTCAAGAAAAACTGGTGAGATTTGCATCTTTGTGTAAAGGTTACAAGAGAATTAAAGCAGAGATCCCAGAAATGGTATGGAATATACTGACATTTGCATTTTTTTAAAATCCTGCTTTTAGATAAAGGCATTCTGCCATATTGTGTAATTTTTTTAGCAATAATGTTCAAATCAATCAGTATGTATACATATGAGCAGAATACTCCAAAATTAGTGTTTGTTCTACTAAGTGCAAAGATAAGATGCTTAATAATAATTGAAAGGCAATGATTATAATAGTGAATCATACTATCCAAGCTGGAGAAGTAAGAAAGAAAAGTAAACTGAGGACTACACGTACAGTATATTGCAATAGAGAAGAAAAAAGACTGATGGTCTCCGTGAAGTGGAAGAATTTCTTTGTGTGTGAAATGGAGGGATAGGAGGTTTTGTTGTAACAGTAGAATCTCTGAATGTGTGATTTGGGAAATTTTCCATGTTTTTCTTTGTCTTTTTTTTTTTTTTTTCAGGGGCAAGAATTAGGAAGTGGCCATTGGATTAAAGGCAAACAGAGAGATCAGGAAGGAGAGGTAAGGAGCTGAGGCCGGTGTTGGAAGTATCTTCTGTGTGTATCATAAAATCATTCAAAGTGGTGAGCAGAATTGAGATGGCAGAAAATTGAGGCAAAGGGGTTATGCATTATTGCCTAAGTGATTAAAAGTTTTCTAGAGTACAGTAAGGAGAGAGAGGTGGCATAGTAAGACTACTTGAGCTCCAAGGTACCATGGATTGGGAAATGATTAAAGGGTAAGAATGATCCAAAAATGTCATTGGAAAGCAAAAAAGACAAGAACCGTAGTGTGAGAATCATGAGCTTTATGGGGTTGATAAGATATTCTCAGAAGCAGCAATTTTTCACTCCAGAAAGACAGGTAGAAGTAATTTGTGAGATTTTGAGTATTATAAGGATATTATCTTCTATTCTTATTTATACAAATATATGAGGTACGTATGAAATTTTGCTACGTGTATGTAAGGCATAGTGATCAAATCTGGGTATTTAGGATATCTGTCTCCCACGTATAATATATTTTTGTTTAACTATAGCTGCCCTACTAGGCTGTCAAACATTGAATTTATTCTTTTTATCTAATTGTATGTTTGTTCCCTTTAACCCACATCTCTTCATCCTCCTTCCTTACCTGTACTCACCCTTCTTGGTCCCTGTTCTTTATCTTCCCACTCTCTACCTCCACATGATAAGATTGTTTAGCTCCCACATATAAGTGGGAACATGAGATATTTGGCTTTTTGTGCATGACTTATTTCAGTTAGCATAATGATTTCTGGTTTCATCCATGTGACATGATTTGCTGCCAGTGACATGATTTAATTCTTTTTATTGCCAATAATATTCTATACTGTATGTATATCACATTTTGTTTATTTGTTCATCCATTGATGGGCATTTAGGTTATAGGGGAATTTTCTTATTGTGGACTAGGCCATATCATGTTCATTGGAAAGAAATGGAGTAAAGAGAAATGGGATAATAGGTTGCAGCAGGACATAAACCCAGAGGTATCAAAGTCAGCATATAAGTGTTAGTGGTTTAAAACTGGGGACTGGTGAGGTGGGCTTGAACCCTAAAGATGACTAATATACACAGAGAGAAGGCATATAAGGATTTATTTTCATTAGAGTATCTATTAGTAGTACATGAAAATAACCCTGAGACTCTGAAAGATTTGCTTAGTGGCTTGAAGGAAGATGGGACACCTCTTTATTGTTTTGGTAGCCAAGCCATCATTGAAAGAAGACAAGAACGCAGGTGGCTGATCAGAAAGACCTTAGATAGAGCCATGCAAACTGGAAGTTCAATAGGCTACTGGAATCATGGGAGGGATGGAATATTCCTGACAGGCTAGGGGCAAGGTGGCTTCAGGAAGAGACCTTCTATCAGCTTGTTTGGAGGAGTTTGACCTGCATCTAAGTGGAACCACACTCTCATGTGGAGTTATTTAAGTGCCAGAGAAGTACTTCAGTAGACTTTTTACAAGATTACAAGATTTTACAAGATTACTTTTTACAAAGATTACAAAGTGTGACAATAGCCGATTAGCAGAAAAGCTCTTGATTCTTTTGGTTGGGGTGCAGTCCAATGAGCCTATCTATGGCCTAAGTAGTTGATCATTCAAACTAGTCAAAAAATATTTTCTTATAAAGGTATCATAAGTAATATTTATCAGAAATTTTACTGATAGAATAATTATAAATCACATCAAACTAAAATCAATGATTTTTTGGGTCATTTTCACTTATTTCATAACCTTATTGATATAAAGATTGTCTTTAGGTGAGAATATTGGTAATCTTAATTACATAAATACAGTAATAAATACATAAGTAAAAATGACAATAAAACTGATGAGAAAATGAGTCATATTTTCCTACTTTGATTTTAATTCCAGTTCTTCACACTGGGTTATTTTTCCACCCAGTGAAATATCTGCATGTAAAGCTGGCATTATATAATTATGAAACAACTGGCATATGCTCCATAGAAATATAGAAATATACATTTCTTTACTTAGAAATATAGAAATCACTCTTTCGTACTTCAAAGAATAGTAATTAAACTGACTATCTTCAGCTACCTTATTAGGTTATCTGATATTATTTAACATTATATGATGGGCAAAGAGAAAACTTTAATATAAGTTTATTCTAACAAAAGGCTAGAGGTTTGGGAGATTTCTGATAGTCAATTTTCACAATAAATTAAATTCCTTAGAGGTAGAACATCTTGACAACTATAATTCAATTGGAATATTAATCTGACAAACTCTATAGTATCATTGGTTTATAATTTACTCAGATCATGATCATACACATTTTTATCTGGCCATGGCACCACACTATTGCAAGCCTAGCCATTGAGAGTTGTCAATTCTGAATGGATAACTTAGTTGTTCATTTTTTAATTTGGAAGAATTGATAGGAAAGGATATACCAATGTTGGGGGAATAAAACACAATAAATTGGGAAAGAAGAATGCTTGCTGTCCTAGGAACATATCATTATATTGTATGTTTTGAAAATCAGAAAGTCTGTATATCCACTAGTATTCTCTTTAAGAAATCTTACTATGATAACTCTGTTTTCATTAGTGTTTTGCCATTTAGATAGATTTCCTATAGAACTAGCTCTCTGTGAAACAACAATAATAATCAGCCTCATGATAATACATTGAACTGAGAACCATAGAATGACATCATTAAAGACATGAGTTTCAGAATCAGGCATACCTGACATTAATCCTTGCTTTTGTCACTTTTTAGCTAGGAAGCCTGGGACTGAGTACTTGAGTTCTGTGTCTAGTTTCATCAGGAGAATAGCACTATGTTCTTCAGAACAGAATTAAAGATATTTAAAAAAACGACACAGTTGTTCTTTAGTATCCATGGGGGATTGGTCCTATGACTTCTTAGAGATATCAAAATTTGTGATGCTTAAATCCCTGATAGAAAATTGTGTAGTATTTGCATGTATCCTATGTACATCCTATTGTATACTTTAAATCACATACTGGTTATTTATAATACCTTATGCAATATAAATGCTATAGAAATAGCTGTTATCCTATGTTGTTCTTTTATGTGCATTAATTTTATTGTGTTGTTATTTATTTTTATTATTTTACATATTTTCAATGCATAGTTGGTTAAATCTGCAGATGCAGAAATGGAGGGTTGACTGTATATATGAAATGCTTAGCATATTGCCTAGCCTATAGTAAGGAATCAAAAAGGCAATTATTACTATAAATAGCATTAGATCATTATTATCATCAAATTTTTTTATCATTAAAAATATTAAAAATCAAAAATCATCATAAATAATTATTTTCCCAAGTCATTATCTTAGTTCTTTACATAAAATGTAATTTTCTTTTGTGTTTTTTCTACATTAGTGCCTAGATCTTTAATTATTATGCTCCAAAGAAGCAATTTCTCTTAGAGTAGAAAATATTAATCAAATTTTAAATAAAGCACATTATGATAGTATTATTTCACATTTTAGAAATTAATTGTAGAAAAGTATCAAAAAGAAGAAGAAAAGTAACATTGGAGAACATTTAAACACCCCAACTTTATTATTTACTTCATTGGCAAATGGTTTGAAGGCACAGTTGATTTTCAGGTCAAGTAAAATCTGGCCACATCACACACACAAAAAAGTAGAAAAAACAAACAAACAAAAGCTCATATTCTTGTAATATATGCATTTGCCTCATTTACATTATATATCCAATGCCTCATTTTATGTCAGTCTAATAATCTGGGTTTAAACAGCTGATGCTTTTAAACGGCTGAGTATGAAAATATTTTCATAAAATCTTCATAGGCAATATCCATATCTTATTTCTATATTTTGGTTTTTATTTATATAACCTCAAGTATTTATTATATTTTTAATTATAAAATAAACCTGATATAAAATATCTCTTTTACATATTCAATATTTTAAAAAATACATGGTAGAACTAAACTTTTGATAAAGTTCTTTTAAGTGTCATCATTGTGTCTGATAAACCTCATCAGTGTATTACTGTTATTCAAACCAGAGTAAGTCTTATACTAAATCTCGTTATTGACTTTAAGTATTGACTGAGTACTTAGTAACTCCAATAACTGCTTTTCAGTGCTCCATTAATGAAACGGC
Source organism: Microcebus murinus (assembly GCF_040939455.1). Taxonomy (NCBI): domain Eukaryota; kingdom Metazoa; phylum Chordata; class Mammalia; order Primates; family Cheirogaleidae; genus Microcebus; species Microcebus murinus. The sequence continues at coordinate 47,503,867 of NC_134116.1, forward strand.
ATTATGATTTTCCAAACCACGTTATTTAATATGGTTTGTGGAGATGACAACACACCTATTATGATGATTTAGCATGCTTACAATAAAATTCCTACCTACTAACATTTAGTTGAGTTATTGAAATTTCTCTAAAAGGAAATAAACAGTGTAACAGCTTTTGCAGAGATGTGAGATGATGAAATGTTGGCAGGACATGAAGCAGCTAAGTGAAAAGATTCCAGGAATGGTGTTTTCCTACTAAAGAAAATGGAAATATCTATTATCATTTGGCAAAACCTTCTCAGTTATGTAACTGTAAGAAAAACTCCATTTACCTGAAAAATCAACAGAAAGTAACCTGAAAAGATGTAGACGGTAACATACAACATTGGGAATGCTTTAAAGAATGGTGTAACTATAGAAGTTTTTATTTGAATCTCTATCAATTGTTTATTTGAAATTACAATGAAAATTGTCTAGGATGGATTACAAATTACATCTAACTTAATAAATAAAAAGCTCTAGTAATCTATAGATACAATTATTTTTAGTTCTACAAGGTTATATATTTTCTCTTATTCACTTTATTTCTAAGCCACTAATCTAAATAATATTGCCAAAGGTACAGTCATAGCTAACATATCTATACCACTAGTAGGAGCAGAACACAGTTACCATGAATTATTAAAGACACTATGTTTCAGTTCAAACCTATAAGTTTGCAATAGGATTTAAAAAATATAGACCCAGATTTTAGAGAAAGTCAGCAAACTTCTTATAAGAAATCAGCAAAGCTTGCCAGTGTGATATTTTGAATGTCAACACAAGTAGTAAAAAAATCAATGAGAAATAGTGCCCTCTTTTGATCTTTCAGTTTCATGGTATTAATTTTTCAAAAGTTTTGCTCATTTTATTATTTTTATTTTACTTCCAAATCAATATGATTACATTGACTGTGTTATCTTTGCTTTACAAAAACTCTTTAATTTCACCTCTTCCATGGATGTCAAGTATAAATTATTTTTGTTACATGTTCAATGAGTTTTTTCTTTGGATAAAGTTTAAAGACAAAAACAGTGGCTATAACAATGAAAATACAGTGAAAATAAAAGTAGGCTGTTAAATAGTAAGGATATCTTAATCAACTATGAAGATATTTTGATGAATACATATAAAATTGCAGAATTAAAGGCTTTATATATTTTTGAAATTACACGTTTATATTTGTCTTCATGTTTACCCACTTCATTTTCACATGTGTTATACTTTCCTGAAGGGGCCTACAAGTTTTGTATCATAAATTGTATTTCTTTTTTTAAAAATCATTTCTTCCTTTATAGGTTAAGCAACATTAAAAAGGCCTTACTCATCTGCGATTCTAGCAATGTGACTGTTACAAGTGGCAGAAATCCAACTTAAGCTAACCTAAGCAAAAAGAGAAAATGTATCTTTTTTGTGTGACCAAGCTCTGAGCATGGCAGAATAAAAGTGAATCTAAGACAGAACTAGAGCTAGGGAGAAGGGAGCTTCAGTTTCCTATCTATGCTTTTCACTGTGCATGTAGGCTGCGTCTCTTACTAGAGACAGATTTTTTTTCTGTCTTGCTAAGGATATGGCTTCTGGCAATTAACTCTTATCTTCAGAATCCTACAGAAATTCACCTCTTTCCCCATCTCCTGACCTAAAAATCCCAGAAGAATTCTGCTTGTTCTAGCTTAACTGGACAAAAATTATACCAGGCAGAAGTAATAGATGTTAAAACTGCCCATCCTGAAACCAATCACTTTGCCTAGGTGGTAAGGTCATATAAAAGATAAGAGACATTGTCCACTTACATTTGGACCACCTTTAAGACAAGGCAATGGGAAGAGGTGGGGAGATGTGTAATCCCCCAAAGGGATAAGAAGAGTGGAGTAACCCAAATCTGGCTTCTAGTGAAATAAGCCAGAGTAAGATGGAATGGATCCCAAGTTATATGCTTTATCTATCTACTAAAATCTCTTTATTGAGAAAAATAGCTTAAAAGATGCAGAGGTTTTTAATGTATTAGTATACTTGGGAGGTATATATTTATGATCTATAAGCTTTTAATGAAGGATTTCCAGGGATCTTTATAGATGTGATATTTTCCTATATCCTGGGGTTTTTTTTTTTCCTCATTTGTATTAATGCTTAAATAATAGACTCCTTAGAAATTGGGACAGTGATGTGAGTGAGTGAGCTGCTTCTGTGAGCTCAGATGGATAGCAAGGCAGTGATTCTTAATAAAATGGGGTGTTGATGCTATCCCATTCTTAATTTACTCTTTATTTTCAGAGATAAGTTAAAGAATGACAAATTCCTCTGAAGCTTGAATAAAATTAAGTTATATGACATAAAGATTGCTAAATTAAAGAAAACATATAGTTGAATCCAAGCAGTTTTTTCTCCTTCAGTCTTCTCATTCTTTTTACCACAGACATACACATCCTGCTTGTAACAGGTAACAATAGTACCTAAAGAATGGAACCCAAATGTCCGCTGTTTAAACACACTTCTATTTTTATAAAAGTGAGAGTAAGGAACCTCTCTAAATTCTCAATTATTCTATTTTGTTGCTAACAAAGTAGTGCTTTACATGTGCTCAAGAACAATTTTTTCAGTGGCATTGACAAAGCAATTATTATTTTTCCTTATTCTTATCTCTTCACATCAGAATGACTTGGGGAAAATTTTCTTTTTCCATTCTCCTGATCATGCTGATGCTGACGTTCAAGACATTCCCAAAGGTGCTAAATTGCCATATCTCTGCTCAACTCTTGGGCTCCCTTGAGATTTGGGGAGAGTGCTTCTGCTCCAGTGTTTCTCACACTTTGTCAGACTTCTTCATGCTTGTGCCTGGAGTATAAGTATCTCTTGAATAGTTGCATCAACTTAATACACTCATTCCTGCAACCGTAGGGATTCAAGCCCGTTACAGAAGAGGTGGGAGGAAGGGATAGGATGTAAGCCACACCATTATGTTAACTCTCTCTTCCCTTCACAGCTACTCTCCATGATGTAAAAAACCTCTCTTCTCCCACAGTTACAAAAGTAAAGCTTCTACACTAATGTTTCCTAAACTCAAAGAAAACCTAGGGATAGTAGCAATTGCTGCCCATATAAGCAAAACATGGGCCTCAGCTCAACCAGCCAAAAAATCCTTGTAACAAGAAAGTAATGCTCATTAGAGCACACCACAGGATACTCAAATATAATTTCTCAGCCGTCTACATTTGTATCCAGTTGGTTATTCTTACATTCACCATAAAATTTGCTTGAAATGCCTGTGATACTTCCATTTCTAAAAATATTCATTTATTCATTTATTATTATGCAAAATTCATAACTTAAGAATTAGCATAGGAAAATTTTTACAATATTGAGCAACAAAAAAATAGAATAAGCACACAGCAATCAACTGAAAACCAGTAATGCTTCACTACTACTATATTTCCTACATAAATATAGTATATATACCAAGTTGTGTAGATTTCACATGCTGCAACTAGGAATATGCTTCATTGTGGTCATATTCAGTAAAGAGTACTATTTACATTATCTCTTTATTTGGGGAACTAAACAAATTATGACAGTTTCTTTTGAGTTCCACTTCTATGCAGATTGTCTTTAGCTAGTCTTCCTATTTGCTGTCTGGTGAAATAGTGGGATATAGAGGATATAGATAAAGGAAAGCATTGGACCTGGAGTGAACTTGACAAAAATGTTTCTTAACTAGGCATGGGTCCACTCTGCTAATTTACAGAGCTAACTTCAGTGATGTGCAGAAGCATTTATTTATTTATTTATTTATTTATTTATTCCGCTGACTGAATGCTTCCATTTGGTTATAAGATATTTGGGTTGTTCTTAAATGAAATACAGGGATGACTTTAACACAAAGGATTTTTTAATTCCAATTAATTGGCTAAAGAAAGCATCTTGTTTTAATAGGAATGAAGTCCACATAAGTATTGCCTACAGATATGTTTTTTTGTCAACAAACCACATTCTCCCCATGCCTAAGCAACATCCAGGATTGGGAATTAGATGACATCCACAGAATATCATTGCAACCAGTTAACATTGAGAAATAAAACTGAGCAAAATAAGCAACAACAACAATTAGTAAATTAACCTGTTGTTTTTTCCACATTATAACAAACATCCACTCTAATTTTAATCTTTTTTTCCTTTTTTATCTATTTTTTTTCTTTTTTAATAGTAATTATAATTTATTCTCCAAATAGTGGGGTTTTTTGAACAATATGTACACTTTATGTGAAATTATTTTACACCTCGATTTTTTTTGAATGTCCTTTTTTGTTATTTCAGAATATTACAGGGAGACAAATGCTTTGGTCACATAAATTGTATTGGTACCTCCTGAGTCAAAACTATAAGCATGCCCATCCCCCAGATAGTGCACACAGCACCAATTAGGTATGAATTTACCCATCCCTGCCTCCTCCCTCCTCATCTGCGGGATCCCCAATGAATATTACTTCCATATGTGCACATAAGTATTGATCAATTAGTTCCAGTTTAATGGTAAGTACATGTGGTGTTTGTTTTTCTATTCTTGTGATACTTTGCTTAGAAGAATGGCCTCCAGCTCCATCTAGGATAATATAAGAAATATTAATTCCCCATTTTTATGGCTGAGTACTATTCCCTAGCATACATATACCACATTTTATTAATCCACTCATGAATTGATGGGCACTCTACAAAAAGTGGGCAAAGGACATGAACAGAAACTGATCAAACTTTTCAAAAGGACATGAACAGAAACTTTTAGGCCAACAAACATATAAAAAAATGCTCAGCATTTCTAATCACCAGGGAAATGCAAACCAAAATCACAATGAGCTATCACTTGACTTCAGTGAGAATGGCTTTTATCAAAAAGTCCCAAAACAACAAATGTTGGCATGGATATGGAGAGAATAGGAACACTCCTACATTGCTGGTGGGACTGCAAACTAGTACAACCACTATGGAAAGTAGTATGGAGATAGCTCAAAGAACTAAAAGTAGAATTACCATTTGATCCAGCAATTTCACTACTGGGTATTTACCCAAAGGAAACTAAAAATCTATAAAAAGTTATCTGCACTCAAATATTTAGAGCAGCACAATTCACAATTGCAAAGATGTGGAAACAATTCAATGAACTTTAAATGTAAATAAAATTTGGTTCATTTTATAAGTCCTTATTAGCTAGAAATTAATAGATTTCCTAAACAAATTTAGTGTATGAAGTATACCTTGTTTCTCTTTTTTTCTTTTATGTTATGTCTTACATATATGTCTCTTTATATGTCTTACACATCCTATTGCTACATTATTTTTTTTCAAAGCTGTTTATACACAATAAGTTTCTTCATTGAACTGGCCATTTTTTTTACTAAATGCAAGGATATGTTAATTTCATTGTATAAATAAGAAAGGAACTTTCCAACAACAACAAAAATAACACTTTATGTATCTTTCTATCTATCTATCATCTATGAGCTGTCAAATCTCTTTCTATATTTATAGGGAGGCTTACTTTCCTTACATGTTCTATAAAATTCCGATATCCATGTACTGTTAGGTTTATCATTGTCTTATCCCATATCACTCAGTTGTTACTGTATTATTCTGCTATGGGTAGATGTACAAATGTGGTTAGCAGAGGGATTCATCTTTAAATCACGATAGCTAGAGGCAGAGAAACAGAGTCGAAATAGGTGTAACTTCCCACCTTGTCTTTCATTTCCTCAAAGAAGTTTCTACTTACATAAGATATTGTTAACACAATTATTTTTTCATTAGGATTGGCTTAAGATTATATTATTTTATTTTTTTATTTTTTATTTCAGGATATTATGAGGGTACAAATGTTTAGGTTACATATGTTGTCTTTGCTGCACTACCCTAGTTACAGCTACAAACGTGCCCATCCCCCAAACAGTATGCAGTGCACCCATTAGGTGTGAATATAACTGTCCCTTCCTCCCCCCTCCCATCTGCCCAGTTCTCAGTTCTGTTCCATTGGTCTCTGCCTCTGTTCTTATGCCAGTTCCTCAAACTGATAAGAGCCATATATGACAAACCGATAGTCAACCTCATATTGAATAGGGAAAAATTGAAAGCATTCCCACTTAGAACTGGAACCAGACAAGGTTGCCCTCTGCTTCTATTCAACATAGTGCAGAAGTCCTAGAGAAGACAAGAGAAGGAAATCAGGGGCATCCAAATAGGGGCAGAAAAGGTCAAACTATCACTTTTTGCTGGCAATATGATCTTATATTTAGAAAACTCCAAAGATTCTTCCATGAGACTACTGAAATAGATAAACAAATTCAGCAAAGTCTCATGTTACAAAATCAATGTACACAAATCAGTAGCATTCCTGTACACCAAAAACAGCCAAACTCAGAACCAAATCAAAGACTCAATACCTTTCAATAAGAACAAAGAAAATAAAATGCCTAAGAATACATTTAACTAAGGTGGTGAAAAACCTCCACAGTGAGAACTATGAAATACTGAGGAAGGAAATAGCAGACAGTATAAACAGATAGAAAACCATGCTATCCTAGTGGATCAGCAGAATCAACATTGTTAAAATGTCTGTAATATCTAAAGTAATCTACAGATTCAACACAATCCCTATTAAATTACCATCATCATTTTTTGCAAATCTAGAAAAATTAATTCTATGCTTCATATGGAAACAGAGAAGACCCAATATAGCAAAAGCAACCTTTAAAAAAAAGAACACAAGGCGGGCAGATTGCTCACGGTCAGGAGTTTGAAACTAGCCTGAACAAGGGCGAGACCCCGTCTCTACTATAAATAGAAAGAAATTAATTGGCCAACAAATATATATAGAAAAAATTAGCCAAGCATGGTGGCGCACGCCTGAAGTCCCAGCTACTTGGGAGGCTGAGGCAAGAAGATTGTTTGAGCCCAGGAGTTTGAGGTTGCTGTGAGCTAGGCTGATGCCACGGCACTCAATCTAGCCTAGGCAACAAAGCAAGACTCTGTCTCAAAAAAAAAAAAAAACAACAACAAAAAAACCCACAAAGAACAAATTAGGAGGCATTAATTTACCAGACTTCAGGCTATAATACAAGACTATATAACCAAAATAGCAAGGTAACACAATTTTACAGAAAGGTTGAATTTACACAGATATTTTTACTTCACAGTAAGAAACTTCCCTAAAAATAGAATATTTGACATAATATTCTTAAAAGGTTTTTTTTAGCCTATTGCCTCTTAGATCTCGCCACATGTGCTATATGCTGTGATCTCTGGTAATCTCTACTCTGTTTTTCAAGCCCACTCCTGTCCAACTTTCTTAGAAAAACATCACCACTCTATTATTCAAGGCACTTTCACTCTTCCTTCTCTACTAGACATAGGGCCCACTTTTACAAAAAAAGGATTAATTAATGTGTTAAGCTAAACAAGGCTTTCTAACTTGATTCACTGCTAGCATAGAACTTTAATAAGCTTTAATAAGTAAGTATTTTTGTTGCTATTGTATCTCTATTAATATTTGTAAGTGGAAGTGATCATTACAGAAATTTAATTCCTACTCATAATGACACTAATACTCTTGCACACTTCACCCTAAAGGCATGTGTCAAATGCAGTCATTTTTCAAATTAATTCATAGCATTTGTTCCCTAAATCACTAAATGATAACTATATATTATTTCTAAAAATTATATAATGCATTAAGGGTAATCACTACTTCAGTAACCATTGACAGAAGTTAATAATTATTTCTAAAGAATTTTCCATATAAAATTGCTTATTTGTGCAAAAGTTTAAAATTATTCTGAATTACTTATTATTAAATACATAATGTTATATTTTGATAATTTTGCTATTATATTTTCTTTTATGAAGGTAAATTGTTCTATTAGAAGATATGTACTTTATTTCTCCATAATATTTTTAAATTTAAAATATTTGTTTTAAAATAAGTCATTTCTATAACTTAGTGTGCAATGAAAAATATCAAAAAGAAGTAAATTGAGGAGAGAATGGACCAAAATATCTTGATGGCTTCAAATTTGGGTAATCTGGGTTCGATTTCATGCGTTCTCAAAGAAGTTGATCTTAATATGTCTATGAAATGCTATTCCCAGAAAACAGAAAAGCTTTGCTGTATTATATTTTGTACAGTGAGCTTACTCTAAAAGCTCCTTTATTTTATAAACTTGAGACATATTCAAGATATGTATATTAAAGAAGTGCAAACATTTTGTTTTGATTTCACTGAACAAAGTCACCGAGGTCTTATAAGTAAGAAAAATAATAATCTGACTATGTCACTGCATAATATGTGAAAAGTATTAATGAGCCATGTTCTCTTCATGGCTATATGTTACACGATGAAAGTGGCAGTTAGTGCTCTAGTGGCGATAGAATAATACAGTTTATGGTCCCCCGGTGTTCTGAGTTTATGAGCTTCACTGATCAGGCAAAAGTGACTTGGTTTGATGAAGAATGGGACTCAAGAAGTTAAATATTATTTCAACTGAAGAGAAATTACTTGCTTGGGAGTTTTAAGTTTTATTTCCCTACATGACAAAATTTTACAAAGAGAAAAAAATGAATAATAAAAAAAAGGAAGCAATAAAGATTATAACATATCTTTTAACATTTGCAATCATTTTCAAATGAATAAGTAGATAAGGGACTTACTGTTTGCTAGACCTTAACTCAATGTTGAGAAATATACTGTTCTATATATTTTTTAAAAAGTAGTTCTTATATTTGTTTTTAGCTTCAAGCCTCCAGTAATATTACACTAAAATTGAGCTAATGGCATGCATTCAAATGCCTTTGACTTAGCCACTTCATAATACTACAATAAATAATGTCAATAATACTGATAATAAAGCTTAATAATAATGTAGTCTTTATTACCTGTGCCAAGCCACATTCCAGAAATGTTATAAGTATTAATATACATAATCATCACAGCAATTTAGAAAATGGAATTATCCTCCCCTCCCCATTTGACTAAAGACAACACTGAGGCACAAGTCATTTAAATAATTTTCCCAAGATCATGTGAGAAGTGGAATCAGGCTTGAAACCAAGGGGTCCAGTGTTCCAGAATCTGAGTAATTAATTAATCTGTATATTGCCTCTTACTCAGTTACGTTATAATCCAGATTTTCAGAACCAACAGTGTTATGTACAATTGTTTAGTAGATATTAAAGAATGTGGTCCACATTTATGACCAAAATATTTGTCATAAAATTATGTCATGTATATTTATAGTTGGAATTGTTTCAAAGTAAAACTGAGTAATATGCAAAGTATCCTGTAAATATTTATAATACAGTTTATGTTTTATTCACTAAGAAACAAAATCAGTGTTCTAAACGGCAATTTTGAATTTAAAATTAAAGTAAATAAACCTAAGCTCTACTCACCCTTCACCATAATGACAACCATTAATTAAACCCCTCTTACTTTCATAATAAAGTAATGAAAGAGGTAAATATTGAGGATAAAATATAACTTTAAAAAGGGTATTTCCATTGCCCACAGGGGGAAATTATATATGCAGAGAAAAATTCACTGTCTATGAGACAAGAGCTTATAAGCTGTAAATACCCATTACAAAATGTATATGTCAAATTGATTATATGGGCCCTTCACATTTGAGAACTGGAATATAGAGTGGGACATTTATATTTCATAAGAAAATAGAATAGGAACTATAATTATGTGCATATTTCCTTCTTTTGTGATTACCTATATTTAATAAATTTGAAAATCTGGTTTTTTAAGTAAAAATAAACAAGTTAATAATAATTGGGCATGCAAAATGTTGATAAAGGTAAAATAAAACAAGTAGCTTATATTTGAACAGAATTAATAGCTATGAGGTAAACTGATCAAATGAAAAATAAATACATAATTTTTTTAAGTTCATGAAAATGATTTTGCCCTACAAAGTAAGAACTAAGTATCTACAACAGTTGTGCCCACTTTGTCCACAAACTACTCTGTCCAAAATGTCTTATCATTAGAATAGCATAAACTCACAAGAAGCATAGTTTAAATGGAGCTATTTAGTAAAAAACAAAAATATCAGTCATATCTCCACCTGATCTTGTAAAACAGTGCAAATTAGGTACATAATTGATTATGTGAATTTCTTCTGTCTCTTCCAATCCCATTCTTTGGTAGAAGTGCTAATGAGAAATGAAATGACAAAACGGTGAGCTGCAAGAAAACAGGGAAAAAAGTGTGTTCCATGGTTAATCACAAATTAAATTGTGCATTTTTCTGCTGCCTTCCACTTATTTGTCAATGAAAGTGATTTTAGGTTAAATCACTGCCTTCTAAATATTAGTACCCTAAACATTTACTTTAGCAGAGATTTCTACAGAACTATTTACTGGATCTCATTAATGTGTAAAATTTTTAAATGGAAATTTTTTGATTAAAAGTCATTTCTTGCATTTTGCTTTTAGAATCTTGTAGTCGTCCAGGTTATAATGTGTTTGGCAGGGATTTTGTGGTTATTGTTTTTAAATAAAATCAAATGCATTTTTAAGACAATTATCAACTGCAATAATATTAATGTGTTAACAAAAAATTTAACCTGCCTAGAATTTCCAGGCAAGGAAAAAACAAAAGACAATGACAAAAATAGATTTACATGATATAACAAAAGAATTAGTTATTTCCAAAAATGATAAAAGAAAATATGACATACTATTTTAAAAATAATTCTAAGCAGATTAATAGTACTTTCTAATTAGTGATATAATACTGGAGTGCATTATTGTTACAGATTTTGTTTAAAAATAGTCAAAATTTCTTGAACAGGTTTGTAAGTAGACTCAGCATATGTAATCCATACATTTTGAATTTTCTGATTTCAAAAGTACAAAAAATTTATCATTGCCTTAGTAGAAAAAAACATTGTGTGTTCCTGTCTTTCTGCTATGTGTAAGTACTGAGCCCACATACCCTAGAGGCGACACAAGATATGGAAAATGGGCTCCACATCTACTCGCCATCAAATTAGTACTGACTGATTAAAAAATATGTTGCTCAAATGATGGTAATGTTCACCAGGGATTGGAGGGGAGGGAGACCCACATCTTAGGGATATGGTGAGTATTGTCGGGGAGAAGGGCATACCTCTAACCCTTCTTAGGGTGAGGCAAAGATATACACTGTAAGCGAAATGTCAAAAAAAAAAAAAAGCTTTTATCACTTTTTTCAGGTGGAGGGCAGGCGGGAGTGGGGAGGAGGAAAAGGGCGTATACTTACATAATGAGGGCGGTGCGCACCACCTGGGGGTTGGACACGCTTGAAGCTCAGGCACGTGGGGGGGGGGCAGGGGCAATATATGTAACCCTAACAATATTTATACCCCCATAATATGATGAAATAAAAGGGGAAAAATAGTACTTAGCGCTGATGCACCAATTTTGCACTCTGACCCTTTCTCCAATGTTGCTACTTATACTATAAAAGTAGTATTTACTCCTAGTTAGTGCTTTCCAAGGAAATTTCTTTCCTTTGTTCTTTTTTAAAAAACAACATTAATTTACTTGTTTTTTTTTTGTAATTGACACATAATAATTGTACACATTTGTGAGGTACAAAGTGATCTTTCTTTCTTTCTTTCTTTTTTACTTGTCAAGTTAAGCAATGGCAGTGGAGAAAATGTGATGTTCTAATGCATGTCAACACAGTATAATGATCAAATTAGGGTATTTACAACATCCATCACCTTGAAAACTTATTATTTCTTTGTGATAACATTCAAAATTTTCTTTTCTAGTTATCTTGAAATATATAATATTTTGTTATTTGCTACTACTGTGTAATATTAATAGAACACCAGAATTTATTCCTCCTTACTATAACTTCTAGCTAACCCTTTGTCCAAGTTATAATCCTCCTCTTTTCTTTCCCCTCCCCTACCTTTGGTAACCACTATTCTACTTTCTACTTCTGTGAAATCAACTGTTTAATTATATATCTATATCTATATCTCTAGATAGATAGATAGATAGATAGATAGATAGATAGATAGATAAATAAATTGAAATGGGTTCTCCCTATGTATCTCAAGTTGGTCTCAAACTCCTGAGCTCATGCAATCCTCCCACCTCAGCCTCTCAAATAGCTAGGACTAGAGGTGCAAGCTACTACATCCAGCTAAATCAACTTTTTGAGATTCCACATTTAAGTGAGATCATGTGGTGTTTGTTTTTCTATGCCTGGCTTATTTCACTTCACATAATGTACTCCAGAGTCATTTATGTTGCCACAAATGACAGGATTTCATTGTTTTAGAGCTGATAATTTTAAGAAGCCATTGTTACTCTCATATATATATATATTCACACATATATAGAGAGAGAGAGAGGGAGAGAGAGTCTTTTATTTTGGAAATATTAAATGGTTAATATATAATGATGATTTGGTATGTAAATTGCCTCTCCAATTACATTTAAAAATCAGTTTTTCAAAATAGAAGCTAACTGAAATAAAATTAAATTCCATGTATTTTAATCATTGTGTTGGTGAAGGGATTGTGCTCTTAGTGCTCCCTAGCATGTGGTATTAACTTTCATTTGGTTTCAAAATTCATTAAAGAAGAAAAAACTATTGTTTATTCCACAAATCTTTAAAAATTTGCAAATAAACATAATAGAAAAGTTTATCTTTAAGAAACCACTGGCATATTAAACAAATTATGTATTAATATATAATTGTTTTGATGAAGAGAAAGTCAGGGCTATTCTATTTATTAGACCAAGGGATTTAAACTGTGCAGCAACTAATAACAAAAATAATAAAACAATGTCAACATCTACTTTTCCTTTACTTTGAATCTCATTTTATTATAATCAGAGCATAAATGTAATTTTTAAAGTATGTAATATAATAGAACGATTTTGGAATGCTTTGGGGAAATACATCAATTTGTATAATATTAGAAAACTTTTTTTATAAGCACTTTATATTTCAGATATTGCTATGAAGCCATAATAGTTGAACCCCACTTAATGACACAAAACATCAATTGGCAGCTTTAAAATTTTATTTTGGAAAGATCCAGTTTAATAAATGTTATTTAAAAAATTACAAATACACTTAAGAAAATGTATTCTTTTGTGTTCATTGCTATTTGCTATAATGAATTACATGGACAGAAGCACTTTAGCCATAATGACCAAGACTTTCAGGATGGACTTAACATAATTTTAAGACCAACCACCTTACATTATAAGAGATTTTATAAAAATATTGTTTTCTTTGTAATTCTAAACAAATATCCATCAGAAAAATTCATTTTCATATATATGAATATAAATAAATAAATAACCTAACCTCTGAAATCAGAGTTGCCAACTTCAAATTGCTACTTCAATCTCTCGTCCTTGAAGCATGTTACAAAATGCTGAGGCATTGACGTACTTCAAAAGTAAGCTTTGGTCCTTCTCTTGTTCAGGACTGCTGCTTATTGAATACAGCCTGAACTCTTTAGCTTTCCCCAAGACTTTCTGTGCTCTAAGACCAGCTTATGTGTTTGATCATGTCTTTAAACTATTCAGTGCCTATTATCTGCTAGGAGTTTCAATATGTGCTTCATATGTTTAATGGTGCCCATGCATCAAACCAGTCTGAGTCATTTTATAACAGACATACTAGTTTAGGGTTACATTGACTTTCCTCAAGTAATACATGTTTTTAATTGAAAATTGCCTAAGAGACCATTCTTTTCTTTCTTAGTTCACCTGTAAAGTAATCCTGGAAATACCTAAAATATTCGTATCCACACTCACTACAAATTTATATGTGTTTAATTGTGAAAAATAGTATATAACGCAAATACTACTTAGCTACCTTACACATAACCTCTAAAAGTTGGTGGCAACTATGGTTAACCAGAACCACCTAATCTTGAGCTAGTCTTTCCTTGGTGTAGCTTTGCTATGGTTTTCAGCTTTTTCATTTTTAAGAACAACACTTGATGATCTGGTTTCTGCCTATTCCCAGATGCAGTCTTGATGCAAGGTACCCTAGTCTGATGAATAAGCCTAATTACAAATTGTGCATCCCAAATATTGTCTCACTTAATATTTATTTTTTTAATTTTTTTTATTACTTCATATTATGGGAGTAAAAATAGGGTTACATATCTTGCCCTTGCCCCTCCCCTTGCACCTGAATGTTAATGGCAGCACAATATTTATAAACAAAGAGTGAGCTCATTGATCTGCTCCCATGTTCTTATTTAATCCATAAAGTAACCATATGAGGTGACCACTATTTTTATCCTCATTTTATAAATGAGGCAAGTGAGGTACAGAATATTACAACTCCAATAATGGCCACACTGTAACTTGAAGTCACTTTATCGTCAAAGCCAATACCTAACCACTAGCTAATACTATATCTCCAAACACTTATAGCCAGATCTAGATGCACAGTCTCTAATCTAGCCCTGATTCTTATACTTTCATAATTGGCTGCAGAAACTTTCAGATTGGTCACACATATTCTCATTTTATTGTTTTCATAGCACATTTATATTGAATAATTCTTTGTCATATTGCTTTCTCTGCTTTTACAGTAACTTGTGGGGTTAGCATATCTGTGTATTGCATTTCTTCATTCTACACTCATTATTTTACTTGCTTCTTTTCAAAGCTATCAGTATTCACTATAGAGCTTAGCCATTTGCAATCCAAAGAAAACTTAGACATTTTTCTGTAAGGTGGCCCAGCCCTGACTGTATGAAAATCAAGTAAATGTGGTCCTCAGTAGCATCTTTGTTAGGCTGCAATTATAATTTTTTACTAGTTATGTAACCAAATTTTTCTGATATAATCAGACAGATTTTTCAAAATATTGACTTCAAAGTCGCCATTATATCTTTAACTATGGGTGTCGCCTATGTATTTTTCTAAACTCATTTCCATCTCAGAGCACTGTGACAGAAATGAGCTATAAAATGAGATGGTCTCAAGGTACTCATACCTGGAAGCATGGTCTATCATTTTCTCATGGCTGGGTGGATGGCATGAGTTGAAGGTGGGCAAACTTTGCAGAACAAACACTATTAGAAAGATTATTTGTAAAAACAAAAATGAAGAAAAAAATTATTCTTGTTTTGTGTTTTCAATCAGACTTCTTTGCTATCTCTATCTTGCATGGATTAATGAAAGGACTATGTTTTCTACCTCTTGAGTAGAGTTCCAAAGTAATTGGAAATATGTTTAAATCCACTTAAACACCCCAACCTGCTACTACTGATTGCTCACATCAGTTTTGCTTATTTAATTATTTCTCTAATTTCCAAATTATGCATTGTTTCTTAAATTATTAACCTATTTAGGTGTGATCACTCTATGTGCACTGGGAAGTAATTTTAAAACACATTTAAACTTTTAAAGACTCTAATGATATACAGACAAATAAATTAGGTAACTTGTAAGTAATTTAATAGATCATTAGGCTATTTGGTATTCTCTTCTGCTGAAAACTCTGTTTAAATAATTAACCTTAAAATAAATTATTTGAGAATGCTTGTTAAATATGTCAAAATTATATATTTCATGTACCATACATCAATGAAATGTTTACAGAAAAATATCAATTAAAAATGACTTATAATATGAAAAGTTACAAATATATATAAGAATAGAGAGAACAAATTAATGTACCCATGTACTTATGGCCCAGCCCAACAATTACCTATTTTTATTTCATATATCTATTTACTTTCCTCTCTTTTTTCTGAATTATTTTGAAGCAAATATCTCATCTTTATATATGTGAATATTTTAATATTTATCACTAAAGATAAGACTTTTTATTTTTAAAAAATAAGGTATAATGCAAAGATCACATTTAAATTTGATTAAAATTTATCACCTGTTCAACCAATGTTAATATTTCCCTGATTGTCCCAAATATGTTTATAATAATTGGATTGTCCACATAATATCCAAATAAAGATAAGGGTTTAAATTAGTTTATGTACCTAAATCTCTTTTAACCCATGAACGCCTTTGCCATCTTTTTTTTTCATGTGATTTATTTGATGGGATAATATGTCTAAAGTTTATGGTTTGCTGATTACATGCCCATGGTGTCCTGTAGACACCTCTCTTTCTGATTTTCCCTAAATATTGGTAGTCAGATTTATGTTTGTTTAGATTCCAGTTTGAAATTTTGCTATGAATGCTTCAGAGTCAGGTGTATTTTCACCGGGGGACTCATAATGTCTGCATTTCTCTCTTTTGGTGATATTATCAAGAATTGATGGTTCATTATTTTATTAGTGGTTGTAAAATGAAGTTCTATCATCCAGCCTCCAATCGTTAGCTGGAAAATTCCATAATGGAAAATGTGCCTTTACTCTGAGATACAATTCCTATAGGAAAGGCTAGATAAATGCTTGCTTCTTTCCATTTGTTTACCAGTTTTTAAACTAGTGACTTGGTTTATCAGCATTACCTAAACATTACTGAGGAGATTTTTTTCAAAAATTATGTTTTTCAATGAATTCTAGTTATTGTTCTTAATGGATAAATCTCTGATTTTTACAGTGACAGGTTTTTCACACTGGAATCTGAGTATTTTTTTATATGACACTGGTAGTTTTAATAGCTTTTCTTCTTTCTAGCGTGACAGAAAAGTAAGCAAGGCACATCTTACATATTACTGACCCAGCTTTTGACTGTGTCATTTATACAAAGAGCACTGGCTCATTTGAGATAGAAATGGTAGATAGACCCCAAATCTTGGACCTAGAGATGTTCTTTGCTATGAAGTCTTTTCAATAGAGATGAGAAACAGGTATTTTTTAAAGAAAAAATTTATTAATCTATACTGATTCTTCCACCTCAAATTCAAGACTAGAATTTTCTATGACCTTGTTAACTTTATGTTTGTATCTATGTTTTCCCACATCAAAAATCCAGTAGGAATTATCTCTTCAAAAATTCAGGTAGTGAAATTACAAAGAAAAAAATACTTAGAATGAAACTGCTGTTTGGTAATATTACTTTTAATAGACTTTATTTTTTAGAGCACTTTTATAACCACAGAAAAATTAAGGTAGTACAGAGATTCCCCATATGTCTCCTGTTCCCACAAATGTACAACCTCTCCCACTATCAAATCCCACACCAGAGTGGCATATTTGATGACAGCAAAGAATCTACATTGAAAACATCATTGTTGAGTCTATGATTCACATTAGAGTTCACTCTGTATTGTACGATGTTCTATGGGTTTTGACAAATGTATAATGATATGTACCTATGATAGTATCATACAGAATAGTTTAAGTGTCCTAAAATTCATCTGTGCTCCTCCAGTTCATCTCTCTCTCTCCCTCCTAATCCCTGGAAATTACTTATCTTTTTACAGTCTCCATAGTTTTGCCCTTTCCAGAATGTTGTGTAGTTGGAATTATATACTATATAACCTGTTCAGACTGGCTTCTTTAACATAATAATACACGTTTAAGGTTCCTCTATGTCTTTTTATGGCTTGATAGCTCATTTCTTTTTAGTGCTGAAAAATATTCCATTGTCTGCTTACATTGTTTTTTATTTTAAGCATATATGTGTATATATGCTTAAAAATATATATGCATATATTTTAAGCACATATATTTTATGACCTAGAATCCAATTGTGTTTCACATATTTGGATGGGTTTTTAGATTGCTTTGATCTCCCCTGAACTAAAATACTCCATTCACCTTTTTTTGTTCTCTATGACATTGTTTACTTTGAAGAATTCTGGCTCACTGTTCTAGAGTGTACTGCTTTTTTTAGCTTGTTTTTTTAGCTTTTTTAGCTTCTGACTGCTTTCTCATGATTTGATTGATGTTCAACTATTTTGGCCAACACTGCATAGAAATGGTAAGTTACATTAAAAGACATATCTGCATGTGATAGGGCCATTGCCAATACCACATTTAGTCATTTGTATATGTTGGTGTATGAGAGATCTCTCCTTAGATCTCACCTTTGTAATTAATAAGGTAGTAGGAAGGGGACGAATGGGGTGGGTATATACACAGCTAATGGGTGTGGTGCAGACTGTCTGGGGAATGGACAGGCTTGTAGCTATGACTTGGGTAGGGCAAAGGCAGTATATGTAACCTAAACATGTGTATTCCATAATATTCTGAAATAAAAAATAATAATTAAAAATGTAGGCAAACTGTACTTATGATTTGAGACTCTCTGACTTATTTGTTCATATAAAAATTTCAACTCAAGGATTTAACATTGATTTAGGATTCTTGCCTGAGCCAGACATTCTGTGGGGGTTAAAAGATGATGGTTTTCTACTTCTACTATTTTTTTTCTATATATATATTAGTTGACATAGCTGACATTCCTCTGAAAGAAGAACTTTTCCATTGTTAGAACTTTATCTCTTATTTATTTACTATCACGAAGGATTCAGGGACTTTTATTTAATCAACGAGTTAAAATTCATTACTCTCAGTATTTCATTGTACTTTGTGGTGCTCAATTTTTTTTATTTGTCTTTTAGATATTATTCAATTACTCTTTAATAAATTCCTTAAAATGAAGTCATTAGAAAAGCAAGGGAAAAATCCTAACAAAGGATGAGAAAAAAAAATCAGAATTTCTAAATATCTGTTTTGTGCAATATTCAAAAAGACCCTAGTTGCTGTACTAGCCTGATCTTGGATAGAAAGTGGCAAAAGATAAAGCTTAAGTTTAGGAGAAAACAGTGCAGAGTGTTGTCAGTTAAGGTAAAACATTCCAGTGTTATTTGTATTGCATGGGAAGTTTATATGAAGGCAAGGTCATTATATTATTTGTATGTTTAAATGTCCCTTGTAGTCTTATTTATAGATTGAGCTAGAACTGACTAGAGGTGCTAATAGAAATAAAAATGGAGAGAAATTGATTTGAGATATGTTTAGAGTTGGATCTGAAAGTACTTACTGATGGTGTGGATGTCAGGTGAAAGGGAAAACAGGACTAAAGAATGACTTTTTTTGTTTTTATTTTCTTTTTTTTCACATTTAATTCATTTCCTTTTGGAGAAACTATCACTATGGAGTGTGTACTTTATTATTTTTTCATTGTTTTATTTCAGAATATTATGGGTTACAAACGTTTTGGTTACATATACTGCCCTTGCTCCAGTCGACTCAGAGCTTCAAGGATGTCCAATCCCCAGACGGGGCACGCTGCACACATCCCCTCCTCCTGCCTGCTATCTACCCAACACCTAGTGAATGTTATTACTGTATGTGCACTTCAGTGTGGATCAGTTAATACCAATTTGATGGTGAGTACATGTGGTGCCTGTTTTTCAATTCTTGGGATACTTCACTTAGTAGAATGGGTTCCAGCTCTATCCAGGAAAATACTAGAGGTGCTATATCACCATTGATTTTAGTGGCTGAGTAGAACTCCATGAGTCAGAACTGCCTGAGTCAGAGCTGCAAGTGTGTGGGATCCTTAGATATAGCACACCTTACCCACTGGGTGTGAATTTATCCATTTTCTCCTGCCCCCTCTCACCTGCCTGACACCTGATGAATGTTACTTCCACATGTGCACATAAGTGTTGATCAATTAGTACTAATTTAATGGTGAGTACATGTGGTGCTTGTTTTTCCATTCATCTGGTACTTCACTTAGAAGAATGGGCTCCATCTCCATCCAAGATAGTACAAGGGGTATTAGTTCATCATTTTTTATGGCTGAGTATTACTCCATGGTATACATAAACCACATTTTATTAATCCACTCATGTATTGATGGCATTTGGATTGTTTCCACATCTTTGCAATTGTGATTTGTGCTGCTATGAATGTCTGAGTGAAGATGTCTTTTTTAATAGAATGTCTTTTTTTTTTCCTTTGGGTAAATACCTAGTAGTGGGATTGCTGGATCAAATAGTAGTTCTATTGTTAGTTCTTTGAGGTATTTTTATACTGGTTTCCATAGAGGTTGTCCTAGTTCACAGTCCCACCAGTTGTATGTGAGTCTTCCTATCTCTCCACAACCATGCCAACATTTGTTGTTTGGGGACTTTTTGATAAAAGCCATTCTCACTGGAGTTAAACTATATCTCATTTTGGTTTTGATTTGCATTTCCCTGATGATTAGAGATGTTTAACATTTTTATTATGTATATTGGCCATTATTCTGTTTTCTTTTGAAAAGTTTCTGTCCATGTCTTTTGCTCACTTTTTGATAGGATTGTTTGATTTTTTTTTTCTTGCTGATTTCCCTGAGTTCTGTATAGATTCTAGTTATCAGCCCTTTATCAGATGTGTAGCATGCAAATATTTCCTCCTGTTCTGTAGGTTGTCTGTTTGCTCTCATGATAGTTTCTTTGGCTGTGCAGAAGATTTTTAATTTGCTGAGTTCTTTCTATATAGATTCTAGTTGTCAGCCCTCTATCGGATGTGTAGCATACGAATATTTTCTCCCATTCTGTATGCTGTCTATTTGCTCTGATGATTTACTTTATTTCCTTTTTTTTTTCATGAGCAGTGGAATTTACTAAGATTGAGAGAAACAGATTGTGGGGTAGTGAGAGAAATAGAATCAAAATTCTAATATATGCATTATAAATTGTTGATGACTGTAGAATATCCCAAGTACAGTTGTAGGATACAGAAACTTTGATATAGAGATATAAGTTTGAGATTTATTAGAGTAGATACAACATTTAAAGCCATCTGATTAAATGAGGTGAGCTAGACAGAGGCATAGACCCAGAGAAATACATAGGAACACTCTTATCATCTAGAAATATAGTAGAAAAGGAGAATCCTGGAAAGCAGTTAAAGAATAAACAACCACAAATAATGAACCAACAAGCTCAGCAATCTCAGCTTCTCAGATTCCTTTTTTTTTTTTTAAGAGATGAGTCTCGCTGTCACCCAGGTTAGAGAGTGCAGTGCATTGACCTAATCGTAGCTCACTGCCTGCAGCCTTGAACTCCTGGGTTCAACCTATCCTCCCACCTCACCTCCCAGGCAGCTGAGACTAAAGGCATGCACCACCACACTTGGCTAATTTAATTTTTTTTTTTTAGAGATGGGGTCTTGCTATACTGCTCAGGCTGGTCTCAAACTTAAGACCTCCAAAAGTGATAAAGTGATCCTCCTGCTTCAGCTTCCCAAAGTGCTGGTATTACAGGCATGAGCCACTGCACCTAGCCAATCTCTGATTCTTTAATGTAATTTGCTAGATTAAAAAAAGGAAAAGTTTAAAATTTTACATTTATTTGAAACATCAAACGTGTTATTTAAGACTAAAATTAAGACTCCTACTGAAAGTATTTCACCTTCATGTTTTAGGTAGCATCTAAAACTTGGTTTTACAAATAGTAGTTGTTAAATATTAAAGTGTACACAATTCTTATTTATCAACATTTTTGTTTTTAACTGTCTAAAATTATGTAATTTGATGTGCAAAACTATATTACATCCATCATTACAAGTGTTAAAATCTTCCCACTCTCTTTAGCTATTATGAGCTAATTGATTTTATAGAGGGAAGAAATCTGCAAAGAGCAATTTTGGAGGGGATTTGGAATCATCTGAGAATAGTAAGCTTTTGTTTTAAGTTTGAACCACGCCATCACAAATATCCTGAGAGATCGTTTTAAAACTTAAAATGAAAATTGCTCTGGGCTGAAAGCTCATATGCCAAGTGAAATTTCACTAAGGTAGGAGTTTATAAGTGCTGACAAGTTCTTAACTATAGTGATGCTAAAAACATTACTATTATAAGAACACAACAGAAGCTATTAGAACTCTCAAATATCCTCTTCAGTGTTCACTTACTAAAGGAAAGCACAAATATGCAACAAGAGAATAAAAGGGGTGTTATTTTTCAGAGGGAAAGGCTATTGTAATTTTTAAAATCACTTTGGGATATTACAGAAATTCATCATATGATAGAACAGTTTCTTCTGTACCCATGGGGTGGGGGGACAGGGCAAAACAGAAAAACTACGATGACACAGAGCTTTCTAAGACTGTTGGACTTCATAAACATTATATTGTTTTATTAAAAGTGAACAGCTGGCAATTTAATGTCCCTCCATACTGGGATATAATACAAACTTAAGGGCTCTTCTGATTTCCTGTTATGAGGTTAATTTAGTAATTGCTAGCATAAGCATATATAGGAAATACAGTACTAAGAAAAGTGGATTATTGATTGGCACATTACTTTCTGTGATCCAGTAATCATTTTTCATCTCATCTATATTCATTTCAAAGAGCAGTCTTAGCTCCTTTGTTATGAAGGCAATTCTAATAACAAGTATGCCATCCTCAAGCTATGAAATATTTCCTTCCCTTACCATTTATTCAGGAATTTTAAGTTAGAGCTCAGCATTTTATTCTTTATAAGTCAATATGAATTGAATGTCTATCTCTGAAACTAGTAGATATCTACCCTATTCAGTTTTGTAGTTCAAGAAGAGATTTACTTTAGGCTTATTATATACTTTAAGTTCATTATGCCTTTGGTCTTACCACTAATCTCATATACCTTTTCATAATATTCCAATATATTCACTCTATTTCCTTGTTGCTTGTGCAAATAACACACACAAGCAGCAAACAAACAAGACTGTATTTTACCTCTTTAAGTTTAGGATCATTGAATTATAGTTAGATAATGTTTTAAATACTTGAATCCTTTGCATAAACCTGCACACTTCCCCAGACAACACAATTAACACAGGTTTATTTTAGCACAACTGTTCTGGAAACTATTGGCATTCAAAACTTGGAGAGAATTTCAGACAAATAATAGGCCAATGGGGGACAAATTTTTAAGGTAAGATATGATTTTTGCTGCTTTTTAAATTACTGTAAAGAAAACTTTATATATCTTAGCATCTCCCTTTCCATCAGCTTTTTCCTTTCAAAATGTAAACATATCCACATCTTCTCTTTTCTCCCATGTTAACAAATTAATAGAAAAAAATACATTTCCACTTCCTATCTCTTTTAAATCCTATACTCTGATGTTTTTCCCTAGTCTACTTTCCAAGTTTCTTATCAAATTTTACTATTTGTATTCCTTAATTAACAATTTCCATAAGTCAACAGTGCCTATAAATTATACCTATTTATCACTTTTTCTATACTTTTGTCTTCCATGGGTTTGCCATTTTGTCTTCCTTTCTAGATTATAAATTCAACTGTGGACTCAGTCCCAGTATGTTTTCATTGTAAGCTTCCAGTGTGCAAGCAGTACCTTTGTTACCGGAGATACTCAATGAATATAGATTGTGAATGCAGTTGCTTATTCACATCCATTTTTATGATTATATAGGCTTGATAAGTGATATTTTAGAAAAGCTACATACATCCAATCTTCATAAGTGTTCTTCAAAGTAGGTGTTTTGTTAGTTAATTTTAGATATGCAAACTGATAGAGTTCTAAGTAACTTAGCCAAAGACACATATAAATAAAGAGACCCTGGATTTGAATTGAATTTTGTCTGATGCTAGTCCCCATTTTCTTTTTAAAATACTGTGCTAATAGAAAAATATAATATAGTAAAGGGAGGGAAAGAACCAGTGTTGTTTTTTTCATGTATCTTAACCACTGGCTTCAGTTGTTTCCTGTATATTTCTAACCCCTATCTGATATTGCTGAGTCTTTGGATTTAAATAGTTTCTCTCTGACTCCTTAGTTCTAAGATAAATTAGCTATTCCCAGGCTTATTTCATTTTCCTTGAAGGTTAGTGATTATTGGATTTGAATTTTGTATTAGCTAACTGGACCTGGGCCATATTCAGTTTCATTCCTCTCTATGTTCTAAGCAATGAATTTTCTTCATACAAGGATGTAGTATGCAAAAAAAGATTATTGTTTTGCTTTGCTTTTAGCTAACATGACACCGCTCCCCTCTATATTGTTGAATGGAGATTTTAATATTGCTGAGTGGTGTAGTATTATATTTCCAATCTATCAACATATCAATGTCTCTGTCATTTTTCAACATTATGTTTAAGGAAAACATTAAATTCTGAGAGGAAGGACAAAGTATTATAAAATACAATTTTCATAAAAAATAAACCTTTTAAATTAATATGGAGATGGAGTTTTGTTTTGTCTAGACAATAGATATATTATAGATAATGACTAAAGAGAGGTCAATGTGGTCCCAGTAGAGGAAGCAATCACTTTGTGTATTTGTTAAGTAACATCTGGTTTATTCCCAATCAGTTGTAATGGAAAACCATTTACATAGAGTGTCTTATTTTTATAACATTCATTAGAGCCTATGAGCAAAGATTATATGATTATATTTTTGCACTTTGAATATTTTAGAAGGCATATAAGCCAAATAAATGTTTTTGATAACTGACACTTTTAGCAAAGGAAGTGCTCATTGAGAGGAATTTCACTAAGCAGACTGGGTGTAAGAAAAGGATACGATTCCAGCTGGGGAGGACAGAAGGTGCTAAGACATATAATGTTACAAAACAGCATCTAAAGAGCCTTAAAGGCTCTCTAGTGTCCCTGTGAAACAGGATCAAAGGAGAGTGGCCAGAAAACAAAAGAGTGGTGTAGTCAATTTAGAAAAATAAACAGAGGACAAAGCATGGAGGTCCTTACAGAACATGCCGGAAGGTGTACACAGTCATTGCTTACAGGAATCAAGCAAATAGCATAAAAGGGAGCCAGGGATATAAGAGAAACGGGCGTGTTGGTCCTTGGCATAGCGAATAGGCCAAAGGGTATTCCAACTCTGATTAGAATAACAGGAAAAGTATTTCTGTCAAGCAAACACATTCCTTGGAATTACTTGTCTTGTCAGAGTTAACATCTGTAGAACATAAAATGGAGATATACTGAAGTATTATAAATAGTGTAATGATAGGATCAGTGTTCCAGGTTATTTAGAAAGATAACTGAGGCAGCAATGAGGAGGTTGAGGGAACAGGATTACAACATTAGAGGTTATGAGACAGGAATCCTACAATTTTTATAGTCAAATATGATTAAGGCTTAGCCAAAAGTGTTGTCAGGAAGAATTTAGTGGAAAGGATGTTTTAGAGAGAGAATAACATGGTGGCACTGAAAGGAAAATATTAACCATTCATTAAATTGGGGGTGATAAGGATCTGAAAGATTAGGTTTTAGCAAGCGCATCTGTATGGTTAATGATACTGGGAAACTGGAAAGAGGAAGGGGAGTGTGTTGTGGAGGTATAGAAACAAGGAGTTTAGTTTGAAAGGGTTGTGTAAAATCCTATAGGGCATCTCAGTGGAGATATCCAGAAGGCAATTTTTAACAAGAGTAAAGAGCTCGTATGAGTTTTTGGCATAGAGTATATTTGAGAATCATCAA
This sequence comes from Microcebus murinus, assembly GCF_040939455.1. Classification (NCBI taxonomy): domain Eukaryota; kingdom Metazoa; phylum Chordata; class Mammalia; order Primates; family Cheirogaleidae; genus Microcebus; species Microcebus murinus. Next base: position 47,529,271 of record NC_134116.1, read on the forward strand.
TTTATAAGAGATATAATAATTCAAGCAAAAGCTGTAGAATGAAATATGAATAGAGTTTGGGAAGGGAGCAAAATATAGAGGCCTTATTTATAAACCTATCAACAGATGTGTTTATAATTATTGCCTTCTGTTTGAAACTCTATTTGAAATACTAGAGTTTTCAAATTCTAATGTTTTCTTTTTCCTTTTTAATTAGGAGAGGAGATATTTTTCCTTTAATTGGAATGTTGAATGGTTCACTTTATCATTAATTAACTGAATTACCGGTGCTAGTTTCATCACTTGGTAATTAGGTGTCATAATAGTCAGGGTTCTCCAGAGAAATAGAACCAAAGAACTAAGACATATGAGAAAGAGAGATTTTGAGAGAGACAGAGAGACAGAGAGAGAGACAGAGAGATTATTCTAAGGAATCAGCTCATGTGTTTGTTGTGACTGGCAAGTCTAAAATCTATAGGGGAGGGCAAGTCAGCAGTCTAAAAATTCAGGTAAGAGTTGACATTGCAGTCTTGACTTCAAATTCCTCAAGGCACCATTTTTTTGTGGAGAACTCAACGTATTTCTATGTTGCAGTATTGAGAATTTCTCAATCTTTGAGAAACCTTAGTCTTTAATCTTAAGGCCATCAACTGACTGGACGAGGCTCGATCACATTATGGAAGGTAATTTGTTTCTCTTGAAGTTTAGTGATTTACATGTTAATCATATCTTTAAAAAAATTCCTTCATAGCAACTTCTAGACTGTTGTTTGGCCAAACAACTAGGCACCATAGCCTGCTTAATAGCCTGCATAAAATTAATCATCGCTATTGAAAACATTAAACTTTTTAAAGTAAGTACTTTTTTTTTTTTTTTTTTTTTTTTTTTTGAGACAGAGTCTCACTTTGTTGCCCGGGCTAGAGTGAGTGCCGTGGCGTCAGCCTAGCTCACAGCAACCTCAAACTCCTGGGCTCCAGTGATCCTTCTGCCTCAGCCTCCCGGGTAGCTGGGACTACAGGCATGCGCCACCATGCCCGGCTAATTTTTTTATATATATATATCAGTTGGCCAATTAATTTCTTTCTATTTATAGTAGAGACGGGGTCTCGCTCAGGCTGGTTTTGAACTCCTGACCTTGAGCAATCCGCCCGCCTCGGCCTCCCAAGAGCTAGGATTACAGGCGTGAGCCACAGCGCCCGGCCTAAAGTAAGTACTTTTTTTTACCCCATGTTTTAGAAAATATTACTAAGACACTCACTAAAAGTGATGAAAAGAAACAAAGAATAAAGACTTTTAATTTTTTTTTTGCATTAAAATTATGAAACCAATTTTATCAATTGCACTCACCATTGGTACCACAGGAGCACAGACATCAGCAGTCATTATAACCTACAATTACTCCCAGCAACAATACTCTTCAAAATGAATTCAGAATAAAAAATATTTTCAGACAAAGTTGAGAAAATATGATATCAGCAAACCCACACTATAAGAAATATTATGTGCTATTCTTCAAACTAAAGGGAAATAAATAACCTAGTGGAAATCAGAATGGGAGGGAAATAAACTAAGACCATCAGAGAATATAAAGATATGATTTAATATAAACTATGACATTATATTATTATAACATTACTATTAAAATTTGGTGTGGAAGTCATAACAAATGGAGAAGTAAAATGTGTAATAATAGTACCCAAGAAAGGTAAATGAAATTACCTCTAAATATTTACATGATGTGAAGTGGTATTAATAAAATAGTAATAATTGGTTTAATGGTCATTGTTATTGCCCTTCTTCTAGCTATGTACTTCCTATCATGTTTAAATTGCTTGTTACTATGACTCCGAGCTTGGCCTATATTTACTTTGTCCCATAGGACATTAACACATGTGATTCAAGCTCTTGAAAAGAATGTGCACATTTCCCTTTGCCTTCTATTGCATTAGGGTAGCTCTCATTTGGACTCCATTTCTTTCATGAGACTATTCCTAAGCTAACCCCTTGAGGGAGGTGAGAGACAAGAAAATGAGGATCAAACCATCTCAGCCAAAGGCATGCAAGACTAGCTGAAACTCCCCTGAGCCACCAAAATGTGAGATTAGCATAAGAAGTCTGGAAGCAAGAAACAGATAAGCAAGAAAAATGAAACAAAATATAAAACAAACAAGAATATATCAGAATTTAAATTAGATGTGATTGAACCAAACAGTCTAATTAAGGACACAGATCATCAGATTAGAAACAATACAACTAAATGCTATTTACAAAAAAATACAATGTAAACTACAAGAAATTAGGTTAAAAGTAAAAGGATTAAAAATTATCATACAATATCAGAACAGTATACTTAAAGTCAAGGAGTAGTACGTAGGATAAAATGGGATTTATCCTAATGACAAAATAAATAATCCTTTAAAAAGAATAACAATCTTAAATGTATATATACCTAATGAAACAGCTTGAAAATACACAAAGCCAAAATTGACAAAACAATAGGGAGACATAAACAAATGCACTGGGAAAAAAACAGTAAGGACTTCTAAGATCTGAAAAATAATAACAATCAATCTAAACTAATTAATGTTCACATAACACTGCCCCCTAAACCTGCGGAATGTACATTCTGTAGATTTACACATAAGAGCAAAAGTAAATTTGATACATGGGTGACAGAGCAAACATTAATAAATTTTAGTAATCATTAAGCTTTCATCCTTATATTGGTTTTTAACTTCTCCAAGGCTCTCCAAAGACTGAAATGACTGTCACCTTTGGGTAGGGTTTCTGGGTTTGACTAATCCTAATAATGAAATAAATGGAATAAAAGTGTGTCACTTTGTGGTATAGTTACTTAGTTGCTTGTTCAAAACCTTACAGAATTCCCATCTTCCTGCCAAGACGATTGTGGAATGTGTGGTTCAAAACGGAGCCTGTTTTAGCCTGTGACTCAGAAACAGTAACAAGGAGAGCCTATTTCAACCTGCATGTAGAAAGTATTGTGAATAAAAATAAGTTTGCTTTTGTGTTTAATAACTAAATTTTTGTGTGTATATATGAAAGGATGTCTATATCACATTATAACCTAGACTGTATAACTCATATAGGCCTCTAAATATGTTATATCAGCTACAGGAATCTTTGGTCAGCCTTGTTGTAGATTCAAGTTGATTTGGTCCATGCCCAACACATACATGTCTTGGGAAAGGGGGAAGTTTTAGATGCTTTCCCAAGAATTAAAAGATACTTTCTGATGTCTGGGAACCAAATAGGCTGTGCTCAGACCTAGCCATGGGAACTACTGAGTCAAACATTACTCCTCTACAGCTTGGACATGTGGGGCACTTTATGTATGAGTAGCAAAGCCTTGGTACCTTGCTTTTAAGTCATTCCAAAATTACCCAAGTATGTTCATCACGCCTTCATACACATGGGTATGGTAGAGTGAGATTCAGTGAGGCACCTCATTTCAAAGATACATGTGACATCAGATTTTCTTTATCTGTTATCACAATACTTTCTAAAAGTTAACTCGTAAATTGCATTTACTTTATCAATTATATAATCTACAAGTCAGAAATGCATTACCTCTTGGGTAATAAGTCAGCAAACTATAGTTCACAAGCCAAATTTGTTTGCCATTTCTTTTCTTTTTTTCTTTTTTTTGAACTTTTCATTTTGAAATAATTATGAGCTCACTAGAAAGAACAGAAATAGTACAGAGACAAACTGTACGTATTTTATCCAGATTACTACAGTGGTAACAGTTTACGTAACTACAGTAAAACATCACAACTGGGACATTGATTAGAAACATTATTACTAACTAAACCACAGATGTTAATCAGATTTCTCCAGTGTCTGCATGCATTCTTTTGTGTATATATGTATGTGTTGAGGGAGTTGTTCAATGAAATTTCACCACATGTATAGATTTATGTAAGTACCACTACAAATAACCAAGATACAGAACTGTTCCAGCAAAATAAAGAATCACTTTCATCCTATTTGTTTATATTCATAATCTTCTCTGCATCCCTATCAAAACGTACAAATCTGCTTTTATCTTTCTAATTTTGTTAATTTTAAAAATGTTTCATAAATGGGATTATCCCTATAAAACCTTTTAAGATTGGTTTATTCAGCCTAATAGTCTTGAAATCCATCCAAGTTGTATATGTCAATAATCTGCTTCTTTTTATTGATAAGTCACTTTCTGTGGCATGGAAATACCACAGTTTGTCAAACCATTCACCTGTTGAAGAACAATTGTTTTTTTTTTTCCTATTTTTTGTTATTTCCAGATATAAATATCATGAAAATTTGGGGAAACATAAGTTTTCATCTTTTTTTCTGGGATAAATGCCCAGGAGTGTGATTATTTGGTCATGAGATAAGTGTATATTTAATTTCATTTGAAAATGCCAAATGATTCCTCAGAGGAGCTATAGAATTTTACGTTTCTACCACAGATCTATAAGAGATCCAGTTTCTTCACATCCTCTCAAACATGTGTAATTGTCAGTATTTTTTATTTTAGTCATTCTAATGGATGAGCAGTTTCTCTCATCTTTTATCTACCAGCTGGTCAACTTCAGAGGGGAAACTGGTACTCAAATAGTCACGTATTTTTCCCAACTTTATTTTTTATGCTATCAAGTTCATTTACTGAGACATTTTGCTCTGTTCCTTATATAGTGTTCTTAGATTATATATATATATATATATATATAATATATATTATATGTGTGTGTGTGTGTTTTTTTTTCCTTTGCTAGTGGAAAAAAATAAGTTCTTGCAAATCAAGGAAACTTTGTTTCTCAGTCTATTTACTTGTGAAAACTAAACTTCTGTGGTTACTCTCCCCATTCTCCCATCTAGAGAGGACAAATGTTTTGGTAGTAGGAATGGTTTTAATTCAGTAGCTATAAGGTCTGGGACATAAGAAAAATGCAGAGAGGAGAAAATCATAACTATAATAAATAATTTTATCTTCCTACATTACTGCTAATAATATACATTATGAATGTCCAAGGAGGAGATATATTAAGCAAAATTGACTATACTTTTTTGGTCACTGAATGCTTTAGTATAGTACAACTGATTAACTCATAGCAGTATCTTGGGAAATATTTCTGTAGGAACAATAATATTATATATATATTAGTAATATTTGTAGCAGCTCATCATGATGTAGAACAATCTTCTAAAACATTTGTGTATTACAATTTTCTCAGGAACTTAATAAAAAAATAAAGATTTCTGAGCTTCAACCCAGAGATTCTGATTCAGAAAGACTTAGGTGTACATTTATACACATACATATGTACTAACATATGCATAGACACAGACATATGTATAATCTCACTTATATAAATAATACATGTATATGCATATGTATGTGTATATGTATGTGTCTCCTTTCCTCTCTAGGCAACTATGCAACAAATATATCAACCATGTCTTAGTTTACATGTATATTTTTTTGCAAATGTTAGGAGGTGGGGACAGTAACACTGAATTCATTTCTTAGGTTTAATGTAACAAAAGTTCCACAGACTCAGTGGCTTAAAATAACATTTATTGTTTCACAGTTCTGAAGGCTAGAAGTCTGAAATTAAGGTGCCAGCAGAGCCAGCTGTCGTCCCTCTGAGACTCAGCAGAATCCCTCTTTTTCTTTCTCTAGCTTCTGTTGATGGCCATAAGTTTGGCATTCCTAGGTTTGCAGCTGCATAACTCCAGTCTCTGCCTCTGTCACCTCATGGAGTTCTTACATCCTATCTTCACATCATCTTCTGAAAAGGACACCAATTGTATTGGATTAAGGGCCCACTCTACTTGAATATGACCTCATCGTAACCTAACTATTAATAATTAATTGAATTCGCAACAGCTCTGTTTCCAAATGAAATGGCATGTCGAAATATTGTGGTTAGGGCTTCAATGTATCTTTTTGGGAAACACATTTCAAACCTAACACTCAGTTTTCCGGTAAAAGAAGTTACATCAGGATAAGGAAATAATTTTAAAAAATATCTTACCACAGGGCTACATCCTCCTAAGTCTATGATATTGAAAAGCACACTCTAAGCTCTATGTATGTTTTTGTTGGGAAAATACCTGAGCACTCTTCCTAAAATATTATCTGTCCTGGTTTCTCACTCATTAAATGGCTTCTCTGCTAAACACTTAGTTACAAGATAAATATAGCTAATAATCTAGGCACAGCTATATATCTTAGTACAAGTTAAAATTACATAAGCAACAATCAAGGGCAGCGTTAATAGGTCATATAAAAATCAAAAGACCAGACAAAAACTTAGCCGTTTGCAATCACAAGGAAGTATTTTGTCTTTAAAATTATTTTATTATGTATACAAAGTGTGGTATAATTTGCTAAATGTAGCTTTTGTTCATATAAAATGCTGTTTATGTGTTAAAACATTTATCTATAATATAAGACAATACACAATATTGATTTGTACAGCTTTAAGGCTTTATATTAGCTTTATAATTTCTTCACATTTCTTCTGGATGGAAAACTTAGCCGAAAACAGAACAAAAATGTATTACCTTTTATATTAATTATCATTTCTCAATCTTGGAAAACAGAAAGGACTATATGAATGAGCTTATTTTATTAAAGTATTCAACCTGTTAATTGCTACATATTAAAGTGAAAATGTTGGAATTATTACTGATATGCAATATAAATTTTATTAAATAATTATACTTTATATAAATAAGACCTTTATGAACTATGTATTTTGAGGACTAAAAATTTTTTAAGCCTAGCTTATTGTACTATACCAAACCCAGGAATAAGTCAGTTATAAGATTATTTCCTTAGTAATGGGTTATTTAAAGACTCCCAACTTAAAAGGAATCTTCAAATATATATAATAAGATCTTAATTCTGTGGACCAATTATAGAAAAAATTGATATAAGAACATTATTTCTCACATCAAAGGATAATGAAAGAACATAAGTGTGGTCATGCAAGGGAGGATAATTGATTAATTCTACAATAGAACAGGATATCTCATTGTTATCTTACCTGAAGAAAGATATAGAAGAGTTATTTAGAAAGTTTGAATATTATATCACAATTCTATGGCATATTTTACTTAGTCTACATGTCTTCCATAGAAGTCACTAAAATTATGACATCAAAAAATCAAAAATTGTGATTTTAATTTATTTCCTTTTTTCTTTCTTTGTCTCATTAGCCATAAGGCTTTGTTTTGTTTTGCTGTGGTTGCTTTAAGGTTTATGACAGGGTTTCTCAATAGCAGTACTACTGACAATTTGAGCCAAATAATCTTTTGTTATGTGAGGGCTTTTAGCAGCATCTGTGGGCTCTATCAACTCTATGCCAGTAACACTCCCTTCCCTACTTGTGGCAACCAAAAATATCTCTAGATATTGAAAAATGTCACCTGGGAGCAAAATCATTGCCAAACGAGAACTACTGGCTTATATAATAGCACGCAACTTTAAGCTATCTACCTTCAAGTAATTTTATATTCCTTCTTGCATAGTATATAAAATATATATTATATGTTTATATTAAGATATAAATATATAATATAAAATATCATGTTATATTTATTCTTATATAGTATAGAAAACTTGCAGCAATATAGTTTTATTTTCCCCTCTCAGTCTTAATTGATGTCATACAGTTCACTTTTACACATACTATAAACCTCATACCACATTCTTATTGTTTGTCCATAATCATTTAAAGAGTTTCAAAAATAATGAAAAAATATATTTTCCACATATTACATTTCCTATGCTTTTTCTATCCTATGTGTCAATACAGATTTCCATCTGGTATCACTTGCCTTCTGCTCAAAACTTTCCTTAAAGGCTGGGTCTGTTGGTGATGATTATATTTTTTTAAATATTTTAACTTTTACAAAGTATTTGCTGCATTTTCTGTTATTACATATTTTTTCTGCATGTAGATTCTAATCTGACAATTTATTATTATCTTGTTTTTCTCATAACATTTTAAAGATGCTGCTTCACTGTTTTCTGCCTCACATTGTTTTGAATTAAAAGCTAGTTGTCATTCTAATGTTTGTTCCTCTGTTTTTTTATTACATCTGGCTGATTTTAACATTTTATTTTTAATCACAGATTTTAAACATTTATTATGATGAGTCCAGGTATAGTTGTCATGGCTATTCGTATGTTTGGGTTTCATTGCATTTATTGAATCTGTGTATATAATTTTCAGTAAATTTGTATTATTTTGGTCATGATATCCTCAAATATGTTTTCTTCCCTCTGCTGACTCCTTCAGAGATTATAACTCCATACATGTTTGGTAATGCTGATATATTTGTTATTTGTCTATCATTTTGGAGAGATTTCTATTTCTATGTCAACATGTACACTTTCTTGGTGCCTTCTGTAGTATTTTGAGTGCTCTCAGTCCTATTCAGTGCATATTCTGTTTGAAACATTATAATTATCCTTTTTTTATTTCAAACTATAAATGTTTTAGGTTACATGGATAATGTTTGAGTTCCAGCTAAAGGTCTGCCCATCACCCAAATAGTATATTCATAGTGCCTGTTAGGTAGGTTTTTGAGCCTCCTCTCCTCCGCACTCCCTCCACCCCTGGATGATTGCCACTGAGTTTTACTTTCTTCTATGCCCTTGTGTGCTTATCAGTTAGTTCCTGTTTTATAGTAAATACATGTGGTGGTGTTTTTCCATTCTTGAGACACTTCACTTAGGAGAATGGGTTCCAGCTCTATCCAGAATTTTATACAAGGTATTAATTCATCATTTTTATGGCTGAGTAGTATCCCATACACATACCGTATGGCTGAGTATACATATACCACATTTTAATAATCCATTAATGAATTGATAGCACTTGGGTTTATTCTACATCATTCCAATTGTGAATTGTGCTGCAATAAACATTTGAGTGCAGGTGTCTTTTTGGTGAAAAGCCTTTTTTTTCCTTTGGGTAAATACCCAATACTGGGATTGATGTATCAAATGATAAGTCTACTTTTAGTTATTTGAGGAATCTCCATACTGTTATTCATAGAATTTGTACTTAATTTGCAATCTCATCAACAGAATATAAGTGACTCTTTCTCTCTGCACCCATGCCAGCATCTATTGTTTTCTTAAACTTTTTGATAAATGCCATTCTGACCAGGGTAAGGTGATAGCTCATTGTAGTTTTAATTTGTATTTCCCTGATAATTAGTGACATTGAGCATTGAACATTTTTTCAAGTTTTTTGGTCATTTGCCTTTCTTTTTTTTGAGAAGCTTCTGTTCATGCCTTTTGCCCAGTTTTTAATAGGGTTGTTTGTTTTCTTGGTGATTTTCTTGAGTTCTTTATATATTCTGGTTATTAGCCCTTTATACTTAATCAAGAAGGTGAAAGATCTCTGCAAAGAGAACTACGAAACTCAGAGGAAGAAATTGCAGAGGATACAAACAAATGGAAAAGAATAGCATGCTTATGAATAGGTAGAATAAACATTGTTATTAATAAAATGTCCATACTACCAAGGTGATTTACAAATTCAATGCAATCCCCATCAAATTACCAAAGTCATACTTCACAAAGCTAGAAAAAATATTCTACACTTCATTTGGGATGAGAAGAGAACCTGAATAGCCAAAGCAATCTTAAGCAAAAAGAACATGTCTGGAGGCATCACATTACTAGACTTCAAACTATACCACAATTAATAAGCAAACAACATGTTACTGATACAAAAAATGAAGACATAGACGAATGAAACAAAACAGAGAACTCAGCTATAAAACCATTTGCCTACAATCAACCAATCTTTGACAACAATGTACATGGGGGAAAGAAGCCCTATTCAATAAATGGTGCTGGGAAAATTGGATAGCTACATGCAGAAGAATGAAACAGGACCTCTACCTCTCAGCAGTCACAAAAATTAATTCAAGATGGATAAAAGACATTGATCTAAGGAATGAAACCATAATTAGTTAAGAGGAAAATATAGGAAAAACTCTTCTAGATATTGGTCTAGGCAAAGAATTTATGAAAAAGACCCCAGTGGCAATCATGACAACAAAAAACTTAATAAATGGGATTTGATTAAACTAAAAACCTTCTGCACAGTTAAGGAAATGATTAATAGAGCAAATAGACAACCTATTGAATGGGAGAAGATATTTTTAGGCTACACATAAAAGAAAAGGCTAATGATCAGAATTTACAAAAACTCAAGCAAATCAGCAAGAAAAACACAAACAACCCTATTGAAACATTGTATAATAATTATCTTTATGTACTTGAAGTGGGATTTTAATAAATATTTTCTATGTCTCTATTTGATATGTTCAATCTTTCATCTAGTTTCTGAATATATCAAATATAGTTACAACAACTCTTTTGTTAATAAAATTATTGTCTTGAAACAGTTTTGGATTTACATAAAAGTTATAAAGCTAGTACAGAGAATTCTCATACACCCACACTCAATTTCTTTTATTATCAACAATTTACAATATGTGGAATACTCATTAAAAATTATGAAACAATATTAATACATTATTATTAATCAAAATTCATAGTTTATTTGTATTTCCTTAATTTTTAACAAATGTTTCTTTTCCCTTTCAAAATTAAAACCAAGATACCACACATTACACCTAGTACTCATGTCTTCTTATGGTCTTCTTATTTGAGACTGTTTCACAGACATTCCTTGCATTTCATCACTTTGCCAGTTTTGAGGTGTGTTGTTTAGCTCCCTTAGTTAAGCTTTGTTTGAATGTTTTTATTCTGATTACATTGGGGATATGTATTTTTGGAAGAATACCACAAAAGTAAACTATTATTTTCATCCATTATATCAAGGATACATACTAACAGAATGACTATAGATATTGACCTTAATTACATGCTGAGAAAGTGTTTTTTAGGTTTTTTCACTTTACTTTTTTAAAATGAACTCTTTGTATCCTGTACTTATCAAATAAAAGTCAATTCCAGCAGCCTGTACTTACAGACTGGTAAGTTATTTGAGATTATTTTACATAAAATATTTCTGTTATCCCTCCCATTTATTTGTTTATTGATCATTTTTATATGTCAATGGACTTATAGATATTTATTTAAACTGACAGGCAATTAATTTATAATTTACTAATTTTGGTGCTCAAATTATTCCAGCTTTGGTGATTGGTAGCTCTTTGAGCTGGCTTTTGTGTCCCCTCAAAATAACTCTATCATTAAAAAATAAATTAAAAAAAAAATAACCCTATCATTATGTGTACTTTTATTTGACTATTTCCTTAATTTCTGGCATTACAAAATGCTCTAGGTCCAACATGTTTATTCCCTCCCCAGGTCTAGAATAAATTATGTGTCTAAGGAAACATTTCCTCTAATTTTAGATTTGTATTAGAAAGCATTGTATTAGAAACCATAGGTGCTAGGTGTGCCCATTGCTACTAGAGTATCATTCTTTTAGGCCTTCTCAGGTGGTAGAGCAAAGATATATACATTTGCATATTAACCCATGTCTATACACACATATTTACAGATGCTTCTGTATATACCTATATTAAACTATAAAACGAATTCACATGATAGATCCAATTCTAATTTATTTCCATGAGTAATTCTAACCCCTTACTTATTTGTAAATTCCCACTTCAACAATAATAAAATATATTTATTAATACTTAATTGTTTAATGCCAGTATACATATATAGTGATGTCAGAAATAGACAGGAAGAAATTTTATTTAATACAGTATATCGGTTATTTATTCATAGTTCCTTTTGTCATTAGTGTTAAGACTCCACTTATTTCCTATTATCTAGGTCAGCACCTTTTTCATCACCTCCCTTAATAAGATAGTTTATTACATTTGTTCTAAATTTAAAATATATTTGTCACATTGTACATTCCTTCCTCAGATCCCTTGGGTTGCTAAATAATTTTCTTTAATTTTTATACATTAATGTTCACTCTTTCTTCTATAAAATTCTATGAGTTTTGGCAAATATATAATCATTTTCACCATTGAAACATGCCCTGTGCTTTGACACATAGACACTTTCCCCATGCCTAAATGCCTGGTAAGCACTAATCTTATTACCATTGCTACAGTTTTGCCTTTTCCAGAATATTAAAAATTTATAATCATATAATACTTAGCCTCTTCAGACTGGATTCTTTCACTTAGCAATATTTTGAATGGTTATTGATAAGCATCTGCTATAATTCTAATCTTTGTTCCTTTTCACATGTGGTATTATTTGTGCTTTTCTTTTTGTTTCTATTTTGTTTATTTGTGTTGTTTACTTAATCTCAAATACTTTCTCTCTCTTTTTTTTTTTTGGCACTTTGTATGTTATATTCTCAATTGTAGATTTCTGGTATTCATCCTGCTTATTCTTCTCTGAGATTCCAGTATATGTGGTTTGGTGTTGTGTCATTAATCCTGGGAAGTTGTGGGTGATTATTTCTTCCAATATTTCTTTTTTATTTTTTATTTCGGCATATTATGGGGGTACAGATTTTAAGGTTTCAATAAATGCCCATTTCCCCTCCTCCCCCGACAAGTCTGAGTCTCCATCATGACCATCCCCCAGATGGTGCACATCTCACTCATTATATATGTATATACCCACGCCCCTCCCACCTGCCCAATACACTATTACTGTAGTACCTATGTGACCACTTAGGTGCTGTTCAGTTAATACCAATTTGCTGGTAGTATATGTGGTGCTTGTTTTTCCATTCCTGGGAAATTTCACTTAATAGTATGGGTTCCAGCTCTAACCAGGAAAATATAAGATGTGCTATGTCACCATTGTTTCTTAGACCTGGATAGTACTCCATGGTATACATATACCACATTTTATTAATCCATTCTTGGATTGATGGGCACTTGGGCTGTTTCCACAGCCTTGCAATTATGAAATGTGCTGCTATAAACATTCGAGTGCAGGTGTCTTTTTTGTAGAGTGTCATTGGATCTTTTGGGTAGATGCCCAGCAATGGGATTGCTGGATCAAATGGTAGATTCACTTGTATCGCTTTAAGGTATCTCCATATTGCTTTCCACAGAGGTTGAACTAGTTTGCAGTCCCACCAGCAGTGTAGGAGTGTTCCTCTCTCTCCGCATCCACGCCAGCATTTATTGTTTGGAGATTTTTGATAAAGGCCATTCTCACTGGAGTTAAGTGATATCTCATTGTAGTTTTGATTTGCATTTCCCTGATGATTAGAGATGTTGAGCATTTTTTGATATGTTTATTGGCCATTCTTCTGTCTTCTTTAGAAAAGTTTCTGTTCAAGTCCTTTGCCCACTTTTTAATGGGGTTATTTGATTTTTTTCTTCCTGATTTTCATGAGTTCTAAGTATATTCTAGTTATCAGTCCCTTATCGAATGCATAGGATGCAAAAATTTTCTCCCATTCTGTAGGTTGTCTGTTTACTTTCATGACTATTTCTTTGGCTGCGCAGAAGCTTTGTAGTTTGATCATGTCCCATTTATTTATTTTTGTTGCTACTGTGATTGCCTTTGGGGACTTCTTCATAAATTTTTTGCCTAGGCCGATGTCTAGGAGAGTGTTTCCAACTTTTTCCTCTAGAATTCTAATAGTTTCATACCTTAGGTTTAAGTCTGTTATCCAGCGTGAGTTGATTTTTGTGAGAGGTGAAAGGTATGGGTCCTGTTTTAGCCTTCTACAGGTGGCTATCCAGTTTTCCCAGCACCATTTATTGAATAGGGATTTTTTTTTCCCAGCGTATGTTTTTGTCTGCTTTGTCAAAGATTAGATGGCTATCTGAGGATAGTTTTATATCAGGATTCTCACATCTGTTCCACTGGTCGATATTCCTATTTTTGTGCCAATACCATATTGATTTAATTACTACAGCTTTGTAGTATAGTTTGATATCTGGCATATTAATGCCTCCCATTTTGTTTTTGTTGCCTAGAATTGCTTTTGATATTTGGGGTCTTCTTTGGTTCCATACAAATCGTAAAATTATTTTCTCTATATCTGTGAAGAATGCTGATGGAATTTTAGTAGGTATTGCATTGAATCTGTAGATCAGTTTGGGTAGTATACACATTTTGATGATGTTGAGTCTGCCGATCCACGAGCATGGTATGGATTTCCATCTGTTTACATCCTCTGCTATTTCCTTCCTCAGTGTTTCATAGTTCTCCCTGTAGAGGTCTTTTACGTCCTTGGTTAAGTATATTCCTAGGTACCTTAATTTCTTTGTTGCTATTGTGAAGAGAATTGAGTCTTTGATTTGGTTCTCAATTAGATTGTTGTTGGCGTATATGAATGCATCTGATTTCTGTGTATTGATTTTGTATCCTGAGACTTTACTAAATTCATTGATCAGTTCCAGGAGTTTCTTGGTTGAATCTTTGGGGTTTTCTAGATACAATATCATATCAGCAAACAGTGAAAGTTTGATCTCTTCTGCCTCAATTAGGATACTTTTGATTCCATTTTCCTGTCTGATTGCTGTAGGCAAGGCTTCCAGCACTATGTTGAATAGAAGTGGAAATAGTGGGCAGCCTTGTCTGGTTCCAGTTCTAAGTGGGAATGATTTCAATTTTTCCCCATTCAGTATGATGTTGGCTATGGGTCTGTCATATATGGCTTGTATCATTTTTAGGTATGTCCCTTCTATGCCTATTTTCTTAAGTGTTCGTATCATGAAAGGGTGTTGAATTTTGTCAAAAGCTTTTTCTGCATCTATTGAAAGAATCATGTGGTCTTTGTTTTTGCTTCTGTTTATGTGGTGAATTGCATTTATAGATTTACGTATGTTGAACCATCCCTGCATCCCTGGGATGAAGCCCACTTGATTGTGGTGGATTATTTTTTTGATAAGTGTCTGGATTCGGTTAGCTAAGATTTTGTTGAAAATTGTTGCATCTATATTCATTAGGGATATTGGTCTGTAGTTTTCTTTGTTTGTTGCATTCTTTCCTGGTTTTGGTATCAGAGTAATATTCGCTTCATAAAAGGTTTCGGGGAGGTTTCCGCTCTTCTTGATGTTGTGGAATAGTTTCTGCAAGATAGGTACTAGTTCTTCTTTGTAAGTGTGGTAAAATTCAGGTGTGAAGCCATCTGGACTGGGACTTTTCTTTTAAGGGAGATTTTTAATTGCTGTTCCTATTTCAGCTGTTGAGATTTGTCTGTTCAGGGAATCTATTTCTTCCTGGTTGAGCCTAGGGAGGCTGTGTGTTTCTAGAAATTTGTCCATTTCCTCCACATTTTCCAGTTTGTGTGCATAAAGATTTTTGTAGTATTCATAAATTGTATCTTGTATCTCTTTGGGTTCAGTTGTGATATCTCCTTTTTTATTCCTGATGGAGCTTATTAGAGATTTCTCTTTTCTGCTTTTTGTTAGCTTAGCCAATGGTGTGTCAATTTTGTTCATTTTTTCAAAGAACCAACTTTTTGTTTTATTAATCTCCTGAATAGCTTCCCTGTTTTTAATGTCGTTTAGTTCTGATTTGATCTTGTTGATTTCACTTCTTCTGCTGAGTTTGGGGTTGGTCTGTTCTTCTTTTTCCAGCTCTTTGAGTCATTTCATTAGAATGTCTATGTGTGATCTTTTTGTCTTTTGGTTATAGTCATTTATGGAGATAAACTTTCCTCTCAGAACTGATTTAGCTGTGTCCAAGAGTACTTGATAGCTTGTCTCTCCATTGTCGTTTTCTTCATAGAATTTTTTAAATTCCATCTTGATATCTTCATTTATGAAGTATTCATTTAGTAGGAGGTTGTTTAATTTCCAAGTTTTTGTGTAGAAATGTGAGTTTCTGTTAGGGTTGATTTCTAGTTTTATTCCACTGTTATCTGAGAAGGTACATGGTATGATTTCTATTTTTTTAAATTTCTTGAGATTTACTTTGTGTCCTAGGATATGGTCAATCTTAGAGAATGTCCCGTGAGCTGATGAGAAGAATGAATATTCAGTGGATTTGGGGTAGAATGTCCTACAGATGTCAGTCAGACCCAATTATTCCAGGGTTTTAAGTTCATTATTTTTTTATTGATTTTCTGTTTGGAGGATCTTTCTTGTGCTGTCAGTGGGGTGTTGAAATCTCTAGTGATTATGGAGTTGCTATTAATCCATTTGCTTAGATCCAGTAAGATTTGCTTTATGAAACTGGGTGCACCTAAGTTGGGTGCATATATATTTAAAATCGTTATCTCTTCTTGTTGAGCTGTGCCCTTCACCATTATATAATGACCCTCTTTGTCTTTCACTACTTTTGTTGGTTTAAAAACTAAATCATCTGAAATTAGAACTGCCATGCCAGCCTTCTTTTGGCTTCCACTTGCCTGGAATACTGATCTCCACCCTTTTACTTTTAGTCTATATGCATCCTTGCAGGTTAGATGTGTTTCCTGAAGACAGCATATACTTGGCCTGTATTTTCTTATCTATTTAGCCAGCCTATGTCTCTTGAGTGGAGAGTTTAAGCCATTCACATTTATTGAGAGAACTGATAGGTAAGGTAGATTACTGTTCATTCTGTTGGGTTGGATGTTGTTGCTTTGATTTGTCTCTTGAGCCATTGTGTTATCTGGCCTTTAATCTTTGGGTTTTGGTTGTTTTTATATTCGTGAGTTTTTATTAAGGTGCTATGTGCGTAACACTGTTTTGAGTAGTTCTTGTAGGGATGGTCTTGTCTTGGTGAATTCTCTGAGACTTTGCTTGTCTGAGAATGTCTTTATTTCTCTTTCATATATGAAATTTAGTTTTGCAGGGAATAAGATTCTAGGCTGGGCATTGTTTTGTTTCAGTGAGAATGGGGCGCCAGTCTCTCCTTGCTTGTAAAGTCTCATTAGAGAAGTCTGGTGTTATCCATATTGGCTTTCCCTTGTAGGTTACTTGCTTCTTTCATCTTACAGCTCTTAGAAGGGCCTCTTTAGTTGATATTTTGGTCAGTTTGATGACTGCATGATGTGATGTCTTCCTGTTTGCATTGAATCTCCCAGGGGTCCTCTGGGCTTCTTGTACTTGTATATCGATATTTTGAGCAAGGCCTGGGAAATTTTCCTCTATTATATCTTCAAAAAGCTTGTCCACCCCTTGAGTGTTGTCTTCTACCCCTTCTGCTAACCCTATGGCCCTCACATTAGGTTTTTTCACATAATCCCACAGCTCTTGTAGGCTTTGCTCTTTTCTCTTGTTTCTCTGCTCTATCTCTGTGACTGATTTATTTAATTTGAAGGTGTTATCTTCAATCTCTGAGATTCTTTCTTCTGTTTAATCTACCCTCTTCTTGAGACTTTCCACAGTATTTTGTAATTCCCTGAGTTGATTCTTCATCTCCAGGACTTCGGTTAAAGTTTTCTTCACTGTGTCGATCTCTTTAGTGAACCTTTGTTCCATATCCTGGAGGCTTTTTGTGGTTTCTTTGTTTTGGTTATTGAGTTGTTGTTGCAGATCGGTGAGTGTTCTTATGATCCACATACGAAATTCCTCTTCTGTCATATTGGTTGCCTGATTTGGGTTGGTGTCTGTTTCTAGGCGGCTGGTGCTCCTCTTTGGGGGTGTGTTTTTCATTTGGTTCTTCATATTTCCTGAGTTCTTTTGCTGATTTCTTCCCATGTCAATCCATTGTTGTTTCTTTCCTTTAGGTTTTTTTTTTGGGTATTCACACACCTTGTTTAGTTTCTGAGGCGTTAGGTGGTGTCTGTGGGTGAGATTGGACCACTCCCTGTATATTGAGTCAGTGGGTGCCGTGAAAAGGCTGTGCAGGATGCTGTCCCTGTCAGTAGGTGGTGCTTGCTTGGAGGAACAGGCTATGCTGTTGATTTTGTGTCCTGTTATCAGCTTTTGTTCTGGGCAGAGCTGTGTTGGGTAAGCCTGCCCTCAGGCAGTTAGCAGGGGTCAAAGTTCCGTTCTTTGCTTCCAGGGAAAGCTGTCAGGGTGGGGCTGGAATGGTCCCGCTCAGCCAGAACATCTGGGTGTGGGTGTGGGGCTGTCTGAGACCCGCAGTCTGGAGTGGGCCTCACTTCTATCCACCCTCCCCAACTCCGCAGCTACTCCTGGGCCTCTGCCAGCAGGCCAGACCACAAGCCATCAGGCCTCCCAGGACTGTGATGTTGGCGGGGAGGCTCCCTGGGCAGGAATGCCACCTGGGTTGGTCATATGGCCCCCTTTTGGGTGGAGGGTTGCCCTCTAGGATGCTGATCTGCCCCTGATGGCACACATACCTCAGTAGGCTGTTCAGGTATAACCCTTCTGTGCCCTGGGCAATGCTAGACCTCGGTGCACGGGATCTGATCTGCAGGTCTGACCTTTGGGTCCCAGAGTTCAAACTGTATCCCCACCAGGGAGAGGAGTTCCGGTCCCAATTCACCCACAGGGACCCCAAGCTGTGTCTGTGTCTCTCAGCCTCTGAGTTGGCACCGTTCTCCTGGGAACACCGTGCCAGCAGCACCTGGGAGGGCTGGCGGGTAGGGAGCTCACAGTCTAAGTTCCCCTGAGTCAGCTGTAGGGTCCCAAAAGGGAAGATCTTCTTCCCTGGAGGTGCCTCTGGCTGGTGGCTATATTGTCTCTCAGGGCAGCCGCGGGTGGGGTCGGCAGAGGGTAGAAGGAGGCAATATGGCGCCTGCCGTGCGGTTCAGGTCTGTGCACATGGAGGTGCCGGGAGAGAGTTGGGAGCCTGGTGCCACGTCTGCTACAGGCTCACCGCTGGCTGGCAGCAGCCGTCTCTGGGCTGGTGTCCGCAGGTCTCCCCCCACTGGGGAGCCCACCAGCAGTCCCAAATGCAGGCGAGGAGAAACAGCAAATCCACCTACCCTTGTCGCTGGTCTCCGGGCTGCTCTGGTGGTCTCAGCCTCCAGTTCTCCTCCGCAGCCTCCTCCCGTGGAGTCTCCCAGGGTCTCAGGTACCCCTCCTTCCGGCCCTCGTCCGCTGTATGCTCTTCTTCTTGCTTCTTTTTTCTAATTTCTGCTAGAATCTGTCTTTTCTGCAGAGACACTCTGCCTGGCGGTGTTTCTCGTCCACCTTCTTGATCCTCCCCCTCCAATATTTCTTTTGTTTCTTTATTTTTCTTTTCCTTTTTGTATTATAATTATCTGTGTGTCATACCTTTTGAAATTGCTCCATAGTTCCTTAGTGTTTTGTTTTGTGTTTTTCACAATACTTGTGTTTACATTTCAGTTTGGAGGATTTTTATTGCCTTTCTTCAAGTTAGTTGATTGTATTCAGCCATGTCCAGTCTACCTTTAAGACCATTAAAGCTGTTCCTCATTTCTGCTTCATTATTTTTGAGTTCTGACATTTCATTTTGTTTCTGTCTTAGAGTTTTCATCTCTGGTTAAATTGTCCATCTGTTCTTGCATATTGTCTACTTTTTTGCCATTAGAGCCCATAACATATTAATCATAGTTATTTTAAATATTGAATTTTAATTTCCTGTCTGTTTTACACATCTGTGTCATACGTGAATTGGCTTCTGTTCCTTACTTATTTATTTGTTTATTTATTTTTTGCTGTAGTGCATGTATTCTTTGCTTTTTAACATTCCTTGTAATTATTTGTGGAAAGCCAAACGTGATGTATTAGGTGAAAGAAACTGCAGTAAATAGTTTTTCAGTAGTAAGTTTGCATTAATCTGACTAGAAGTTTTATTTTTAATGTTGGACATATCTGTAAGTTTCAGTGGCTTTAAATTTTCTCTAGTGCCCTTATTTTCATCTCTTTTATTGATTTTGGGCTTCCATAAGTGCCCCTCTGAGGGTTGCAGCTTTTTCAGCTGTAGTGCAATATTATTGTACTGGAGTCCTGTTTCTCTGTTGGTAAGGGACATGAGAGGGGAAGTATTCTATAATCTTATGATAAGTCCTTTAGCCTGTGTCCCTAGGTCCACACTAACTGTTTCTCTCTTACTTAGATGGGAGAGGAAGGCTGCTCCAGAGGGTGGAAATTAAAAAAAAAGAGTCCTGTCTCCAAGTGGGATAAAACTCTGGGAAAGTCTCTTCTTCTGGAAAGTAGGCTTCTACTATGGAGAACCTTGTCAGTATATCGCATTATGATTCCTTGTTCCTTACCCTTGCCAGGAACTTATCTTTCTCAGATCTTGGCCATATAAATCTAGGGTATTACCTTCTGGTAGTAAAATCTACGACAGTATGAGAGCTCTACTAAAGGTTTCTCATTCTCATGCTAATCCACATTCAGATTTCAGTAATTTATCATAATAACCATTACATTGTTCCTAATAGTTTTTGGCTCCAGCAGCTTCTGCTACATCTAACCATATATTAGCTGTGATTTTCTGGATTCATCTGTTTCTACATATTTTGACATCATGGTTTGCACGATCACTTTAAGTCTCTGATGGGTGTTAGAAAAGTCTTGATTTTCTGTTTGTTCAGCTTTTTCTTTGTAAGGATGGGATTGATGACTTCCAAAATTCTATACATATCAGAGCTGAAACTAGAAAGCTAATAGCTTTCTTAAAAATCTTTTTCTACTAATTTTATCATCTATATCACTTCTAATTCAGTTTCAGTTGATTTATTTTCTTTTCATTATGGGCCCAATTTTTCTTCTTCTTTTCATGTCCGATGAGATTTTTGACAATTCAGTGCATGCTTTGTTATATGGGTAAAATGTTTACTTTACTTTATAGTTAATTAGCTCCATTCCTGAGAAGTTTCTGATTTCCCTATTTGTGAATTATGAGATATTCTAATGTGGCAAGTTAAAACATGAACTAGTCCTGGTGCTGTGTGTGGTGCAGGAATTTGCATGTCTGCTCCTTTTGGATGGTTCTTTACCTTTGTATATTTTCCCTCCATGAAAAGGGACCCTTTGCAGATTGTTGGAGTTCTCCTTCAATGAAGCTTTCTCTTTTGAGTACCCCAGCAGTGTTGAACCTTATGGAATATTCCATGTGTTGATAGCTTGGAGAGATCCCCAGGTTCCAGCTGGGTTCTCCCTCCTGGAGCTTCAGTCTGGAATTTCACTCCAGGCAGTTAACTAAGACAATCAAAAGGCTGGGATTAGTTCCTAGGGCTGCTATAATAAATTACCACAGTCTTGGATGGTTGAGAACAATACAAATTTATAGTCTCACATTTCTGAAGGCTAGAAGTCTGAAATCAAGGTAGTGACAGGGTCATGCTCTCTGTAAGTCTCTGGACAGAATATTCTCTTGCTTCTTTTAGCTTCTGGTGATTATTGACAATTCTTGGCATTCCTTGCCTTGTAGTGGCAAAACTCCAATCTCTGTGTCCTTCAACAAATGATGCTTTCCCTTGTTATCTCTATGCCTAAATCTCCCTGTTCTTATAAGGACATTGGTCGTTGAATTGGGGCTCACTCTAACTCAGTATACCTCAACTTAATTTGATTACATCTGTAAAGACTCTATTTCCCAATAAGGTCATATTCACAGATTCCAGGTAGACATGAATTTTGAAGGACACTATTCAGTCCATCACAGGGTTCAATTTGTTTCCCTTCTCTAAAGAATCACTGTCAAAACACTGTTGGTTAATATTTTTTTCAAGTATTTTAGTGGTTTCAGCTGGAAATATAAATTTGGTTCCTTTTACTTTAAATTGACCAGAAGCAGAAGTTCTCTCCTCATTTTTTTACCTAGAATATCTTTTATGTTTTAAGTGACGTTCAGTGCACAATTTTCCTTTAAGAAAATGTCTTAAATATATAAAATGAAGTTAATATATAAATAAAAATATTAGAAAATTTGTGGTGGGTAAATATTGCAGTGCATTTACAGCTTGTAAGCTGAATAGATAAACATTGACATTTTAAGAAAATTATTGAAGAGTAGAATGCATGAATCAAGCTCTGCCTTGAGAAGGCAAATATGATAGTAGACATCAAATGGATACAGTGGGAGAAAAAGAGAAAGGATTTCAGGAAGCATTTGCTATAGCACTCTAAAACTCTGAATCAATAGTATGTAGTATGATTACAAATAAAGAATAAAAGTCAAGGTGCTGTTAAGGTTAGACTGCGAAAATAAAATATTTCAAGTTTTGAACAACATAGTGGCCACAGATAAGTCTGAATAAATATTGCTACAAGGAATTAATAATTACAGCATTAGCGAATATTTTCTGGAGATCCACTCATAACTCCTTGTAAATTGATACAATGAAGTAAATCATAGCTCATATTGAATTAGTGACATAACGGTAACTAACATTATTTTTTTACTCACACTTAAAACTCTATAATGTCTTTCACTCAAGGACTCTGTCTTGTCTTTTCTATTATGTCAGAATTTTGGAACATAAAATATATTTGACTGAGTCATTGCATGCATTTCAAAGTGAAGACAAAATATTGTCAGTGAGTGGCCCACTCCTTTAGATGTCTAATAAATTTTCAGATTTTAGAGTTAGGACATGGTTTATGTATTTATTAAGACCTTTTCTTAAGCAATATAGAAAATCTGACAGTGTATGAAATACAGAAGTTGACATTTCATCACCAGAGGAACATTATTCTTATTTGAAAATGAATCCAGAAATTTGATTCATGTAACAGTTCACAGATCGGTTTTTCATATCAAAGGTAAAGGTAACTGAAAAATAATTTTAATAACAAAAAGGAAATAAAACTTACCTAGATTTTGGAGTGTTTTGAGAGGTGAATGTATCCATATCTGTTCATTAGAGGAACCAATAAATCCATCCATCTAGTTAGGTTTCGTAAACTTTCTTGTCAACTCTAACAAATTTTAGTTTTTATATTAGTAGTCAATCATGATTTCTAACTTAGCTATTTGGTGATATTTTATTGAAGCATAAAAATCACAATGCACAAATTATGCTAGAGACTATATGATACAGAAAATTTATGATAATGAATATATACTGTACATTCTGTTCAAAGACCTTTCATGACTAAATGCAACATACTAACTAAAGCAATTCAGAACACTCAATTCAATGAGTAAAAATAGATATGTAACAACTGCACTTATATATTAGTGTGATAAAGACTGCATTATATGTTTGCAAAATTCTACCTTCAAAGAAGATGAAGTCTTAATTTTCCCTAGTCCAGACGGCATAGTATTCACAACTTTTAATTTGTGTCTTCAGCAATAAACATGTATTCTCCTGGCAGAGATGTGGGAAAGGTACATATGAGAATGAGAGAACAGAGGTACAAAAGCATAAAAGTATGAAGTAGCTCATGTTCAGGGAATGTCAGAAATACAGAGTACAAAGAGTATGAGGGACAATGACAGATGGTAAGATGAAAAGTATGTTGAAGGTTATTGTGAAGCACCTGGGATGATATGTTGAGAAATCTAAATGCTAATCCTATGCACAATGGGGTCCCATGTGAGGGTTATACCTGAACATATTGACTAGATTTATCACACAATTTGAAATTTATCGTTTGCCTATTAAATGTAAGGAACCAGAAGAAAGAAACAATCAAACGTGTATCCAAGCTTTCCAGCTAAGATGATTGAGACATTATCATACTCACTAATATTTTTTAAATGAGTCTTCATAAATAAATCATAATTCTAATTTGTTTCTTACCTTTGAGATGAAAACAAGTAAGGTAAATAGACATACGAAATATTAACACAAGAAAAAAATTGCCATATTAAAGATAAATGTGTATGTAGTTAGATTTTTAATAATCTTTAATCCTTTTTAAATAAATATTATTCAGAAAAATATGAAACTGTAAATTTTATCCTAAATCATGTATTCAGGAAATAGAAACTTACCTTATTCAAGGAGGTATATTGAGGAATATAGAGATTGACATTGGAAAGTCATGGTCTCATGAATTACCAGATCTTGCCATGTCTCTTATGTAACTATTATTTGCCTTATTCCTGCCATTGTAGATTTTCTTATAATCTGATTGATTGAATTTGGCATAATAATTAAGTTCATAGGCTTTGGAGCCAAGTGAATATGAGAAGACTTCCCAGTTCTTGCTACATGATATAGACAGGGCTTGTTGCCTTTAGCTTGCACTTCTGTTTTGTTTTTATGTTTGTTTGTTTTTTGCTTTTGTTTTTTTATCCCTAATAGAGTGGGAATAACAGAACCTATGTTACAATGTTGTAAGGTAGTTAAATAAAATTATACATGTGAAATATTTATTTCAATGTCTGGTGTATAACAGCAGCTTAAAAATTATTACTTTGAGAGATATTAATGTTTGCAAATGAGTCTAACCTCAGGTAAGTAGTGTATTTTGGTAGAAATAGCTTTCACAATATGTAGGCTTTAATTCAACAACTAGATTTTTGAGTTACTACTTCAGTATCCTTTTATGTAAAAAATAAATAATTATAGTTCTATCACTGAATGCCACGATTTTTATAGGAGATGTACATATAAATCTATAATTAGTAGAAGCTTTTATATTAGCTTTGAGTTGCCTTCATTTGAGAATTTGTATTCTGCTGTTTTCCACGTTCAATACACACATAGTAGGCACCTATTATGTGGTAGAAAGTACCACAGTCTTAGGGATTCAAATAAAAATGACCTAGTTTTTGCACTCCAAAGACTTACAGTCCAGGAGATAAACATATAAAGAAATAAACAACATGATGTACTACTACAAGGATTTAAAATTAAAAATTATGTTGGAGTTAACACAATGGAATACAGGATTAGAAAATTAAATAGTATCATGGAAATTAAGCACATAGTGTGCTAAACCCATGGAAAATCATATGGCTGAATACTTTCCAAACAGATCTCATATATTACAGTCTAAAAATTTTTAATGAATCTGTAATGATAAAGAAATATTTGTGGAAAAAAACTAAAACACAATTCTATATTGCAAGGATGTGTAAACAACCCAAATGCCTGTCAATTCATGAGTGGATTATTAAAATTTGGTATATGTTTACAATGGAATATTACTCAATTATAAGAAATGATGGTGATCTAGCACCTCTTACATATTCCTGGATAGAGCTTGAGCCCATTATCCAAAGTGAGGGAAGTGAGGTATCACAAGAACAGAAGAAAAGGCTCCACGAGTACTCCCCATCAAATTGGTACTAACTGATTAACACTATGGTGCTCACACAGTAGTAGTGTTCTCCAGGGATTAGAAGGTTAGGGGTGGGGAACTCACAACTAATGGATGTGGTGAGTATTGTAGAGGGAAAGGGCATGCCTCTAATCCTCTCTTTGGTGATGCAAAGTCATAAAATGTAACCAAAATGTTTGTACCCTCATAATATACTGAAATAAAAATAAATTAAAACAAAAATAAAAACAAAGAAAGATTTAGAGTTTCCCTCTCTCTCTGTCCCTTCCTCTCTTCCTCCCTCCTTCCCTCTCTGTTCCTACACCATTCCTCTCTTCCTTTCCTGGATTCTAACTTCCATCCTTTCCTTCCCTCCCCTTCCCTTGTCTTTCCTTTTCTTTCCCTTCATTTTCTTTTCTAAAACAGTTACTTTTGAGATGGGATATTATCACAAACATTGGTGTGTTGGTAAATGGTTATTAACCAGCTTGGGGTCAGTAGGAAGGAATCCTTGATTTGTGGCATTGGTTGATTATCATGATGATTTTGCCATGCTCAATTTCAAGCCACTAATCTGATGTCAAAAGCTAGAAAAATTCCTTTAAAATTAGCAGTCAGAGTCAAGAGGCAGTTCAAACTTTTTCCAGCATACTACTACTCACTTTAGATAAACAAGAAGATACAAATTTTAGTCTCTATACTGACCTTCAGAGTTGGAAGGGCTATTTGTAGAGAAGGTGGAATGCATTTGTTATCTGATCTTCGAGGTCTGAACTTGTACCAGCAAGGGACAGTGATAGTTCCACAGGGAGAGAACAAAAAGGGTGTGTATGTGTGTGTGTGTGTGTGTGTGTGTGTGTGTGTTTAACTGGAGTAATTCAACAATCGAATGATTCATGTAATTGATGTCAATTTCTTCCCCTGTAATAGTATGTTTGGTGATTGGAAGGTCCTACATGAACTCTAATGTTACTCATTGGTTTTAAATACCATGAAATAGAAATTATCACTTGAAAGAAGGAACTTATCCAGAACAGTGGTTCAATATTTATGCCAAATTTGAACATGAATGAAAAATTTCAGATTTTCTTCACAAAGTCCTCTAATTATTTTGATTTTTAAGAATAGCCATTATAACGTTCCTTTTGTTAATACAGATGATGTTTTTATTCATTCCTCATAATATTTCACAAATGAACAATGGAGACATTCTCAAACTTGAAACTCAGGGGCTTTGTGCTACTTCTGGTAATAGATAATACTATTGAATATTTATTATGTTAATTTAGTACTTTATGCTTTTCAAAGTATTTTGACAATGAAGTTGCACATGTGTATGTGTTCACCTTCTGGCACTAAATGAGTAAGTTACATGTACAAATTTGCTTCTGAAATTTATTCATATGCTCTTTCTCCATTCTAATTTAAACATATTTACATATGTAATTGATTTACATGAAAAATTTTCATCTAAAATTCTGCACAGAGTGTCATTATTAAATATGTTATGGTAGAAGATGGTTATGATATTTAGCTTCAGTACTTAATTTGAGTATTTTTTTTATTTATAAAGACACTGGCTTGGAAGGAAAGTAGGAAGGAAGAAAGGAATACATTTTAAATGCACAAATATCCCAGATAATTATCAGTCCACTTTCCTAAGAATACAGGCATGAAAGCAGATTTGATGAGGATAAATGAATACTTTCTCTTTTTCTAAATTTAGTTGCTAACTACATTAGTGATGCCATCAATAGTATGATTAACAACAGAGCTTTCATCTCAGGAGACGAGCTGATGTTTCTTTCTGACTCTTTTCTTTGATTGTGCAGCCTTATTTGGTGTTACGAATCAATGCTTGTGCAGCCATAGAGTAGGTTAGACCTCGATATTTTACCTGGGGACCAAGAGATGTAGAATAAAACCCAAGAGGGTGGCAGGCATGCCCAGATTAATATAATGTGCATTTTTCTTCTTTTTATATTAATTGGTATATATTTTGGTCAATTAAAATGTAACACAAACACTCACCTTTATTTTGTG
Source organism: Microcebus murinus (assembly GCF_040939455.1). Taxonomy (NCBI): domain Eukaryota; kingdom Metazoa; phylum Chordata; class Mammalia; order Primates; family Cheirogaleidae; genus Microcebus; species Microcebus murinus. The sequence goes on from NC_134116.1 coordinate 47,556,337, forward strand.
AATCACTCATATGTATTTCTTCACAGGACCAAAGATTTAGAGTGCTCCAATAGTATGTCTCATTGAGATGGTATTTATTCTAGTTAATAAAAATAAATAAAGACAATGATCCTAATTAGTAGTTTATGTAATTGATATTCATTTCATTTGAAAAGGAATGCACTTATATCATTGAAGATTAATATATATAAAGAAAATATTAATAATATTAAATAATTCAAAATCCTATAATTAGACATTTAAAAATGTTATCACTTTCTAAATCCACTTTATAGAGGTGTATTTTATACAAAATAAAATGTACTCACTTTAAATGTACAGTTTAATGAGTTTTGACAAATGCGTATATCTGGTTAATCACCATCCCAGTCAAATTATACATAATTATATTCTAGCAAAAATTTCAATATGTCCTTTTGCAATCAATATATACAACCCCAGGCTTTATTCTACTACAGTTTAGTTTTGCCTGCTGTAGACATCCATATCAATGCAATGCCAGAAATGTATGAAAGTTTCAATTGGCTCATATCCTTGACAATAATTGATATGCACATTTCACCAATCACAAATGATTTTGAGTATTTTTGTTCTATTTGATCATATAGATATTTATATATATTTCTGAATCAAATATTTAGATATACTTGTATATCTTAATTTTGAGGTCTACTCATTTTGTTGCCATTTTTAACGTTCTGTGGGTCTTATTATTAGTAAGTTGAATGAGATTTTTACATATACTAAATATAAATTGTCAAAAATACATATGCCATATAAATTATAATAAATGTGTAGATCAAGTCTTATAAAACATGGATAATAATGTTGAGTTTTTCAATCCTGTATAAGTTCTGTAAATTGTTCAGTTTACAGGGCTTGGTAGTATTTTTCTTTTTCAAGCCTTAGGGAGTTTCAGATCATGTATGAGCAACCTAGAATTCCAGCCCCAGCCAAAAGTAATTGATCTCCTTCTCAGGTACACTGCCTTACAAATTCCTGACTTCTTTGCTCCCCAAATTCTATCATTATCTCTACAACTTAGGAAATCCTCTTTGTTTTCCTTTGGTTCCCTTTTTTTCCTGAGTTTTTGCACTAAACTTAGGAAACTGCCTTTCAGACAGAAGTTTAGATGGTTGTGGCACTCACCATGCTAACTTTCCTTCTCCCATTGGTAATAGTCTGTGTTACCTACTATTGAAGATCTAAAACTTATTGTTTCACAAATTTTACTATTGAATTTATGGTGTGGTCATTGAATTTATTATGTATTTATAGCACACACATATTTTTATACTAGCTGTTAATACTTAACAACAATCTTATTAAAATAAGTACTCATATTATATGCCCTTTCCAGATGGGAAAATTGAGACATGATAAATCAGATTATATGTCAATGATGGAGCCAGCATGAAATCTTCTTTCAGAAGCAAAATTACTTATAGGTTCACTTTAATAATTAAATAAATTAAAGGCTCTCAAAGCAGTTAGTATGTGACATGGCATGCAGTGTTTGGTATTTTTTCTAACTTAATTGTATTATAGAGGTTGAATAGTGGTCTCCCAAAACATGCGGTTTAAGTCCTAACCAACAGAATCTGAGAAATGAGACCTTATTTGGAAAAACGTTTATTTGGAAAATTACATGTTTGCAGATGTAATGAGTTAAAAATCTTCAAATGAGATCATTCTGGATTTAGGGTGGGCCCTAAATACAATGAAGGATGTCCCTATAAGATAAAAATTCAGTTTGGACATATTTTTTTTTTTCCTCCAAGTATGAGTAAAATAAAGATCATGATCCTGAACAATAAAAAATTGTTATCTAAATAATTGGATGTTTATCCCATCATTATTGGTTTGACAGAATGATTTATAATATATTGCCTCATCTCTATTCATCATTAATGATATCTAAAACATCAAATACAACTTTTTTGTATATACTTTTGATATTATGGAATGCCATGTGGAATTAATCCATAAAGACAACAGTTATACTGTTCAATAAGATAAAGTGTTAGGTGTGTCTGTCTAAAAGATGATTGAGGAGCTTCCAAACTTGTTGGGGAACTATAACATGTCTACGGGCTCAAAAGAGGGAGATGATCCATTTACCCAAAGTATTTTTGTTTCTTTGGTTTCCATAGCAGCTCATCCTTTAAATTCTTTACACTGACTTCTATATTCTGATATTTCACAAAGTTTGTCCTTAATCCTTTTCACTTTTCTCTCATTTGTTCCAATGTATTCACATATCCTTTCTTTATATATGGCTTCAAAATTCACATTCTTAGAAAAGTCTCTCCCATGTGATCTATTTCACTATGTTTAATAGCTGATATTTCTGTTAAAATATAATGCCAATCTCATCATTTCAATATATTTACACCTAAGATACCAATTACTTTGGGGTGGGTTTTTTTTGCATTATTATGGTTTTATTAATAGCTCTATGCTGAAAAGCCATCAGGACCTATATGACATCTCTCTTTTATCAATCCCATTCAATCTGCCTCCTCCTAAGGATCACATGTTCTTTTAACAAATTTCTAACCCTCTTCTCTTCCTTACTATGTCTCCTTCCGATTTCTTAAGGCTCTTTAGACTTCCAGTTAATACTATATTTGCATCTTAATTAACCCTCATGTCTTTAGATATTTTCCCCTAATATACTCTGGTCATATCTCACATTTTTTCAGCACCATTTCACAGCATTAGTTCTCCATGTTAGTCCCTACCTCAAAGTCCTCATGTCTACTTTATTGTATATATTAAAGTGAATATTATAGAATAGTGATTTGGGGCATGGAAAAAGTTCTAGTATTTGTGGTGTTTATATACCAATAAACATATAAAATAAGTAAGGAAAAACAGACAAGTTCTTCTTAAAACCCAACACAGTACCTTATCTTCTGGATAATGTAGACTGATGATAATCCTAACTCTTGAAAAATATTTTTTAAAAAATTCCAAATGTATAAACACTTATTTGAGAAAAGTAAAACTTTAAGAGCAATTTTAAGATTTAGTTTCCAGAGGCCAATTAGAATTTGAATTGTGCATTGATACATGGATACGTGTATAGATGTGTGTGTGTATATATATATGTGAAAACTAAAATGCAGGATATAAACTGAATATTACACTTAAAAATTTAAATATATTGGAACCTGAAATCTACTTTTATCAAGCATGGTTCTAGTTTAGATAAATAAATTGTATTACAACTTATGTAGAAAATAAATTAAATTTTAAATTTCATGGTGGGATTAAGATATTTATAAATTGGGTATACATAATAAATATATGAACTATTTTTAAAATATAATACATATTCAAATGCTGTTATTTGATGAAAAAACAAGTCTAATAAACTCTTTTCAATCTCATATTTTATATAGCTACATATTGCAGTGTGCACATGTTGAGTTTTGACCTGATTTAAAAAACCTAACAAATAAAATTTTGTTACCCAAATCCTGAATAATATAAACATATGTCAATGATTTCACCAATCCATTATGAACACACATAGGAAATAATGACAATGAAAATATTTGTTGGCAGATCGAGGTGGCTCACGCCTATAATCCTAGCACTTTGGGAGGATGAAACCTAGGGATTGCTTGAGTTTAGGAGTTCAAGACGTGCCTAAGGAAGAGCAAGACCTCGTCTCTACTAAAAATAGAAAAATCATCTAGAGGTCATGATGCGCTCCTGTAGTCCCAGCTACTCTGGAGGTTGAGGCAGAAGGATCACTTAAGATCAGGAGTTTGAGGTTACCTACAGTGACAGAGTGCCATTCTGTTATGAAAAAAACAAAAAAAAGGAAATTCAATTCCCCTCCTCACTCTCCCACCTTTTAAAATAAAAAGAAATAAAAAAATATGTGTCACTACACCCATATTTCATCAACTTAATTTCTTTGCATGTCTTTAAGTATAATGATAAGACTTTCTGGATGACTACGTATGTGTACATTATTTCAGTGCAATAAATAACTTGTATTCAACAGATTTAGTTGCTGGAGTTATTTCTTGCACAGATTATAGGTGCGATCTTTGTAAAATACCATATCCTTGATTTTTATATCTGTTAAATAAGAAAGTAGGGCCCTATATATTGAAGAACTTTTTCTAACTTTAAAATTCTGATTTAATAATACATGTGCACTTTCATATTTGTGGATATTGTGATAATCATTTAGATAGTATAACAATACATGATATGATAAATTTGTTAAAAGTGTCCTGTGAATTTCCCTTACATTAATCATTAAAGATAAATTGTCTTTTAGGAAAAATAAAGAAGGCATGTAAAGGAGTAAAGGAACCAAATTAATGTGTGAATACTTGTTCTTCCTGGTTGAGTCGGACTTTGTTTAAGTATAGCATATCCTAAAGTATAATTTTGCCTCTGAGATTTTATTCACACTTATTGAGCAATAACAATGGTATAGCTTTTAATAAGGGATTTGAATGTGGTAGAAGTGCAGCAAAGCAGTTAGTTCTGCCAATTAGATAAATGTTGTGGAAAGTGAATCTCCTACCACCCTGTGGTAGTTTAGAATCATTGCATATTAGCATACTTCATTTAACTGGCTCTGCTTAATTGATGCTTTTCCAATGAATTTGCATATCAAGTCATATTTATGATATATTAAGAAAGCACGCAAATGAACCAAATGACCTGCCCATTCTTTGTTTGAGGAGAAAAAAAAAACTTGCTACATATACAGACAAATTCTTAGGTTCAGAACAAGCAATATCACTTTCCTGTCATTAATAATGTAATCAGTAGGCCACAGATGCTTTAAATTATATTTTATCATTTTAGATATATCTCAAAGAGATTATCACACTAAACTCAATTCATTTCCACACTAAATTATCTAAGAGAGAATGATCTCTTTTGGAATTTTTGTGAATTCTATTTATCCTCTATTATTGTTTCTGATTCAAGATAGATTGCATTTTTTTTCTCCAAAGAAAGAAATAAGAAATATCATTTAAGATTACTTAGGATTACGGAATGATTTAGAAGAGCTCATGTGGGAGTTTTTATGTTGGGTTTATGTTCTTTTTTTTTTTTTTTTGATTTATGTTCTTATAAGACTTTTGCTCAAATGCTTAATTGATGGCATAGTGACAATAAGCTATTATGTATTTAATTTATATTTGTAAATAATTAACAACTGTTTATCATGATCAAGTTATTGTGCTAGCTGTTGTCATTTAAATAATGATCATAAGTCATTTTGTTTACTTAATTAGAGGGATCCCAAACTCAGATGCTATCAAGATCTAGAAAGGTAAAACACTGAAACAGTAATGATAAAGAAAAATAGGAAGTGGAGACTCAAGTTGTTTGAAGTGTTCATGTTTTGGCTAAAACATTTATAATATTGCTTTCATTTCATAGTTTTCTGTACATATGAGACCTGGAAGCTGAATATGCTTTTTGTGTTTTCTGTCTTTATATTTACCTAGCCCACATCCTTGTACTTTTCTCATCACTCTCCTTTTACCTTCCCAACCGCAGCTCTGAAGAAAAGCATGACATCCATATGTCAAGAGAATTTAAGTACATAGAATTATCTTTTTCTTAGATCATGTATAACACCTAAAGATACAATAAAAATTACAATAGAATACACAATAAATACATTCTATTGTATATTTGAATGCATAAAATGGGCAGGTTTCTCTGACTCTGGCAAGAAATTTCTATATCAAGGCATACATTTTTAAAAATCTATTCATATATTTATTGTTAGAAAATGGCTAAAATTAAAAGCTTTTTTTGGCAATTAGGGATGAAACATGTCTAATTTTTTTGGTAACTGTTTCTATACTATTAGCTCTTTTTAGTAGGAACAGCACACCTTTATTATCTAGAAATTATAAAAGTCTCCTCTTCCATTTTTCTTCATTCTTTTTAATTCCTTTGATAATGAGAAAAACAGAATTAAAATCATATAGGCAATTTTACAAATCCCTTCTCTTTATTCTTGATTTCATTAGGGTGCTTGGAAATTCACTTCCTTCTCTCTTATTTGAATTTCCAGAGGTCATTTGAGTTCGAGCCTAAATCCAGGAATTTGAGAATACTAGTTTTATGTAAATGGAGTATATGCACCAATCCTAGTTTAATAAATTTGCTAGTTTCTAGGATACTATGGCTTAAATAGGACCATATATAAAGTAGGTTTCTCAGAACAAATAGTCAGTCTCCTTTACCCCCTGCTTCCTTAGTACATATTGAAGCCATAGAACTGAACTAAGCAAAGAAATCATTCATTAAAATATCAATGACACTATGAGCTACTCAAGTTCAAATTAGTTTAGATGTGCATTACCAGACTAGATTACAACAAAAGGGTGTCTTTAGAAGAAAGAGTTGGGGAAATCCTGCAGCAATTTGTAAGGAAGTTATTGTTTTATTTTCTTTTGTTTTTGTCTCTTCTTTGTTACTGTGTTTATTCCTTTAGTTATTTTAGATATGTTTTAAAAAGAACAGTAGTGGCTACATAATATTTATGCATAGTAAATGAATGTTAAAAACTTTAAACTCTGAAAGGTAGTCAGTGAGTAAATATTCTTCCTGTGTTAAAAACCTTCAATGCCTTTATGCAAAAAAAGCCACATTTATTTTGATGCATATGCTTTCAAACATATTTGAAAAATATACCAGAAAATCTGTATAAGGAGAAGGGCTATAAGTCATGTTTAGTAGTGCCTGAGTTGTATCATATTAAACAATGATCCTTTTTAGCTTTTCTGTTTTTTTTCATGTCATACACATAACAGCTGCTTAGTGTTTTGTTTTATAGATATGTCATAACATTACTTAGTTTCATATTGATTGGCAAGTAGGCTAGGTCTAGTTAATTATTATTACAAATAGCATTGCAGTCACATTACTTTTCCATACGTCTTTGTGCTCATGTATGTATGTTTCTACAAAATTAATTTCTAAGGGCAGAATTTGTGGAAAAAGACATACGCAATTTTTACATTTGAAGTAATTTCCAACTGATTTTACAGAGAAGTTTCCTCAATATATACACATATTCCCAATTTGATAGGATAAATACAAATGTTTATTGTTATTTTAATTTTAATGTTTAAATTTCAGCATATATTGATAATGTTACCAATTTATGATATTTCTCCAAATTCTATATTCATAAATTTGTGCTCCTTTCTATTATCTGTACTCTTTATTCTTTTTTTGTTATATGTTTGTGATTTCTATATATTAAAAACTTTAGTCATCTTTTTAATAATGTATGTATGCAATTTTAGCCAGAGATGCACATAATTGCATTTGTTACAATCCATATTTTATTATATGGTCTCATCATTGTTTCTTGTTTGTCCTTCATATTTATCCATCATTTGTTTAAAATATAATTCATTTATGTAAAAAGCAAGAATAGTCTTCTTTTTAAATTTTTGCTTTCTAATTGCTTATGTCTGGCATGTAGAAATGCAGTTGACTTTTGTATTTAACTTACATCTGCACACCTTCAAAGCTCATCCATCAATTTATAGAATCACTGATGCATTCTTTGTAGAGTTTATAGCTTCTTCAAATAGTAGTTTTCTATATTTAAATCCTTATGCATTTATTTTTATTTTCTCGTCTCATAGGCCATGATTTTCAAAACAATATTTAATACAATTGGTGATAGTCAGTAACCTTGTAATCTCTTTGATTTAAAGAAAAATATTTCTACCAAATCTTTATTTATTTATTTATTTATTTTATTTTGTTGTTGTTGTTGTTGTTTTATTTCGGCATATTATGGGTACAGATTTTAAGGTTTCAATAAATGCCAATTTCCCCCCCCCTCAACACAAGTATGAGTCTCCAGCATGACCATCCCCCAGATGGTGCACATCTCACTCATTATATATGTATATACCCACCCCCCGCCCCCTGCCCAAAACCCTATTACTGCAGTACCTATGTGACCACTTAGGTGGTGTTCAGTTAATCCCAATTTCCTGGTGAGTATATGTGGTGCTTGTTTTTCCATTCCTGGGAAACTTCACTTAATAGTATGGGTTCCAGCTCTAACCAGGAAAATATAAGATGTGCTATAACACCATTGTTTCTTAGAGCTGAATAGTACTCCATGGTATACATTTACCACATTTTATTAATCTATTTTTGGGTTGATGGGCACTTGAGCTGTTTCCACAGCCTTGCAATTATGAATTGTGCTGCTATAAACATTCGAGTGCAGGTGTCTTTTTTGAAGAGTGTCATTGGATCTTTTGGGTAGATGCCCAGCAATGGGATTGCTGGATCAAATGGTAGATTCACTTGTATCGCTTTAAGGTATCTCCATATTGCTTTCCACAGAGGTTGAACTACTTTGCAGTCCCACCAGCAGTGTAGGAGTATAGAATTTTTGTATTTCCATCTTGATTTCTTCATTTATGAAGTAATCATTTAGTAGGAGGTTGTTTAATTTCCACGTTTTTGTGTAAAATGTGAGTTTCTGTTAGGGTTGATTTCTACTTTTATTCCACTGTGATCTGAGAAGGTACATGGTATGATTTCTATTTTTTTAAATTTCTTGAGATTTACTTTGTGTCCTAGGATATGGTCAATCTTAGAGAATGTCCCGTGAGCTGATGAGAAGAATGAATATTCAGTGGATTTTGGGTAGAATGTCCTGTAGTTGTCAGTCAGACCCAGTTGTTCCAGGGTTTTGTTTAAATCCATTGTTTCTTTATTAATTTTCTGTTTTGAGGATCTGTCTTGTGCCGTCAGTGGGGTGTTGAAATCTCCAGTGATTATGGAGTTGCTATTAATCCATTTGCTTAGATCCAGTAAGGTTTGCTTTATGAATCTGGGTGCATCTAAGTTGGGTGCATATATATTTAAAATTGTTATCTCTTCTTGTTGGACTGTGCCCTTCACCATTATATAATGACCCTCTTTGTTTTTCACTACTTTTGTTGGTTTAAAAACTAAATCATCTGAAATTAGAAGTGCCACGCCAGCCTTCTTTTGGCTTCCACTTGCCTGGAATACTGATCTCCACCCTTTTACTTTTAGTCTATATGCATCCTTGCAGGTTAGATGTGTTTCCTGAAGACAGCATATACTTGGCCTGCATTTTCCTATCCATTCAGCCAGCCTATGTCTCTTGAGTGGAGAGTTTAAGCCATTCACATTTATTGAGAGAACTGATAGGTAAGGTAGATTACTGTTCATTCTGTTGGGTTGGATGTTGTTGCTTTGATTTGTCTCTTGAGCCATTGTATTATCTGGCCTTTAATCTTTGGGTTTTGGTTGTTTTTATATTTGTGAGTGTTTATTATGGTGTTCTGTGCGTAACACTGTGTTGAGTAGTTCTCGTAGGGCTGGTCTTGTCTTGGTAAATTCTCTGAGACTTTGCTTGTCTGAGAATGTCTTTATTTCTCCTTCATATATGAAGCTTAGTTTTGCAGGGAATAAGATTCTAGGGTGGGCATTGTTTTGTTTCAGAAGAGTGAGAATGGGGCGCCAGTCTCTCCTTGCTTGTAAAGTCTCATTAGAGAAGTCTGGTGTTATTCGAATTGGCTTTCCCTTGTATGTCACTTGCTTCTTTTTTCTTACAGCTCTTAGAAGGGTCTCTTTAGTTTATATTTTGGTCAGTCTGATGACTACATGTCGTTACGTCTTCGTGTTTGCATTGAATCTCCCGGGGGTTCTCTGAGCTTCTTGAACTTGTATATCAAGATTTTGAGCAAGGCCTGAAAAATTTTCCTCTATTATATCTTCAAATAGCTTGTCCAACCCTTGGGTGTTGTCCTCTTCCCCTTCTGTAACTCTATGACCCTCACATTAGGTTTCTTCACATAATCCCACATCTCTTGTAGGCTTTGCTCTTTTCTCTTGTTTCTCTGCTCTATCTCTGTGATGGTTTTAGTTAGTTGGAGGGTGTTATCTTCAATCTCTGAGATTCTTTCTTCTGTTTGATCTACCCTGTTCTTGAGACTTTCCACTGTATTTTGTAGTTCCCTAAATTGATTTTTCATTTCCAGGTGTTCCGTTACACTTTTCTTCATTGTGTGTATTTCTTTTCCCATATCCTGGAGGCTTTTTGTGGTTTCTTTGTGTTGGTTATTGAGTTGTTGTTGCAGGTTGGTGAGTGTTCTTATGATCCACATACGAAATTCCTCTTCTGTCCTTTTTGTTTCCTGATTTGGGTTGGTTTCCATTTCTAGGCGGCTGGTGCTCCTCTTTGGGGGTGTGTTTTCCATTTGGTTCTTCATATTTCCTGAGTTCCTTTGCTGATTTCTTCCTATGTCGATCCGTTGTTGTTTCTTTCCTTTAGGTTTTTGTTTGGGTATTCACATACCTTGCTTAGTTCTGAGCCGTTAGGTGGTGTCTGTGGGTGAGATTCGACCACTCCCTGTATAATGAGTCAGTGGGTGCCATGAAAAGGCTGTGCAGGATGCCGTCCCTGTCAGTAGGTGGCGCTTGCTTGGAGGAACAGGCTATGCTGTTGTTTTTGTGTCCTGTTATCAGCTCTTGTTCTGGGTGGAGCTGGGTTGGGTAAGCCTGCCCTCAGGCACCACCAATTTTGTTAGCAGGGGTCAAAGTCCTGCTCTCTGGTTCCAGGAAAAGCTGTCAGGGAGGGGCTGGAATGGTACTGCTCAGCCAGAAAGTCTGTGTTGGGGGTGGGGCTGTCTGAGACCCTCAGTCTGGAGTGGGCCTCGCTTCTTTCCACCCTCCCCAACTCCGCAGCTACTCCTAGGCCTCTGCCAGCAGGCCAGACCACACGCCAGCCCGGATTGTGATGCCGGCGGGGAGGTTCCCTGCGTAGGAACGCCACCTGTGCTGGGCACACGGCCTCCTTTTGGGGGAAGGGTTGCCCTCTAGGATGCTGATCTGCCCCTGGATGCACACACACCTCCGCAGGCTGTTCACAAATATCCCTTCTGTGCCCCAGGCAATGATAGACCTCGGTGCAGGGGATCTGGTCTGCAGGTCTGACCTCTGGGTCCCAGAGTTCAAACTGTATCCCCACCGGGGAGAGGAGTTCTGGTCTCAATTCACTCACAGGGAGCCCAGGCTGTGTCTGTGTCTCTCAGCCTCTGAGTCTGCACCGTTCTCCTGGGAACACCGTGCCAGCAGCACCCAGGAGGGCTGGCAGGTAGGGAGCTCACAGTCTGAGTTCCCCTTAGTCGGCTTTAAGGTCCCAAAAGGGAAGGTCCCATTCCCTGGAGGTGCCTCCAGCTGGTGGCTGTATTGTCTCTCTGGGCAGCCGTGGGTAGGGTCGGTGGAGGATAGGAGGAGGCAATATGGCACCTGCCATGCGGCTCGAGTCTGTGCACACGGAGGTGCCCCAAGGGATTTGGGAGTCTGGTGCTGCGTCCGCTACAGGCTCACCGCTAGCTGGCGGCTGCCATCTCTTGGCTGGTGTCCACAGGTCTCTGCACCTGCTGGGGATCCCACCAGCAGTCCCAAATGCAGGGGAAGGGAAAGTTGATTTATCCACCTACCCTTCCTGCTGGTCTCCGGGCTGCTCCGGTGGTCTCAGCTTCCAGTTCTCCTCCGCAGCCTCCTCCCGTGGAGTCTCCCAGTCTCTCAGGTACCCCTCCTTCCAGCCCTCGTCCGCTGTATGCTCGCCTTCTTGCTTTTTTCTAATTTCTGCTAGTATCTGTCTTTTCTGCAGAGACACTCTTCCTGGCGGTGTTTCTCATCTGCCATCTTGATCCTCCTCCAAGACCTAAATCCAAATCTTTATTCATTTTGATAGTTTCTGCAGGCTTTTATAATATGATTCATTAGATAAAGAAAGTTCCTTTAAGACAATAAGATATATTTAGATGAATACATGTGAAATTTTATGAAATTGCCTTCTAAATCTAGTAAAATAGCCAAATGTTTCTTCTCTGTTTATCAAATTAATGTGGTAAAAAGCATTTATTGATTTTCTATAAATAATCTAATCTAGCATTTCTGGTATAAATATATTACTCTTAGAGTATTCTCTTTACATAATTTTGGATTCTGATTGCTAGTATGTTGTTTCAGATTTGGCATATATGTATTAGAGTTAAATGCATTTTTATTTCTGCTGTAAAAGAGTAATTATTTTTCTGATATTTGTTACTTTGGAACACAGTATAAATTTTCAGACTATAATATGGGTATTCCTTCATTTTAGAAAAAAATGTACTTCAATTTTGATACTTATCTGCTATATATTTTATTTTATTAAAAATTATGATGTATTTAATTACATTAAGTTCTGTATTTTTAGGTTTTCTTCTTAAATATGGCAAGTATGTTTTTCTAGTTTCTGACTCTATTTTGAGCAGAGCCTATTTCCTAGTTGTTTTTCTAATGGTCTATTTTCTATTATATTTATTTTTCTCTTCATGTCTATCCTAAGATATACCAATTCACTTTTTTTTTTTTTTTTTTTTGAGACAGAGTCTTGCTTTGTTGCCCAGGCTAGAGTGAGTGCCGTGGCGTCAGCCTAGCTCACAGCAACCTCACACTCCTGGGCTCAAGCAATCCTCCTGCCTCAGCCTCCCGAGTAGCTGGGACTACAGGCATGCGCCACCATGCCCGGCTAGTTTTTTCTATATATATTAGTTGGCCAATTAATTTCTTTCTATTTATAGTAGAGACGGGGTCTCGCTCTTGCTCAGGCTGGTTTCGAACTCCTGACCTCGAGCAATCCGCCCGCCTCGGCCTCCCAGAGAGCTAGGATTACAGGCGTAAGCCACCGCGCCCGGCCTACCAGTTCACTTTTTACCAAATCCTTTATTCTTATTATATATTTTTGAATTGTTTTTATTTTGTTTCTTTATTTCATAAAGTCCATGAAAAAGGCCATAATGTAAATGAGTTACAGCTGTTTTACTTTTTTACCATTTCTATATTGTTGTCTACATATTTTATCATCATTTTAATATAGGGATTTTTCTAACTTATATTAATTTTGAAGAGGATAAATTCAAATTTACAATAGGAAGTTTTGTTTGCTTGGTATATTTTGAGGATGGGGCATGGTGACTGCAACATTATGAATCATGGATTAAGTATGTTGCATAGAAATATTAATTATCATTCAGCTTCATTTGTATTTATGTATATTTCAGTTCTGGCCTAACAGGAAGAGGAGCTGTTTAACCGAGGAGGCCTAGATAATATAGTCCTGTGGTTTTATGTTAATGTAGGATTTTTCCCTTCAAAAGACAAAGTCAACAGTAGTGCATCAGATTGACACACAAACTTTTCCCACCCTTTGCATATAAAGCACTTTAAAGACAATCATGCATTAATTCAATGATTAATGTTTCACTTTTCTTTCCTGAATATTTTTGCCAAGCTACATCATGTAGAATGCTATAAAAGAAGATTTTTTTAAAAAATATTTTTTTGATCCATCTTTCAGAAAGAAAGCAACATAGTGTTTCCCAAGGTTTATATATATGAGATATCTCTACAAGGACTAATTTATAAGTATCACTGTTACTTCATAGATGAGGTTCAAGGTAATAGATATTTTCTAATATCCCTGAAAAGAAAGTTTATTTTTTAGTTTTTTCTTTCTTTCAATGCAAAAATCCTCAACAGAATACTAGGAAACAAAATTCAGCAACACATTAAAAGGATCATCCACCATGATCCAGTGGAATACATCTCTGGGATGCAAGGATGATTCAACATACACAATCAATAAATGTAATACAACACATTAATAGAATAAAAGATAAAACCATATACTCATGGTTCATATATTCATGGTTCATATATTCATGGTTCATATATTCATAGATGCAGAAAAAGCATTTGACAAAATTAAACATCCTTTCACAATAAAAACTATTACCAAATTAGGTATATAGACAATGTACCTCAATACAATAAAGGCCATATTGTTAGAAGCCCACAGCTAACATTATACTCAATGGTGAAAATCGAAAGACTTTCCTTTAAGATCTGAAACAAGACAAGTATGCCCACTCTTGCCACGTCTATTCAACATATTATTGGAAATCCTTGCCAGGGGAATAAGGCAAACAAAAGAAATAAAAGGCATACAAATAGAAAAGAGGAAATGAAATTGTCACTGCCAATGACATTATCTTATATTTAGAAAGCCCCACAGACTCCACCAAAAAATATTAGAACTAATAAACAAATACAGTAAAATCACAGAATCCAAAATCGACACATAAAAAATAGTGGCACTTGTATTTACTAATAATAAACTATCTGAAAAAAATCAAGAGAATTATCCCATATATAATAGTTATAAATAAAGGCCTATATACATGCATAAAATACTTAGGTGTAAATTTAACAAAGGAGTTGAAAGACCTGTACACTGAAAATTATAAAATGTTGGTGAAAGAAATTGAAAAAGATATTGGAAATAATAGGAATGATGTCCTGTGTTCACAGATTATAAAATTAATATTATTAAAATATACATAGCACCCAAAATGATCTATAGATTCTCAATACAATTCTAAACAAAATTCCAATGTAATTTTTCATAGAAATAGAAGACACTATCCCAAAATTTGTGTAGAAACAAAACAAAGGTAAAATAGCCAAGAGAATCATGAAATCATGAGTAAAAAGAACAAAGCTGGAAGTATTATACTACCTGATTTCAAATTATATTACAATGCTATTGTAATTTAAACAGCAGGATACAATAATACATGTATCAATCAAAGGAGCACTATAGAGATTCCAGAAATGATCTCATACTTGTATGGTCAATGATTTTTGACAAAGGTGCCAAGAATATACAATAGAAGAAGGACGGTATCTTTAATAAATGATATCAAGAAAACTAGATATTCACTTGCAGAAGAATCAATGTGGTCTCTTATCTCACATCATATACAAAAATCAACTAAAAATGGATTAAATACTTAAATGTAAGATAAGAAACTATAAAAATACTGGAAGAAAACAGGGGGGAAACTATATAACATTAATCTGAGCAATAATATTTTGTATTTGACCCCAAAAGTGTAGACGACAAAAGCAAAACCAGACAAGTAATATTAAAATTAAAAGCTTCTGCACAGCAAAGGAAGCAATTAGCAGTGTGCAGAGACAACCTATTCATTGGGAAAAAGTATTTGCAAGCCACACATCCAATAAGGGCCTAATATTTAAGATATATAGGAAGTTCAAGCAATTCAATAACAAGAAAATAAAGAAATCCAATAAAAAATAGATAAGGGAAGTGAATATATATTTCATTATAGAGTACATACAAATAGCAAACCGATATATAAAAGAATGTTCAGTATTATTAATCATTAAAAATGAAAATCAAAAGAACAATGCAATGTCATCTCACAAATGTCAGAATGGGTATTATGAAAAAGATAAAAGCTAAGCAGTGTTAGCAAGGATGTGGAAAAAAGAAAACCTTTGTGTACTGTTAGTGGGTATGTAAATTAGTATGTTCATTATGGTAAACTGGGTATGGAGATTGCTCAATACATTAAAAATAGAATTGCAATGGGATCCAGCAATCTCACTTCTGAGTATTTATCAAAAATATTTGAAATCAGTCTACAAAAGACATGTCTGCACTTGCAAGCTCATTGCAACACCTTTTACAATAGCCAAGATATGGAATCAACCTAAATGTCCATCAAGGATGAATGAATAAAGAAAACATGGTAAATACATATGATAAAATTCTGTCATTTGCAACAACATGGATAAAATTGAAGAACATTATGCTAAGTGAAATAAGCCAGGCCTAGAAAGACAAATACCATATATTCTCACTTATATGTGTAAACTAAAACAATCAAACTCATAGAAGCAGAGAGTAGCATGGTGGGTACAGATCCTGGGGATTGGAAGGTATGGGGAGATAGTGGTCAAAGGGTATAGAATCTCAGAGAGAAGGAATTTATTTAGTTAAAAATAGACTATTGTACATTTGAAAATTGCTAAAAGAGTAAATTTCAAATGTTCTCATCACAAAACTTATCAAGTATTTGAAATGATGGATACATTAAATAGCTTGATTTAATTATTTCACATTGTACATAGAAAATTATGACATGAGTTTGTACAGCATTCATTTATACAATTGTTAATTTGTAATAAAAAGTTTAAAAGAAAATTAGTGTGTAATTTATATAATCATTATATTTTCTGCACCATTTTACTATGACTGGAAAAGTAAATTAGTGAAATATTTGCTAGTCTTACTGAGTTAGAGTTGTTACGATCAGCTTCACTTGGAGATTAGTTGGTCATGAAGATTTATTGACTACAAGCTCTTTCATGAAGCACCATGCTAAGCATACAGAAAATGTTGCACAGAGGATATTACAAACTACTAAACGAAGCCAGAAACATTTCTCTAGTTCTGTGACCTAGGGCAAGTTAAGTGAACTATTAAAGACTCAATTTCTTTCTTTATAATAAAATGATACTAACTCCTTTTGTTGCTAAGTGCTTATGCCGTGGGAAGGCAACAAAACACTGACATTGCTATATAAAATATATATTGAATTTTTTTCAATTTACATGAAACTCAGAAATTAACAAATCAAGGATATAACATGAAATGTGTAGTTTTTCGTGGGGAGAGATACATATGTGGATTACAGAATATTTTTAGGTCAGTGAAACTACTCTGTGTGGTAATATAGACGTGGATACAAGCCATTATGCATTTGTACAAACCCAAAAAATGTACATCAGGAATGAACCCTAATGTAAACAACACTCATTAATTGATAGCAATGTGTCAATGTAGGTTCACTGTAAGAAATGTACCTCACTGGTGGGGAAAGTTGATAACAGGGTAGGCTGTGCATGTGTGGAAACAGAGAGCATATGGGGAATTTTTGTACCTTTCACTCAATTCTATGAACCTAAAAATGCTCTAAAATATAAACTCCACTAAAACATAGAGGATTTTAGCTAGCAATATTTTAGAAGATATGAACATATGAAATAATGAAAACTGTTAGCTAATTTTACATGTGGTACATACCACCTGACTGTCATTATGGCAATGTCTTACACTCTTACTTTCTTATGTATTCATTGGCTCATTTTCTATCAATAAAAGTCAGTTTATAATCTAGATATATTCTATAACAGTAAAAATGATAGTAATATCAATCAATTATACAAATGACTAGATCAATGGCTGCCAACTATTTGCATTAAAACACATTTTCAAAAGAACTATTATGAGAAACACTAAAACATAAAACTGAGATAGGTAGAAGTTTGCATTAATTGACATAAAAGCAAACCACTATCCCACTTCAGGCCAGACCTACCACTTTCCCAATTTGTTTGTCACCAAAATCCCCTTTAAATATGGGGACTGCATGCACTAGAACTTTAGATACTATTAGATTTAACGGAATCTATCAATTCCATTCTGTGTTATAATCCATGTTCCTGGTTTATCATATGATATCATGCCATATTTCTAAGCTAAATTTTCAAAAAACACTTTGAGATTGGCAAAGAAAATTACATTAAAATGTAGAGTAAGTTAAAATGAATCTCCTGTAGTCAAAAATTATTAGTCTTTGCCGAGTCATACCTGAGATAATCACCCAGCTCACTAGAAAAGCAGCACCATTGAAAACCTGGATGTATTGTTTAACCAAAGTTTTTGTGGTGCTTGTTGGCTTTGAATTATATAGTTAAAAGAACTTAAGAATTAATTGGTAAGCATTATTATTCCTCCATTAGGAATTTGGGCAGTTACCTTAATGCACAGAACGGGGATACAGTAGCATAGCAGATCCTCATTAAATGTTTGTTTCACATCAGATACATGAATACTAATCAATATTAATGATTATTAATAAATAAGTCAAAGATGGTTAATAGGAAATTAGAGCACTATCTAAGTCAGGATTAGGAAACATTAGTCCCTTTAGCTACATTAAGCAAAATAGATATACTTGTTAACATTGAGATTCTACTCACCACACTGTCAGGCCTGTTTGCAAAAATTAGAAAAACAAAGAAAAAAGACCAAGAGCTGTGCGAAATTTTCAATAAGCATTCAGTTGAATATAGAAATTAACATATAAAAATCAGTGGCTGAACAAAGTCCTGTGTCTTGTGAGCAGTTTCACTCAAAGATAAGTAGCAGAAGAGAGTCC
This sequence comes from Microcebus murinus, assembly GCF_040939455.1. NCBI lineage: Eukaryota > Metazoa > Chordata > Mammalia > Primates > Cheirogaleidae > Microcebus > Microcebus murinus. The sequence continues at coordinate 47,574,495 of NC_134116.1, forward strand.
CCAACAGTGAGGTTCTGGAGTTCAGTTGTCCTTCCAGCATGCTTTACCAGGTTGGCATATTTAGAAACTCAAAGTACTCAAATGATTGTGTGGTAAGCTAAAAGGATAATGAGCACAGAGTATGAATTAAATTATTTGAATATGTCCTAAAGCATTCCTTAAGATAATGTAGAACACTAAGAGAAAGAGAAAAACAATTCTTGGTGTTAATAATAGCTTGTGCTCAGAGATAATATCCCTTCAGCCTCTCAGGTAAAAAGGCAGGCAATAATTTCTTTCAGAATTATTTTTTTCATTGTATGAGAAGCCACATATTTTTGCAATTTCTTTTAAATTGTACTTTTTCCTAAACAAATGCAGAATAATTTCCACCAATAAAAGTGATACTATTAAACAGGAGTTGGAATAAAGAAGAATGATATTCAATATTAATTGAGTGTCTCCCATGAGAACAGACTATGCAATTTTCTTCTGTGCATTCATTAGCTTATTTATTTCTTACAATAGCTAGCCCTGGAAAAAATAGGATTTTATCATACACATTTTCCAGAAAAGGAAATAAATTCAGAAAGATTAGGTAATTTGGTCAAAGAAACAGACCTAGCTAGTGGCAGGACTCTACTTCAAAGCTAAAGTTTTTATTTACAAGATAAAAAATGATTTTTTTCCTCATTTCATCTATGTATCTTATTTAAAAAATAAATGTATTCATAAGCTACACTACATGTATATTATATGATATATCCACACTCTAGACATTTGTATACACACACGCATATATACGTACACATACATATATAGAGAGAAATATGGTTATACATATGTATATATAAATTTATATGTTTATAAAAATTAGAATTTATTTTTTTAGTTATTAACTTATAACTAAAATATCACATGCAGATTTTTGGAGGGAAACTGCTAACACTTCATGTTAGGAATCAAATAATATTAAAATTAAATATATAACTGAATATTTAAACCATTTTGCCCATGGCCAGAAACTATAATGTCAGAAATATATATTATCCTAAAATAATTGGGTAATAATATTGAAGTCCAAGTCATGTGGAGTTTATTCTATCATTGTATCCCTCTTTCCCTCATAAGATAGTTCATAGTGGATCAATTGTTGAAAAACAAAGAATATGTTAAATATTATCAATGATGATATAAAGGAAAAGAATGTCAATTTGACACAGCTAATAAAAGATCTTTTGTTGTTAATAGTAGATATTTGATATATATTTACTTAATGCACACATTTCTTTAGATTACAATTATTCTTAAAGTGTGAGAGATATTTCCCAAACTCATAGCCCAATGAAAACATCTCTTAGGAATATCCAGTTCCATTTGCTTGAATTAGATGAGTGTCAATTCCTTATCTAATTTGGTTTCTGCACTAAAACTAAACACTGGTTGACTTGGACAGACAACCAGTAAATCATAAATACCTAAAATAGCATTTGGGTTCGTAAAGTTTTATCTTGAGAGTAATTGTTAATTACTTACATGAAGTCTGCTACTTTTTTACGACTCTGTATTCTCCAATATGTTTTAGATACATTGAGGGCATGGGCAAAACTTAATTTTACCCATTTTGTGGCCATGTCTAGCACAGTTATTATGTCACGATAAGCATTTAACAAATATTTGCTGAATGTCAAATAAATCAAGAAATTAATGAAAAACCTACAAACCCGGAGATCATATTCTGCATGCATGGTGCAAAACCTCTGACTCTGCAATCACCAAATCATTTCTCTCTAAAAATCATCTTTCACCTATTTCATTTAGCTCAAAAGTAGTCCTCTGGTGATTTATTTTTATATCATGACTGAATTAATAGTACTTTTGGAAATTTGAAAATGTCTTCGTTGACTTTTTTGTTTCTCCATTTATTTATTAACTGAATATTTATCAAAGTATTAAATGCCTACTGTGTGGCAGAAACCATTCTCTGTACTTTATATGATTAGGTGAAGCATCTATCTTTTTCATAGTTTACATACAGACACAATTATATGCAATCAGAATCTAAAATACACTTGTAAATTATGATGAAAAATGTTTTACCAACAAGATATCATGATTCAAAAAGAAAAGATAACATGATTCAAAACAAGTTGCTGTCTTAAAATAATCAGATCTGTAAAATTTATTGAGAAACAAATCTATAGAACACTTCTACAATTCCTTGCACTAATTCACTAATGTACTAAAATTTCTGAAATATTTTTACTAGTGTCTCTTCCTTAATAACATATACACTCAAATATTATTTAATCTCTGCGTTTTTATAATGGACAAATGGAAACAGAGAAATTAATAACTTTATACATTAAAATAAAACATTTTAGTTTATTATTTTTGTAAAAGAAAGAATATGAGATCCACCTCCCTGACCATCATGCATTATATATAAAATTGTAGCATAATAGCTCACGTCTAACATTTCTGAAGGAATGTAAAATACAGTGGCCTTTACTGTATTTATGATATCTATTCTATTTTATTTTGAATTAGATAAAAGATTCAAAATAGATATAACATAGTTTATTTCTAGAAATATATTTTATTGAAAGGCATTTTTCACAATATCACAACATTTGATCAAGAATTCTCCACACTGATAAATTGTACTCATGACTCCTTGACTTTCTGAAGAAGCTTCCAGATTTCAACTTAATAAAAGTATTCACAGGAATTATCACTGGAAGAAGTTATCTATATATTTTGTGCAGCTCTTGAAAAGAACATATTCATTTTGAGACTTATATAAAACATCTTACTGCTGTTTCAAAAATGTTTTCTTTGCTACCTTTACATTGCAATGCCCATTTAAGACTGGGCAAAGTGAATTTCTTTTTACTCGTCTTCTCCATAAACTACAATTGTATGTATGCAAGTCAAGCCTTGCTAATAGAGCTGCACAATTAGTTCTAAATAATTCATACCATTGTGCTAATGTTGTGGCACCCCAATACTATAATTCTAATACTTCTTTCTTTTCATAGAAACATTATCTTCATGATCTTTTACTGTGATCTATGTTTATTGTGAAATTTTAGGTTTCTTTCCAAATTTATCTTGTCAAAATGCATTTTGCACTGAATGATCAAGAACTATTTGCCTAATAGTACATTAGCAATGATGTGGATGCATCTTCTTGTTCACCTTTTGTCTTAGCCCTACCCTGAGCTCATAATATCCCCTTTTTCATTGTCTCTTTGGGTGAAGATCCAAATAAAAGAGTATCACCCTATTAAAGCAGATTTTTAAAAAGAGAGTGTTTCTCTTCATAAAGTTATGACTTAAAAAGAGAAATCTCAATTTAACTTCAAGGATGATTTGGTTTCCTATGTCTAGCAGTTGGTTTCAGTGGCTTCCTGTAAAGCCAGTCATTGTTACCATAATTTGTCTGCTGGAAGAGATAGCAATCATAAAACACAACATCTTTTAAAAATATAAGAAAGATTCTATTGAAATTGGATACAGGATAACATTTGAAAGAATGTAATGATAGCAACTGAAATTTAGACAGAATTTTTTACACTTGAGCCTAAGACAACAATTCGATAAAGCTAAATTTCTACACAATCTAGAAACAAAATAATGAAAATACTGGTAAATTATGTTACAATTTATATTTTATGAAAAATATATTTGAAAGTAAAACTTAACCTCTCTAATAATTGAGTTCTATTTCAAGTCTCCACTGGCAATATATTTGCAGATAGGTAGTACTAATTTCCAGAAAATAGCTTAGTTTTATAGATTTATAACATATTACCAGATAACCATGAGACATAGAGTTTATTTTCAAATATATTTTCTATTAATAGTTAAACCCATCATATATATTACTTAAAAGTTTTTGTATTAAAAAAAATCTCTCTAAATGGTTTTATATGAGAAATAGAGAACACATCTACAATTAGAAAGATGTCATTAAAAATATTAATTTTCTCACTGTTAATAGTTTTAAAAATTAATCATAAAGTAGAGAAAGAATCATAATTAAAGATCCCTCTTAATTGGATGATTATACAATTTTACTTGAGAATAATTTTCTTTCCTTTGTATATTAAAATGAAATAATTTTTATATCTATGGTTGTTAGTTAATGATAATTACTTAAAAAGTATGAAAATGAAACTGTTTTCTCTGGAAATGTTTCTTCCTCTTTAAAGGTTATATGTCATAAACCTGGATTTGCATCCCAACTGCAGATGAAACCACACCTCCTTATGCAGAATCTGTTGCTGATTTCATGTTCCACTTAAGGTTGCATACAATTACTCATTTATTATCACACTAGAATGCCATACAGGAATAACCTTTCTAGCTCTTGTTTGGAATAATTGAAACAATAACTTTCCTTTTTATAGTTCTTTAAAGATCACAAGATGTTTTCACATACATTATGTTTTTATTGTCACAAAACCTCTGGAAATATTTACTGCTAAATTCTTTTCACAGTTTAAGGAAATAGAAACCAAATAATTATCTAATGTCATACACGGCATAAGTTAAAAAAATTTTTTAAAGCTTTTCAGTCAACCCACTTATTCTAATTTTGAATCTGCAAATGTTTATTTTTCTAATATGCTAGAACTGTAGGGATATATATCTCACTCTTTCTCTTTTTCTGTAGAATTTTTTGAAAAGTGAAATCCATTAAAAAATTATTCTAATCACCACCAAATGAGAGACTATGTCTGCTATGATTGGCATCCTTCGACTTAACAGACAATCACTGGTTACTGGCTCATAGCAATGACTCAATTTTTTTTATCAAATGCATGAATGAAATGTTGAGAGTGACTTGATTTCTGAGCTGCTACTACATTCAGGAACCAACTGGGTTGGTTATATGTGAAACTCATCAGGTTTGAAGTCTGCGCCTGAAAGTTGTCATTGCTGTTATAATTATCACTATTAGATTGTTCGGTAATTATTTAATACTTACATAAAATCGTTTTTAAAACGTCAAATTTTCTTTGTGTTTGACATTTCACACATGATATTCCTGTAAATAATTTGCAATGTGGGAGGGCAGAGCAAGATAGCCAAATAGAAACCTCCAGTGATTATGCCTTCCCATGAACAACAAATTCAGCAACTATCCATATAAGTGAGGACCTTCAGAATAAGCAAAAATCAGGCAAGTAATTATACTGCCTGGCTTTAACATTATATCAAGGAAATAGTCACTGAATAGGGCAGAAAACACAATCGTCTTGCATTGTCTACGCAACCCCTCCCCCAACCACCAGCAGTGCCACACCAGCACTCTGAGTAAGGAACTGTGTGCCTAGGCAGAGGGAGAGTGAAGTGACTGTCGAACTTTGTGTTGAAACTTAGGCTTCCCTATCACAAGGGAACATAGAACAGAACAGAATTCTTCTGGTGCTCATGGGGAGAGCATTTAGACTAGCCTGGCCACAGGGAAATCCTCTATCCCAAAACCTGAATTCCAAGTAGCCCCACCACTAGCTGAATAAAAGCAGCCTCGGGCCTGGACTAAATTTGTAAGACAGTTGGACCACAAAGGCTGCAGTCCTTGGCAATTCCTGCAGCTATGCTGGCTCAGATCCAGTGAACTTGGGGTGCATGTGACCCAGTGAGACACCAGCAGCAGCTGCCAAGCCAGTGACCATGTCACCCACCCCTCAGTTAAAGGCAGTGCAGCTCAGGGAGTCTTCTTCCAGTTGCCAAAAGGAAAGAGAAGAGTTCAGAGGATTTTGTTTTGCAACTTGGGTACCAGCTCAGCCAAAGTAAAATACAGTACTGAGCAGATTCCAGGCCTTAGTTCCCGGACAGCATTTCTGGACCCATATTGGGCCAGAAGGAAACATGCTGCCCTGAAAAGGAAAATTTAGTCCTGGCAAAATTCACAACGTGCTGACTAAATAAAGAGCCTTTGGGCTTTGAATAAACATCCAAGGTAACCAGGCAACAGTCACCACATACTTTGGATGAAACTGAGCTGGCTTTAGGTATGACCTGGCACTGGTGGCCATGAAGGAGTGCTCATGTCATTCTTTGAACAACTCCATCAACCCATCACAGAGAGTGAGGGAAGAGAGCAAGAGACTTTGCTTGGTAATCCAGGGAATTCTCCTATGTCCTACCCAAGTCCACAAAGACAGTACAACTAGGAGACTGTAAGAATCACAGCATTACTGGGCTTGGGGGATTGCCACTGCTGACATGGCTACAGTGACCAAAGACTGGGATCAATGCCCAGACATCAACAAACATCAACAAGAATCAAGAGCATTAAGACATGACCTCACCAAACAAACTAAATAAGGTACCAACCAGTGACTATCACCCAAAGTGATAGAGATAGGTGATCTTTCAGACAAAGAATTAAAAATAGCTGTCCTGAAGAAGCTAAATGGACTGCAAGAGAACACAGAGAAGGAATTCAGGAGCCTGTCAGAGAAATTTGACAGAGATTGAAATAATAAAAAAATCCAGCAGAAATTTTGGACATTAAGAATATAATTGACAAATGCATCACAGTCTCTCAATAGCAGAATTGACCAAGCAGAAAATAGATTTATTAATAGTAAGCTTGAAGGCAGGCTATTTGAAAATAAGCAGTCAGAAGGGAAAAAAGAAAAAAAAAAAAGGAGGAAAAAAAAATGAAGCATGCCTACAAGATATAGAAAATAAGGGCAAATCTAAGAGTTATTAAAGGGCAAATCTAAGAGTTATTAATCTTAAAGAGGAGGTAAAGTGAGAGATTGGGGTAGAAAGTTTATACGAAGAAATAATAACACAGAAGTTTGGGAAGGGGAGGAGAGGATGTGCATATATATACATTATAAGTGCAATGTGCATTGTCAGGGGGATGGACACGCTTGAAGCTCTGACTCAATGAGGGAGGGAAAGCAAGAGCAATGTATGTAACCTTAACATTTGTACCCCCATATTATGCTGAAATTTAAAAAAATAACGTTAAAAAACATTTAATAATCGATTTATCAAAGGTCATAAATAAGGAAAACGTCCTAAGGGAAGCAAGAAAAAAGAAAAAAAATAACAATATTTTATAAAAATAGTTTATAAATAAAGAAACTATGGAATATTACTCAATTCTAAGAAACAACAGCCAGCTAGCACTGTTTATATTATTCTGGATTGAGCTTAAGCCCATTATCCAAAGTGAGGTGACACAAGATCAGAAGAATGGGATCCAAATGTACTCGCCATCAAATTGGTACTGACTGATTAACACTATGGTGCTCAAAGGGTGGTGATGTTCACCAGGGATTCGAGGGTTGGGGGATAGACCCACATCTGAGAGGCATTTTGGAGGGGAAGGGCATACCTCTAACCCTTGCTAGGAAGAAGCAAAGATATAAAATGTAACCAAAATGTTAAAAACAAAACAAAGCAAAACAAAACAAAAACATTTATCGGGTGTCGGACAAGTTGGAGGGGGCGAGGGGTGCAGAGGGGATGGGTATTTACATAGAGTGAGCACAATGCGCACCATCTAGGGGATGGTCACGGTCACGCTTGAGGCTCTGACTCCAGAGGGGGGCGGGGGATAGGAGGCAGGGGCAATGTAAGTAACCTTAATTTTTGTACCTCCATAATATGCTGACATAAAAAATTAAAATTTAAAAATTTAAAAAAAAAATGAAAGAAACTCGAACATGTCTGGCAGCAGACTTCTCAGTGGAAACTTTACAGACCAGGAGAATCAAAAGGATGCAAAAATAAAAATTCATCTTCTGTTGTCACAAGTTCACATTGAAGAACAACATAGGCAGGAAGGTGTTGCATTGGACATTTTCTACACTAACCTTTGAATTTTGTACATAGTAAATGCAATAAACAGAAAAAGAAAAGATGCCAAAATAAAGAAGAACCACTTATTTGGTACCACATACTTTTGTTTAATATAATACCTTACTTTTTTATACAGTGCAGTTGCTCATCAATACTCCTAAATATAACTGAAGATGCAGTTTCTTTAAGCATCACAAATATTTGTCTCTTTAGGTCTGCAATGTTCTTTAAATACAAGACAGTAGCATTCAGAGTATTATGCAGACAATAGTCGCATATGAATAGACTTTACACTTCGGAGTTTAATTTCACATATTTTCAGATAATAGAATTGTTTCACAAATTTCAGTAACCTCTGAGTCTATCTTTCACACTAATATTTTCTATGACATTAGCCTCAAAGGCTGACTCAAAGGCTAACTATACAAATAAGACATTTCTAGTTTTTGGGGGGTAGTCTGTTACGCATCAACCATCTGTGAAATTGGCCAACCCTTTTGAAATCAGCTTATATTTTCAGATTATACTACTATTTTAGAGTAACTCACTCTGTGTATCATCTGCACATATTTTTGCTGACAGAACATGCCAAACAATATTATCTAGAATGAATTTCAATACAGAATTTCTCAATATATATATATATTTTTTTCTTTTTAGTATCCTCTTACAGCAAGAGCATGCATGGCTGAATGCCAGAAATCGTGGTATTTATTGATTTAATTTGTAAACAGAAAATTGGTGAACCTTTCTATTTCTTAAGAGGTGATGGGTTCTTTGCAAAGGACTAAACTGCTCACAGTGTCTGAAGCATTTCCTTGTAGTTACAAAAGATATTTAATCTTCAAGTAGTTGTGGCACTGACAGGTTGAGGTAGTGTGCATGAGCCATGATCATTTTGTTCTGAATCCAACCATACCTCCTCTTATTAAAGCTAGTGAATACTAGCAGCAAAAACTCTTCCAATGGATAAGCCAAGTTTTTTACTTGATGGAACACTAAGAAGATGATGTTTCTTGTGTTTTTTTTATCTTTGCTAAGATGGGGTAGGTACTGTGTAAAATGAGATCAGACAATAATTAGGAAACAATGCTAAGAATTTTTTTCGCTTAGTTTTCTATTTAAATATCCACTGTTAGCATTGAATTAGCATGGTTCCATGAGCTCACCATATATTTTTACATATAAAAATTAGGAAAAGTACATGTTACACTAGCTGTAAATTTTGTCATAATAAATTTCAATTTGCATTTAGGAAAATATAATCGTGTGCAAATATGATTAAGATAAACTATTGTTAACTTTATGTATAGAATGATTGACTTTGAGATAGATAAAAATTAAAACTAAATCACTTTATTTCAATAAATATCAATAGTTCAAGTTTATTATGTTTCAGTATTCTTGAGTCATTATTTGCTTTATTTTACATGTATTAACTTTTCTCTTTTGCCTAATATTTGCTTAAATCTTCAATTATCACATATGCTTAATTCCATTGCATTTTCTATTTAGTTTTGTACAAAGTTTACATGATAATAATTTGAACATAACATAATCCAAACAGTACTTGGAAAATAAATGACACATTTTTCAATTTTTCATTTTATATTTTGAGTCTAGAACCAAGAAATTGTGCCAAGAATTTGTTCCTTGGTATGATTCTTGCTTTATGGTTCTAAATCACACACATCTAGTACAACTTTTATATATTTTCATCTTATTCATTCTTGCCATCTTCCATCCTCACCACTAACTCATTATTTAATCTAATTAATATGCTAAATACATAACTTGTGACTAAACTTGAAAGCTTGTGCTTTGAAATACCATTTTCCTATTATTTCTGGCCATGAGAATTTTTTGAGAATAGGAATTGCCATTTTAATCTTTTTTATTCTTAAAACATAAAGAGAGGTTCTGACATAGATGCAGTACACAGTAACTATTTGTAGAAAGAGAATTTTAAATAAGTAAATATCTTTTAAAGGACTCTGCTAAATGTTATTATAAATCTATAAAGATAATGCATTAATTTTAAAATAAAAACAATAGAAAGCCTATTCATATTCATGCTGTATTCCTTAAGTACAATATAGTAGAAATTCTTATTTATTTGTATGATTCGTTACTGAATATTTTGCATATATTATCCTATTGATGAAATATGAAAACAGACAACTTTTTATTTCTATTTAAAGCACCCTGTTTAAAATAATTTTTGTAGTATATTCAGGGTTAAAACTCTGTCCCACGTTTCTTTTTTTTTATTTTATTTCAGTATATTATGGGGGTACAAACATTTTGGTTACATATAAGGCCTTTGCGTCACTCAAGCCAGAGCTATAAGTGTGCCTTAACAAGAAAAAAACAAATTTCTTAAATAACTAGTAACAAACTGATATAAACATTCACCATGTATGTCTGCCAATGCAAGTCTTTCACATTATCATAATCCAAGAAAATTCAAAGAGAATAAACCCATTTAATCATTTTTAAAATCTTCTCAGAAATCTCAAATTATTAGAGGTACGTTCCTATGCTTTTTAATGTATGGCTACTTAACTGCTGCCTCATGTAGTAGCTATGGATTGTTCAAAGTGTAAAGAACTGCTTCCCACTGTTGTTAAGAAGCACAAACCAAAGTTTACCTTATTGCAATGCCAAATTTTAATTCATTTAAATTTAAAAAGTTCAATAATGAGAATAAAAGAAGAAAAAAAAAGAAAGAGCAATTGGAACACAAGATATTATATGTAGTAATATATGTAATAGAGCAGGTAAGTTAATATGATGGCCTCTCAGAAGATAAGAGAGAATAAATATAGACAGAAAAGGTAAATTTAAAACAAAAACAGAGAAAAGATACAAAAGTTCAGAAAAGACTGTGGCAGGCTGTTTTCATTTAAATTGAAACCTAAACTTAGATATCAGGGGACAACTCAGAAAATTGAAGACTTATACAGACAATAGATTGAGACACTTATTCAGTCACATTCACAAATGTGTTTTCTAAATTCATTTCATTTCTAAGTTTGGAGGTGAGTCTGTGTGTGCATGTGTATGTGTGTGTATGTGTGTTTGCAGCTCTCTTTTGTTTCATTCCACCCCAAACTCTAGTAGTAAAAATTTGATATGAAAATACATAGGGAAAACCTAAGTTCAGGAGAATAGAAGTTGTTCTCCTGAATGTAAGTAAATATTTTTGTTTCACTACAGCACTATTTTTATTTTAAAATTTATAAAAAATTAAAGCCATTATTTTGCCTTCTATGTCACTGTTCTATTAATATATAGGAAGGAACATGTTGGCTTTACTAATCATAGACCCAACTACTCTCACTACATATTTAGGCAATATTTGCTATAAAAAATCTTAAAAGTAAATTTTTCTAACACCTAAAATATTTAAGTCTTTCTTCATCAGAGAGATGCATTTGCTTGCTCTATAAGATTAGTCATTACATGTCATTTCCCTCCTTCCTTCCTCTCTTCTTTCCTCTTTCCTTCTTTCCATCTTTCTTTTTTCCTTCCACAGATATTTACTGAGACGTTAAATGATTCTTTCTACTATGGGCTTTATGACTTACTGTGAAAGACAGAAACATAAATAAAAGGAAAAATGAATGAACCATTTACATAGGGGATATAAATTTCACAGTTACAAATTCAAATGGTAAAAGATATAACTTTAAGAAATAATTATCAGTAAATTTAGTTTCTACTTTGATTATAAATTCTATTTTATAAAATCTATTGTTTTGCTTCCAACTAAAGTCCATCATTCTAGTAAGATTATTATTGATTTCAGGCTTAATATCAATCATGCTAAAGATTTTTCACCTCATTTCTTCTCCTTGGGTGACTTGGGTTTAGAGGAAGATTCTGCAATATCATGGAATCAGGTGAAAATTGCCCTTTTTGTGCATGTTAGATTCATTGACATGAATGCAATCCCTCTCAGTGTAGGACATGGTATTCCTAGAACCTGATGTCAGCTGAGATGCTCACTTCTGCATTCTACCAGTGGTGGATGATCTAGGATACGAGATTTTAATCATATCTCTATACATCTTTGCAATGAGTCATAAGCAACATCAGCATAATTTAGCATCCAATTCTGCAGAATATCACACATGTGTCAATTTTGATGTATAGTCTTACCAGGCACCTCAAAATATAAGAGCAACTGCATGTTTTATACATGGTCTTGGTAAGAAAAAAATATCCAATCTTCTCAATGAGGGAGGATCTGATAGCAGGCACTTGCTTAAACAGAATTAAATTTCAAGGGCCCATGAAGACATTTTCAACAACCATCAACTACAAGAGCAGTTTTTCTTTTCATGTTAAAGTCCTAAATAAAGCAAGAGGATCATGAGCACTGTAGGTAGCAGTAACGAGGAAAGGAAAAGACATGCATTTCATTTATTGATTAGAGACCAGATCACACTTTTCAAGGAAATTATCTTATGTAAAATAACTGTGGTGGAGGATGAGTTCATTTTTATGTTCAAAAAATAATATCCTTAAACTATGCAAAACTTCCATGTCAGTACTTCATATTGGTGTATAATTAGGGGTTCAGTATTTAATTTTACTTTTACTTTATTTTTTCAATCATAGTCGAGAGAATGACATTGACAATAAATAGTTCATATTTTGCATGCAATTTGGCTTTCATAAATATAAAACTGAGCCCAAGCTTTCTTCCTTCTCCCGATACACAATATTCTATGTGTTCAAAATAGTATTTGTATAGTAAGAAAGGAGGGTAAAAAGGGCATATAGATGAGTGAAATGTTTTAAATTTATGTGATGCCTTAGGTAACCCAATAAACCAGAAATGTAGCCATGACAAATTTACAATTTGTACTTAGAGAAAGAAGATTTTCTGATTCCATATACTGATAACAGGCCAACTATATGGGTTGTAAATTTGTTTTTTAGCCTGAGACATGGGAATGCTGGCTTTACAACTATGATATGATATGATATGATATGATATGATATGATATGATATGATATGATTGATATGATTATCCCAACTAATTAATTTCATGTGTGGTAGAGTCTTAACAACTGGCATAAATTAGCTGAATCACAACAAATTTATTGTTTCTCAGTTTTCTAATCTACTTTTCATTTTTGGCAATGCTAATTTGTAATTAAGATCTGTAGTTTGGAAAAGCAATCTGAGTCAAAATTATAGCATTCTAGAGGAGCGTGATATTTCATATAAAATTATAAGTACAGGTCATATTTAGTTATTAAATATATTTGTATTTTTCAGGTATTCTTGGTAGTGTTAATAGTATGATAATCTTACATGTTTTGGTAATCTTACATCTTACTTGAACATTTGAAAAGGAGTGGCATTTAACAGATTTGACATTTTTGCAACTTTAGAGTTGAAAGAACTTTACTAGCTCAGGTAGACAAATCCTGATTCAGCTACAGAAGGGAATATCTGGCTCCAAGCAGGCATGCAAGTCTGATTGTAGGTTTAAAGGTAAGTGGAATGAAACACTGAGAAGAGAGAAGATATATTCTAATATATGTTGGTACTTAATTATTTTTGTAGAACAAAGAGAGATGAGGATTTTTTATGTTGTTTTGCTTTCTGATGGCTTTGAATTCTCTTGGGGAAAAAGGAAAATGACTTAATACTACTTTTTTCAGCTTTATGGAGGTATATTATATACGAATTGTGTATAGTTAAGGTATCCATATTCATGTTATTATCTTTTGATTTTAAAGTAAATTAAAACTTTTGGCCTTTTTGATATATAATTGAATAGGGACAGCTCTACAGCTTTTCATCTCATTCTATAAGGTAAACTTGGGTTAAATAATTAAAATAATGTCCCTATTGATATCTAATTTTTTGTAATGGAAAAATGAACTATTTAAGTAAAAATATAAACCTAGTAAAACATTATTAGTTAATATAAGTTCATAAGAAGATTATAGTGTAATGTAATTAAAATTGTATAACAAACATTTTACAATGAAAAACTATTCTTGAATTATTATGGTAGGTTTCAATTGATGAAGAAAATGGAAATTCTATCAAACTTATATGCTCCCTTTTAGCCTCTGAGAAAATGTGTTCTCTTTTCCTTTCTGAATATAAAGAAGCCACTGTATATATGCACACATATACGCATTATATTCTAATGTACCCCCCAAAAGTATAAAACTATTGAATCTGTCCTTTTGAAATATTATTTTTCTGTAATTTAGGACTTGAAAGTATAATACAATAGCCATATGTATTGATTTAATAGTTTCCTGCATAGAAAAAAGAGTAGACTATGTATTAGAAGAGCAAAGACTTCAACAAATACTTGTTGAACACCAATTATGTATGAAGTAGGCTAATAACTTCTCATAGAGGGCATAAACATGAGTAATCCTTCTGTGCAAGAAGCTCACAATTTACTAGTTAGGAAAATGCAGTGTACATGCAGTGTACATGCAGTGTACATATTATCCCAAACTGGAAAATGGAAAAATGGCTCAAAGTAAAAAATATGTTAATATGGGGAAGTTGTTTTAAATATTTTTCATGTAGTCCTACAGTCCTTTGTGTTCTATTAGCTATATACAGGTAGGAAGTGCAAATATGTAGAGGTTCCTGCTTTGTGTTAGCTTGGACTCTACTCCGTAATCCAATATATATTTTTTTTTCTCAAAGAGTATATTGAGTATGGGCTTTGTTTATTGATTTTTTGAAAGATATCAAAAGCATTGCCTTAAATCCATTTACCTATTTCTTTCAGAATATGTTCTAAAATAGTAATATGACTAGAATCAATCTATTACTAAAGGCTTGATTGTGCTTCATGAAGAGTGTTCACTCAAGTTTATAAAGTATCATTGTTTATGTGTATGACCATGCTGCTTTCTTTTCTTGGATCATTCCTCACCTTCCTTCTCTTAACACCACTTATTTATCTATCAACATTTAGCTTTAAAGTTATCTCCTCCATGAAGCCATTCCTCTTCTGAGCCACTTGCTCTTGCCTTTGTATTGTGTCCATGTTTCTATTGCTTATGTCACACTAAATAATAATGTGTCCTCAGCTAGAAAGGGCAAGGTGTGAGTCTTTTCATCCTTGACATCTGTTTTAAAGTCAGTGTCTAAAACATAACTGACATACAATACATGCTTATGGAATAAAAATTATGGTTATTATTAGAATCATCATACTTTTGTAGTAACAGAAACTGAAGAGCAGCAACACTGCAGATCTGTCTCCCCTGCCATGTGGTTAATGAGGAAATTGTTATAAATTTATTATCATGCACAGGCCAGGACTGAAGTACTGTATATATATATATATATATATATATATATATATATATATATATATGATATATATATGTAAATAGGTCTACATATATATTTATATACATATACATGTATATATGTATAGACACATATACATACATATATGTTATATATATATAATATATACATACATAAAAATATATATACACATAATCCTCAAAGTGATTTTTCATATTTGGGGGCCAAACCTTAGCTTCCAAAGTATTCGTCCTGCAAAATATGTACATAAATACAATTTTTAAAAAAGTTTTTAAAAGGTTAATTACATATATGTCTGTTTAAGACTATTGCTGCTAAAATCAAATATGTGAATTGAGTAAAAAGGAATTAATAGGCACCTTTAATTACCTGAAATGTAGACAGAGATTAATAGTAAATCATTTTTAGAAGGACTACTGGAAAAAGACTCCTGCATAATTAGAAATTCAAACAAAGCACCTATATATCTCTGCATAAATGGAAATAATTTTCATTTATTTTAGCTCTTTTCAAATAAAGCACATTAAAATTCCATTTGCTATGCTTTCTCTTATCTAAATGCATCTTCGAAGATTTATGGGTCTATTTCTTAAATTGTAATTTTAAAAATTGCCACTTGGATTAATTATTTTACTTGCAAAAATTGTCTTTCTTCCGCAATTACCTCTCATGGTGAACACAGGGGTGGAGCTCATTTCAGTGTCTTTGCCCTTGCAAGTGTACTTGGTAAAATAAAATAGCAACAGAGTTACAGTGCCTTAAAAACCATAAATGCCAGATGCTGTTATTATCTTTTAAAATATTATAAAACAACCAATTCTGTATAATTATGGTTACCAGAAAGCAAAAGAATATCATGTGAGAAATATCTCAAATAAATGTTATCGGTTCTTCTAGGAAGAGATTATTTTTGTAATCTGTATAATTCAAAAATATAATTATCTAGATTTTAACAGATGACAGTTATCATTGAAGTGCTCTTTTTTAGTAAGCCTTGTAACAATCAGAAGTTGTTTAACTCTTATTGAATGCACTAATTCTAATTTTCCTAAATACTAAATAAATATGTTATATTACAGGAAGTTACAAGTAGAGAGGCTAGTGGCCTAATGATATTCTCAAGGCCTCAGAGTCCTTGTGTCCTTTCTCTTTGGCACTTTGTAGGTTCATTTTTTTTCAAGGTGATCATATATCCAAGTATTATTACCTCCATCACCTGCTTAAGAGTAAGGAGTTGTTTCCTAGGTCTCTGCTACTACAGCTGACTTCACATCTGCTTGGCTAAAACAGTCACTAAGCCAGTCATTGGTCACAAAAATACAACCAAATAATAGCTTAGATGAATTATTATAGAAATCAACCAGGATGTGGAAACAGAGTCATTGACTCTCTTTCTGATAACTGAGTGCAGGCACAAAGGGTGGCTGAATAAAATAGTGTTTCTCTTAGCCAAATCGAAAGGGGTGGATATCAAATGGGAAAATTGCAATGTTTGTTAAGATATTTATTGTGTTAGTAAAAATTATATAGTATCACATTATAAGAACACTCTAAAACTACACTTCAAAATAAATACAAAAAGAAAGAAATCTTCCCGATTCCTTAAGGATACTTTCAAAAGCCTTGAAATCACTGGCTTCTGTGGCTCATGCCTGTAGACTCAGCACATTGGAAGGACAAAGTGGGAGAATCACTTGAGCCCAGGAGATAGAGGCTGCAGTGAGCTATGATCATGCCACTGCACTCCAGCCTGAGTGACAGAGAAAGACCTTGTCTTAAAAAACTAATTAAATAAAATGAAATAAAATTAAAAAAAAATGAAATCAAATTACTTAAGTAAAATTATGCCTTGTTCTTTCTGGAAATGTTAATCAACTGATGAAGTACAAAATCTGAAAGTCTGAAATAGGTATAAAACACTGATGATTTCTTTTTATTTATTTATTTCAAGGACATATGAGGGTAAAAACATTTTGGTTGCATTTTATATCTTTGGCTCTCCCTAGCAGGGGTTAGAGATTTCTTGATTTTAATATACCCATTTCCTGACATTAGGGAAAAATACATGAAATTGTGAAGTAGATAAACAATACCACCATGTATATTAACAAAAACTATTTTTCTTCATGGCTGCTTGAGTTATGCATGACCCTGCAGAACTAAGATTGAATTTTATTTCCTAATATACACACTATGCATAATGGATCATCCAAAGCTTTTGGCTTAACCACCTAAGATTTGAAATTGAATACATAATCAATGTCTTGAGAGCTCATCTTTACTTCTTGTAATCCCTATCTTTCAATGATTATAGCAGTAGCTACTGCTTTTTCTGAATTATTTCAATGATTATTTTTGTACAATCCCTTGTCAGAAGCTAATTTCAGTAAGATCTTTTCACACAATAGCAATAGCACGTTATCCTTTTCTACAATATAAACAACTGAGATTGCTGCTATATTGAAATTTAATAACACGCTTCACTGAATATAACGTGTTCACTTGTTTTCTCTTTTATTTAATCTTCAAAAGGTAAAGATCACCTAAAATTTAATATAATTATATTAGCATATCTAAAATATAAAATATTAATATCATAGTAAGAAACTGGATATTTTAAAGCTTGCATGGTCTATAACAACTTTAAAAGGTATTTTGTTTTTAGTGTATTTATTGTGCATGTAGTAACAATATCTGTATATAATTTTGTTATCATTTAAATTTTATTGTCACTGGGTGTTTATTTTTCATTTATACATGCAAACTTAATTTGAAGAAAGCTTTAGAGCAGGCCTATGAATATTACATGTGTATATTAGAAGTAAAAAATGGAGTTGCTGTATACATTATTGAAGACTATCTTAGTAAGAGGATGCACATTGAATAATTTTTTCTCTTCAAATTCTACTCATTTTCATGTTAATGTCTTTGGAAATGTCACTTCAGTACTTTTGCTGTTACAAACTTTTCAACAACTATCTATAAATAATGCATCAGTGACAATATTGTTCTAATAACTTATTTAGGCCATAATTAATTCACAGCTCTAGGCATATTTAAATAAGGGTCTTCTTTTAAGTTTGTAGCTTTCAATGCTGCTTGTTTAGGCAATCTGAAAAAACAAAATCAAAACCAAAATAGTATGTTTCCTATGGTTATAGTCTGGAAACTAGAATCTACAATAAATATGTGCTACTGAATAAATTACCTGAAATATCTGAATCCGTGTTGGATGTTTTTCCCTACTCTCCCTTTAATTTGCTCTGGAGTTTTAATTGCCATCTATGGATTCTCTTTTTGTATTCCCTAATTCCCTCTTTTCATGCAGAGGAGTTAATGGGTTATAATCTCATAATTAAAGCAGATAATTTTAATTTCTCTGATGACTGTTTATTATAATAATCTTGTTAAGATTATGGTGTTTCATTTGTTTCTACATGTGAACATTTGGCTTTGTGGTGGCAGCTTGTGCTATTGAGTCACTAAATAATTAAAAAAGCAGGACGCTGTAGCCAGCAAAGTCTTACTGCTAATGTAAGATCAAAGTTAGATCTATCTGTATATCTATTAAGTGAACCAGGTTGGACATATCACATATTTAATACAAGTCATCAAATTAAAGATAATGCTTCATTAAGTAAGTGTCTAATTTCTTATTTAATAAAAACTTGTCCTTTCCAAATTGGACGTCAGTATATTGCTCTCCACAGCAATAAACATAAAAGACAACTCATTAATTAATTTACTAAATTAATTAATATTAGAAAATCCAAAAGACTTCTCAAATCCTAAGCAATAGCCCATATATGAAATGCACTACATGAAAGAAATTAGCTCGAATTTATGCTACTACTTAAAACAGTGTAGTAGTGAAGGAATCATCTTGTTTGATTGTATTGGAGTCCCCACTGGTCTTCAAACATGACTGTTCTTTGAGAGTTAACAGTCAAAGGCAACAATACAATGTGATTTAGCAGTATGACTTCATGATGTGTATGCAGTAAGTGCATGTATAAGCTCTAAAAGAGATTTTGTCAGTTTAGCATCTTCTCTTTGCATAAAAGCTTTTTTCAAAATATACAGTTGGGTGATTTTTATAAAGCCTAATTTATAGTCATGGGGAAGCAAACCAGAGAAAACCTAAGCAATTTGGACCTATTGACTCTTTCCTGTTTGAGAATATTTAAATTGAATCAACATTTCATTAGTAAAGGAAATTAAATCACTACTACTTTTAAAAAAGAAAGCATTATGAATGCAATATAGGAAAGTTGGCAAGTTTCATAGGATAAAATAAAATAGTATGGGTTTGTGGGGGGAATGTTTAAAGTTATGTATATGTACATAACTATAAACCAAGGTTTTTCTGATAAATGTAATAGTAACTCCAGTAGATGCCTATATTGACTTTTGTCTCTTACAAACCTCTTCAGTGTCTGCTCTTTCTACTGGCCTCATTCCTCTAGATGTTATATTTTATCAATATTTGTACCATAAGTGCCAAAGAGAGTTTGGAAAGTAAGCAAATATTAATGATACTTAATGTGTACAAGTTTACATTTAGTACAGCAACAAAACGCCCTGCTTAAACATTAAAACTCTATTCATGGATGCTTATCTTGCTAGAAATGCTGTTCTTATTAGAATACCCTCCCTCCACCCTCACTGACTTGGCCATGCTTAATGCCAAGCAAAGACCCTCCCCCAGAGGACTAACCACCCCATAACCTTCAGAGAGGCTGGGCGTCCCTCCAGGCAGCTGTTGGGCTCTCAGACCCTTTCTACCTGTCCTTGCTCCCTAGTGGAGAGGTGGCTGAGTTCCCAGAATGTGAGCTGCCCTCCTCCCCACAAAAAATGGACTCAATGTGAGTGAATTTAGGCAAGTTCCCAAATTCCCTTGTGACTCAGTTTTCCCATCTGGAAAAGGTGGGGCCACCTCTGCCCAGCAATAGCAGCAGCAGGACTGCCCACGCCCATTCCTCCCCATGCCCCCATCCCACACTTGAGTACCTCATGCCTCTGCCTCAGTGAGTGTGTGGGAGCCCATCTGAGCCCAGCACTTACTGCCCCTGAGCACTAAGCTCTGCATTTGTCTCAGCCATCTAGCCTCTGAGAGCCAGGATGTCATGCTATGGGATGGGGGAATGCCCTCTTTTCTATATTTATTTCAAAAGGAAAAGTCTCCTAAAGGAGCATAAATGCAGTCAGCCCAGGACTTCAAGCTCTTTGTCCTTCTGTGAGAGTCTGAGTCTTGGCCAGGGCCCATTTCAGCAGAGCCCCTGCCCAGTAGCCTGCCCAGACCCTCTGCGCCTCCTTTCCATGTGTGGTCTTTCTCCTCCTTTGCAAAGTGGTGTCTTCTAGGTCTGCAAAGCCCTATCTGACAGACAGGACCTTTCCAAGGTCAACCTATGTGTCTGATTACATTTCTGGAGAAGCAAATGAGAGGAGGATGGATCTGCCCTCACTGGGCTTCACACACTTTATAATAAACAAAATGGAAAAAGTCACAAAAAGTTTGCATAAAGATGTATTTTTTTTTACTACATAAGGACTCTTTCTGCATGTCAGCAATAAACTTCTTAATCTAGAAAAAAAGTCTCTTCAGCATTTTAAATTTTAAGTGTTTTCTACTATACTTCAAGAGAATATATCCTTTAACATAAAATAATTTATTTTTGTTTGCATGCCATTAAAGGTTTGTACATAAAAATTGCATCCAATCAAGAGGTTGTATCCTAAAATAAGGAGGCAGTGATGATGTTCGCAGTGTAAATTGCATGCATATATTATACATTAATGAATAATTCAGCCATGGGTCAGAAGCTACCAATGGCCAAAAGTTGTACATCATATTATTCCTATGGGTATAATAAAGATCACATTGGAAATAGCTCAAAGGTCTCCAAGCATTTTGTGTTTCATTGATTTTGAGTGACATTTTAAAAAACTGAGAATATATACTATTAAAGTAATCCTGGGGAGACTTTTTTGTGTGCTTTAGGTTGCAAATGAAAGCCTTAGGTGTTTTAATAGTTTATTTGATTTCAATCCAAGTCATGGACACTATCATGCTCTGTAGGTGAGAATATAAAGTACAGATTTTTGAAGGGCTATCAGTATCAAAATTTAAGTGTGCATGTTTTTAGAATATTCAGAAACTTCATATCAAAAAATATGGCATAATGAAATAACAGATTTTCAAAGAAGTATATAAAATTATGTTCATCAGTATAGTTAGGAGTGAGAAAATCGGCATGAAACACATATGCCCATCAATAGGGAAATGCTTAAATACATTATATACATCAATAAAAGGTAATATTTTGTAGCCATTGAAATTGATAATGTGTTTTATGATATTTGATGTGGAAATATATACATAACACACAGTTGAATGAAATAAAATTCTACAAAACATTTATGGTAAAGTTTCATTGAAAATACACGTACATATTAACTATTGCTACTATCTAATAAAAATCATTTTTATACCACTATACATTCTGAAAAACTAGCAAGGTTTATTTCAAGAGTTTCTCCTTATTTTTAAAACCATATTGTAGCAGACATATTCTAAGATTCCTCCATCCCATCCCACACTTGCTTTCCACCTTTGGCATTAATATCTTGTATAATACGTCCCTCATCCAAGTGTGGCTGTGATCTGCAATTTACTTTGAACCAATAGAATATGGAAAAGATGAATAACACTCCATTATCATGCTATATTATATAAGATTTAATATTGCTTTCAGTCTCGCTCTAGAAACTCCTCTTGCTTTCTTGGTAAAATAAGCACTCATGTTGAAAAAGCCCCGATAGCAAGGAACTTCAGACAGCCTCCAAGAATTGTGGGCAGCTTCTAAGAGCTGCAGGAGAACTCCACAGGCTGAGAGCAGTTTCCAGCTAATAGACAGCAAGAAGCATAGGATCTCAGTCTCACAGCTGCAGGAAAATGAATTATGCCCAAAATCTGAGTGAAACTGGAAGCAGATGCTTCACCAGTCAAATCTGCATGTGCAAATCCAGCCCTGCTGACACCCTGACTGTAGCCTTGTGAGATGCTGAACAGAGGACCAGCCCAACTGTGTGCAGACTATTGATCCAACTCTACCCCAAAATATAAGATAATAAACATAGGATGTTTTAAGGTATTACTTTTGCAATAATTTTATGCAGTACCCGAAATTTTTAAAAATATATTATAACATATGTTGCCTAGGAGAGGAAATTTCAGAGCTAAAACTAAAAGAAAAAAAATGAGACAAAAGGAAGCTAAAATATTTTCAATAACAAAGTTAAAATAATGTTTAGAAGTATATACACAGGGCTTGGGATTATAAAAATTGAAGAAAGTGTGGAAAGTAGAAAATTACTTGAGGAAAATAGAGTAGGCCAAATATTATGGCAAAAATTACGATGAAATGAATGGAGAGCTTAATTGTTAGAAACTCTGTTTTAAGGTATTTACTTACAATCTGGTGTAGTTTCTCTCTGCTTGAAAATTCTGTAAAAATATCTGGCTAAATCTCTGTGTTCACATTCTAGAAAATGAATGGAAGAAGAATCTGGGGCAATAGACAGTGGCTACTTTTAATTTTAATTTCCAACTTTATGTCTTCCGTTACAGATGAGATATAAAAATACAAGTATAAAATGTTCTATTTTCATTTTGAATAATAAAGAACTGTAGATGCTTTCTAAAATTATAAAATCTAATTATGTTTCTATCTGTGGATGTCTTTAAAGTAATTTTCAGAAGATAATTTTATTCTATCTTTTTATCTTGTAAATAAATGCTTATTAATTCATCAGTATAACATTTATTTCCATATTAAACACCAGCAATTAATTCACAGATATTAGTATTGTCTTTCTGTATAGTAAGGATTATTCTATCTGCCTTGGAAACATCAGTGAACATATCTACCAACTATAAAAAAAGACAAAATCATCTACTGTAATAGACCTTACATACAATGAAGTAACAAAAAAGAACAGAAAGAGAAAGAAGACTCAAACAGGAAACTCAATCTTGTTAAACATATAAACAAGAATATTAACCAACTGAGTCATTGTAGATCTTGTACATTATTCTCTATCATATATTTTAACATATTTTCATTTTTAAGCAAATTTGAGGGAGAAAATGCTGGCTATACCGTTCCATTACTTGTTAATCTATTACAGACTTGGATAAAGAAAGAAAAAGTTTTGGTAAATTTTGTCTATACATGAAGTCCCAGGTAACATTGTGAAAATATGCAAGGTAATATTTGTTACATTCACAGATTTTTCTACAGGGTAATATATATGCATGTGTTAAATTTGATGGAGATATATTGATAGATAGAGAGATAGATAGATAGATAGATAGATAGATAGATTTAGTCCACGAGACAATCTTCCTAACTTTCCTCAACCAAGCTAAAGTCTAGTAACACCTATAAGAACTTCAGTGGTGCTGTATTTAAAGGACCCTATCTAGAAACCCTTGGAGGCAGACAGTTCCCACTCTAATACATACAGCATTGATCTTAAATCTACGGGAATAAAACAACTTTATAATAAAAAATAGTATACACAGATATATTAAACTAAATTTAAATTCTTAAATTTAAATAATTATGTGATAAAAATTAAGTATTAATATTTTCTTTTAATGACTATATCTGCATTGTATTTAAAAGCTATGAACAGCCTTAAAAATATAGATGACACCTGTCTCTTACTATAATCTATCAGATATTCATATCATATTATTTTGAAAATGTACTTGGTATTTTTCTTCAAAAAAGCTTGATATAATTTAGTTACACTCTAAAGACTGTTAAATGATAGTTATAAATACTAATAAAAATCATTTCAAATTTTTAGATTGCTTCTTCTCGAAAGATTACAATGAAATATTTATTGCATGCCCATCTGAAAATTTCCACGAATTGGAGTTATTACTTTGATACTCAGGTGTTTAGATATGCTTTTTGCTACTGGAAATCATCTTAATATTTAACAATTGCTATTATCTAAGCAGTATAAAACAGGACATTAAAAGCCAACTATTTGGTCAATTTAGAGATCAATTCCACAATACAAGGTATTTGGATTCTGGCAGAGAATAAATTTTTTTAAATGCATGATCTCTTCCTTCTCAGGGTGGGGGAAGATGTAAACACTTACTGATAAATTAATTTGTGCAAACAAATGATGATCATTTGAAATTTGCCATACTGATTATCATTTTGTAGTGCTTTTGAAAGATTAAACACCTTATCTAGGCACTATCACCTCTACCCTGATCATCTCAGCAGACTCCTGGTTATTGCAGTTGTCCCTGCTTATCACAGTAGCCTCCTGGTTGTTGGAGTAGCCTGTAACTGTTGCTGTGGCTTCCTTATTCCTTGATTATCCTCCTAACTGTTCTCTTTTTTTCCATCATTGCTCCTCTTCAGTTTCTTCTGAACACTGCAGTCAGCATGATTCTGTTAAACCTCAGGTCAGATTACATTAGCACTCTGCTGAAAATCCTCCAGTGCTTTCCATTTCTCACACAATAAAAGCCAAAGCATGTAGCATACCATTCCTCCACTGTTTGGAATTAAATTCTCATGCTCTCATACTCTGCTAGCCAGACTGGCTTCTTTCATTTGTCTCTAGCATGATAAAAATTCTTTTGCAAGCTGTAGAGCTTGCTCATTCATTGGCTCTACACATCTGAGTCATTTACTTCCTCAATTCTTGCCCTCTGTTCCCAATTGTAATATACACAAACCTCTATGAGTTTTCCCGGATCTTATTTAGAAATACATGTCTTTCTCTGTCTCTCTCAACATTCCCTATTCTCCTTCCCTGTTTTATTTTTTACTTAGTACATATTAACTTCTGTCATACTACATCTTTTTAAATTTGTTTATTTTTTCTCTTTTCTCAAAAGAATAGAAATTTCGTAAGGGTGGAGTTCATGCCAGTTTTGTCCATTGCTAGATCCAAATTTCCTATTTTATAAAATATAAAGACATATACAGTAATAAGTGAATCTCTATGTGAATGATTAAAGGGTCAACTCCTGAATGATCCAGAAAAGAGACAAGCATATCTGTTCCACTTCATCGTGCCTAGAAGACTTAACCAGGAGCTGAATTTGTTGAGAAGAAGCCTGTTCTAGATGACTCTGCTGGATTGGAACCACCCAAGCCAACGTTGATCACTGATTGTTCAGCAAATACTTCATCTTTTCCAAGTTCCCTATGATATTTGGCCTGAATGACTCTAACTTTAAGAAATGTACTGTGGAGATGGCAATGTTTCTCTGGTTGTGTGGAAATGCCTGTGAGGAGGGAAGAGCAATACATTCTAAAACCAGGACAATCTCTCCGTGTAGACTCCGTGCAGACAATCTCTCCGTGGGATTGCTCTCTGGCAGGTACACATATTTCAACATGGCAGTTTGAAAGTAATCTTCTCTGAGAGATGTTCGCCTTTGAGTAGAGGACAAGAAAGGAACTGTGATGGACAATAAGGACACATTGAGACATTACATTAGGTAGTTCCAATTCTTTGATTCAGCCTAAAAACACATAGCGCCAAGGGGATATGATAATGAGATAATGAGGCACCTAAGGGGTAGTCACACCTGAAAAACAGCACAGAGAGAATCACACTTCACCAAATAAGACAATGCATCAGGAAATTACAGTAGAGTAGAGAGCAGTAACCCACAGAGAAGTTAGGAGTTATAGCTAGGAACGTATAATGGAGTGGATGGCTGATTTTGTGCATATGAGAAAAACATTTTTCCCCAAAATATATTAGAAAACTCATATTATAATATAAACTACATATTAAAGGTATAGTAAAGGATTGAAAATTGAAGAAATCTGACAAGTGTTAAAAACAGAGTACTTCTTCATGGGACTTCATTTCCTATACATGATGTTTGAATCAAAGCACATACTGGGATACATCCCCAATTCAATTAATGAAGGCATTACAATGTATTCATTGCTTAAATGTCATGAATTTTTTAGATCATCTTGTTCTGATAAAATTATGAAAGTAGCATAAAAATACTACTGAGTTACAGAGATTATAAGGAGGTATATAACTACTGTTTGTTTTTGATATAAAATACAGAATCATTATATAAAAGAGTGAGTTAAAGCAAAGGGTGTTAAATAATTGGTTGTCATTGCAATTGTTCCAAGGTAGTAAGTACTCATATTTCTCTCATTTATTTAGATATTGATAATTAAGAAGGTGTTAAAGATATTTTTCTTATTATTAAAAAATGTGTAACTTCATATCCTTGTATAACTCTAGACTAAAGATTTTCCACAAGAAGTTTAAATTAACAGATAGGACCATATCACTCCTATAGACATCTAATAAAAATATATAAGATAGCAAGCTCGACTTAGTTTTTAGTTTCTTAGATTATACACAGATTTATGCTACTCAACTCATAGTTCACCTTATTTCCTTTTCAGACTTGTGGTTGGAACTTGTATTCTCTTATCACTGTTAATTGATTAGCCACCATCTAGAGCCTGAGTTCTGATAGCAAAACAATCAAGTTGCACTACCTGAACATTTTATAGGAAATAAAAATCTTCACAATTATATAGGGAAACAAATTATATAGACTACTTTTGGACAAGCATATCCAGGTTCATTGACATGACCTTTGACATTTTAATCTTTACATTTTTTATCCCTTCTTGAATGTCTCTAAAATAAATAGAAGATAGAATATAGAACAAAAATTTTAAAATCTCAGTTATAGTTAAAAATGCATAAATATTTTAAACTGGAAATTTAACTATATGATACTTGAGATTAAACATTGAATTAAATTTTACATTGTGTGTCCCTTTTTGGTAAATTGACATAAACTCTTGCATTTATTCATCCCAAAGACCTTACAGTAATTACCCAAATCCCTTTCCCTATTATGTTACTGCTTCTCAGAATTCTATCAGCATTTCATTGTATTTATCATGTATATAATCAGTAAAGTTTTTCTCATGCACCATGCCATTTAAGAGAGTAGCATTTGAGGAATCTGTAATCAAACTCATATGATTCTTGTAATCCTCAAGAAACAGATTTTAAAACATTGATTTAAGGTTTAAACTTTTAATTCCAACTATTTTCCTTAAAAAAAATTAATACAGCAATTACTCAAGGTTCCCTTTAACAGTATTAGCCCACAAACAACACAATGAAGGAAGAAATGGTGATTCAATTAAAATGGCTGTTAAAAGAGTGTGAGAAAGATATAAAAACCATCATTTTCTTTTAATTATTTTTATTAACCTAACTATAACTTAGAAGTAATTCCATTCCTCCTGTTTTATGTACATGAAAATCAAATTAACTATCAAAGTAGCTAATACATAAATTGAGTTAAATTTTAAAATTATAGTCTTTATTTAGAGTGATTCAAATGTATTGTTGGTATCTCAGTGCTTTTTTTTGGTTAATAGACTAACAGCTAGCAAATTTGTGAAATATCAATTGATTTTTAATATTCACAATATATTTTTGTAGTACTTACTATCAGGTCAATTACCATTTATCTTTCTTTAATAAGTCTTCTAAATCATTTAGAATATTTGGGAAAATTGAGACAAATTCTGATTCTTTCTAAGATTATTACATGTTTTTCCTTAAGTACTTGCAGCATTAATAAAAAGAAAATATAGTAGTAATGTTGAAGTGTTTCTTTAATTTGCATATATTTATATAACAAATTTTAGTGTTTAAAGATAATTCAAGATATTTTAGTTTGACTTTTTCATAGATTAGGAAATTGAGACATGGAGACATAGAATGATTTGACAAGTTTACACAGTAAGTTAAAGGAAGATTTATGATAGCTCACACAGAAATGTGAAAACTTAATTTGACTTCAAAATTTAAATAATATTTTCATAAATAAATTCTATTTTTGGAATAATCTCATGCATTTCATGCTAGTCTGTGTGCTTTATATGTATTCACTCAATTAACTCTCACATTATCATATTAATTTTCACCTAAGAAAAAGTTATTGGCATTATTTTCATTTATGAACTAGGAAACTGAAGTACAGAAAGATTAAGACACGTCTCCAAGTACACACAGCAAACCCAGGCTTTGAAATCAGTTCCATTTTGATTTCACAACCTAAACTCCTAAACATAAGTCTCTATACATGAAGATTCCTATACATAGAATTTTACAACTATTCTAAATAATGTCATTGTGCAATTTTGTTTGCTGTCTATAATCTCTGCCACATGTCTACTTCAACATTTATTTTCTTCAACCTATATTCATTATATTCTTCTTTCCATTATTTCTTCAACTTCCCATCCTATCCAACTTCTAGTTATTCCTGGATCATTAAATCTTGGTATTGGATGGGACCTTGGGGTCTGCTCTAGTTCTTTCATGTTACATATGAGGAAATTGAAACTGAGATACTTAAAATTACTAGCCTTAGGCCCTACAACTAGTAGATGTAGGACTACAAATAGAAGCATATCTTCTAAAAGCTATATTCTCCTGACAAAACACTTCTTTCCTTCACATAATATTTATTCTACAATGGTAAAAGCAAGTCAATCTGAAATTGTATAAGAAGAATGCCTAAAAACTTGAAGGAACAACATGTTTTGACATTTTCCAAAAAGTTACTCACTAACAAACTTGAAATTACAAGTAAGAGTGAGCATTGACTTTCCTAAAACATTGGCTGTTTTCTTATAATGTAAATAAGAATATCAATTTCACAATTATGAGTCAGAGCTATAAGTAATAGCTGATGTATAAACTGAAATATCAGAATCTGAATGTAATAAATTATTATTTCTCCCCCAAATCACACATAAATGATGGTTGGATGACTCTACTGGACAGATCTCTTTAGTAACAATTAAGGGTAAAACCCTCTTGTTTCATGATGCTCTACTCTCTCCTGGGAACTCCTGAGAATTATCTTTCAGATCTTCTGAATTCATCAAGCCAGTGCGAAAACACTAATGTGAATGATCCTGCAAATTGTTTTAAGATCACGTTTGGTTTAGTGCGTCTTATTTTTAACCACATTATATTTAGTCAGAAGCCATTTACATGACCCCAACATAATTATAAGGAAGATGGAGAAAGATAATCTTTCAGTGTCTCTAGGAATAGGAAATGAAATTGGTGAACATTCTAGCATTACAGACTCCAAATTTAGCTTTATGTTGTTATTTCTAAAAATGGCAAAATACTCTGGCAATTAAGGTTATGCTTTTTATGTATCAAAAGGATCTAAGCAAAATGAGTAAAACCAGAGAGTATTGAAAAAATAAATTTTGATATATAAAATATAGCTTATCCAGATATTCATTAACTTTTAGTACCTATACAACTTACTCAGTTATGCACAATGATTCTATTAAAGACTCTGTATCCAATATCTATGTTTCTTCAGTGTGGACCTTGGTATCTTTTAGTACATATGGCTATGACTAGAATTGGGGATAAGAAGGAGCATATACCTCTTTCTTCCCTTCTTAAGTGGATACTCATCCCCTATGTTTATTGCAACATTCATAAATCTTAAATATGACCTTTTTGCCTTGAGAAGAATTCACCAAATAAAAGTGGAAATTATTTCCTATCTCTAAAAATTCTTCTGATTAAACTGAACTCTTGGCAAATAGCAGATTTTTAGCAACAGAAGCTTGCTATGTAGGATTGTCAAAACACCTTGTACCTAATTTATATACACTAATTGATCCATTGTTGTAATAAATAATATAATTTGCAGTTGTAAAATATCAACACCATGGAAAACAATACAATACTACAGACCTACTAGGATATCTGTCTAACTCTTTTTTCCCCCCTCGAAAATGACTGTTACTCATAGAACTCAATCCATAGGACTCACATTTGATTATATGTCTTTGATCTCTGACTATAGTTGACTTTGTAATGGCAGACAGATGACACAATTTGAGCCAATTAGAATTTATCTCCTGGAAACATGAAGAGATTCATGAACTATATTTGGTTTTAGGTTTTTTATTTTGTTTTTATTTTGTTGTGTGAATGGAAATTTATAGATTTAACATATAAAATCTGCAGATTTGGGCTGTCTATATTTTGCTTTGAAAGTCAAGAAAGAAATAAAGATGAACCTTATTTACACACAGAAGCACAAAATGCATAAAAATCCCCAGTTGCTTTATTCAATGACCTGGTCTCGTTTTGGTACAACATTAGGGTCTGTAACATTCCCCTGTGGATTAATTAATTTATATTTATTGTTTAAAGATGGTCAAGCAGGTTTACTTCTTTCAAATCAAAAGACATTAAACTGTAAATTCCACTTCAAAACATCTCTCAGAAACAGGAAAATTTTGTACATTAACAGTATGTTCATTCAGGGTAACAGACACTTTCAAGAATTTGCTTTAACCAATACCTATAAAGGAGAGATTAAGACAATATAAGTAGAGCAATATAAACAGAAATAATCTTATTCTTTTAAACTCTAAAAATATATTTTGAATTTCCAAATGTTGGCAGTTTAAATATCACCAATGTTGAAGTGCCTTTTTTAAAAAAAGTTACAATCTATTCTCTGAATGATTTAGACATATTTACTGCCCTAGGTTCCTACTGAGAATTGACCATTTATATGAGGGAATGTAGTGCCCGGAAGGCTTAGCGCTGTTGGAGAATTGCCCTATAGAATTTATTAGAGAAAAAACTATTTTAGCTCATCCTGAATGAACTTTAGCACTAATAAAAATATTCTGGTCTCAAGGTGCAAAAGTATAATTTTCTCTTTTTTATGAGCTATAATTGTTGAATGTATTAATATTTGTGACTTAAGGAAAGGTACTATCACTTGTTATTAGCTTCACAAATATATGTAACAGCGACATTCTCTTCATTCACTGGCAGGTTATGACATTTGAGTGTCACGGTTTGTTTGAAAGAAATGGAATATTATTCTTAGTTATAAATGTAAACGTTCCCCTAGCTAACAGGATTATATTCAGAAATCTTTCCCAAGGACAAAATTACAGCTGCATTTATCAGGGAGATGATTTTCTGTGAAATGGACTTCTACACCATAGGTAGCACATAATATAATTAATTAATTCTTAGATTTAAAATAAACAGAATTCAGGAGATTAATAATGCCAAGCAGGAAAGTCTGTTTTCATATACTGGCTTTTAATAAAGACCAAAACATTAACAAAAAATGAACAAATCTATAGAAAGAAAAACAATTCTTTTGCCAAATTAATAGTGCTTTTCTCCTTTCCCAGTTTTATTTTTTTGAATAAAGAAAGCCATATGGCTGCTTATATCCATTTCATTTAAACTTTTTATTGACTGTCACAACTTGCTCTAAGTAGCAGAAAAAAATCTGTTGGTTGAATAATTGTTTAGAAGCTTTATGGTGAATTCTCTTAATAAATCCCTGTTCTTAGCCTTGTTCTTCTCTACCTTGTCTTTCCTATATAAATCATAGATTGTTTCAATTCAAAGCAAAGAAATGGACTTTTGTCAAAATGTCATGGAAAATATGAGAGGCTCCAGGTTTGAAGCTTTTTCTCCTCTCTTCTTTCTTCTTTCTTTCTTTCCTTCCTTTTGTTCTTCACTTCTTTCTTACCTCTTTCCTTTTATTTATTTATTTATTTATTTATTTTTTGAGACAATGTTTCACTCTGTTGCCCGGGCTAGAGTGCCATGGCATTAGCCTAGCTCACAGCAACCTCAAACTCCTGGGCTCCAACATTCCTACTGTCTCAGCCTCCCAAGTAGCTAGGACTACAAGCATGCGCCACCATGCCCAGCTAATTTTTTCTTATATTTTTAGTTGGCCAATTAATTTCTTTCTATTTTTAGTAGGGATGGGGTCTCACTTTTGCTCAGGCTGGTCTCCTTGGCCTCCCAGAGTGCTAGGATTACAGGTGTGAGCCACTGCGCCCGGCCTCCTCTTTCCTTTTAACTGGAGAGTTTCTCTTTGCTGATATAAGCTGAATTTAAACAGAATTCTACTTCCTTGGGGTTGTCCCTGAAGGCTGCCATCAAAATCTGAAATCATGATTGACTTTGTTCCATTCATTATATTAGGAATTATTATATTCAAGGTGAGCAGCTATAAATGAAACAATGTTTAAAATTGCTGTTTATCTTCACTGAATTCAGATATGTCCACATTTTCCTGGTTCACCAATCCAAAATTGAAAAAGCCAAGCTAAAGTGATATTTCAAGAATAAAATTAAGCAATATCCCCTGAAGGATTTACCTTTGCAGGAATGTAGAGATTACATTTTCTCATTTACCAGCTTGACAACACCAAGATTCAGATGGCAGATGGAGATAAAATTCTAAAGATATGATACAAGTTTTCTGTGTATGCAAGTATACACAATGGGATATAAAGAGTTGTTTGTTTTTAGTATCTACAAGATGCCGTTTTGCATATTTCTACAGTTGACTCCTTATTCACTTGGCTGATTTAACTAGAAATTAGAAAGTTTATGGGAGTCAATATTAAAAAGCCTACTTGAACCATAAGGTTTTTATTCTCATAAATCTACAAGGTTGTAGTAGCCTAAATGAGATAGATGTATCTCGCTGGTTGTTATCTTGTTATTTTTAATTTGTGAGCTTATACATTTACAATATTATCTAATAAAGTTGGATAACTCCCATTTAATATTAATAGTGGAATGGAAAGGTCCATGAATTGTACACATGTCTGGAAAATTATTTTTGAGTGTTTTCTTCAGGAAAGGGACCACTTTCTGCAGGAAAAAAAGCACCTTTTCTGGTAGTCCCAATGTTTCCATCTTTATCTTGGCTTTGCTGTTATATTATTAAAAGAAAATGAACTAACTATTTTGGGCATAATCTGCCTACTCTGATAAATATGGAAATTAATCTGAGAAGTTTCATGATTTCTGCTGTGTTTAACTATAATTACTATCTTTTAAATTCGCTAAATATATGCATGTTCATAGATTAAGAGTAAAAAAATTCCACAAACATTGCTACCAGAAAGTGGAAGTCCCTTTATGCCTACTCTTAGAAGTTATAATTCCATTTCCTTTCAGTTATTCCTGTATATACCTCTATAAGTTTAAATAACATTACTTACATTGCTTATTTTGATTTTTTGAGGAAGAGTATTATCTAGTGACTCCCTAATATGAAAATATGAAAAAAATGAAAAAATGAGATCTGGCTTTTTTATTTTCTTCCAAATCTATGACATGTAGTATTTATAACTACTCTTTTCTAAAAAAAAACAGGTTTTTTGGGGAAAATACTATTTTGTCTCATTTGTTTAGTTTTCTATTCATTTATCACTAATTTATCATCAAACACTCCCAAATATGTATGTGTGTATGTGTTGCATGAGTGGACTGTGGTTGTGAATATATATATGTGTATATATATATATATATATATATATACACACATATATGTATTTTATATACTGAGTGCTGAATAAACCTCCCACTCCCTACTACTGCAGTTTTCTTCCCTGATTAGTCTTCCCTGATTAACTCTAGAAGCTAGAGTTTTACCCTCTGGCTAGAAGACTGAAGGATCATGTCAAGGGTATTTCTCAAAGGAATCTATCATGTTCAAGAGACTAGACCTACTTATATTGACCTGGGAGTTTCCTAGAATTAGCTAACTGAACTACAGTTGAATAAAGCCAATAGTCAACCCTCTGCATACATGTGTCTGTACATACATACATACACACATATATATATTTTTACCTTTGCATAGATACATATGTATGTATATTATATTTTATATAATATTTACTTTGCTTCTCCCAATTGAGCTATCCTATCTTCATGTTGTGAGTTAGTACTATTCTATCTGCATACAGCTATGTTCCAAAATTTCACTTCTCGGTTTCATCTTTCTTTTCTCTTACTCCTGGAGGTTCATGCCTTTTTTCTTTTACTCTCTTTTTTTTTTATTTTCTTTTACTTTTTTACTTTCTTTTACTCTCTTTTTTCTTTTACTGTCTTTTACTTTTTTCTTTTACTCTGTGAAGAAATAGAAACACATCTATACAACTCATAATTTTTGTAATTGGATGTAAGGTCTAGCTTTTAGCCTAAGAATGTTTCATTGTGTCACCAAATTCACAATTATAGGAGCCAGATTTTTAAAAGTTAATGACTCAGTGGCCTAAAAAGTTAAAATCAAATGATCATCTCAATAGATATAGAAAAAGCATTTGACAAAACCCAGCACCCATTTGTGGTAAAACTCTTAATGTAAACTAGGAAAAGAAGCAAACTTCCTTAAATCGATAAAGAATACCTACAAAACCAATAGTTAATATCATACTTAATGGTCAGAAACTAGAAGCATTCCCACCAAGACCAGGAAAAAGGCAAAGATTTCCCCTTTCACCACTGATTTATAACATAATACTAAATGTCCTAGCCAATACACTAAGGAAAGGAAGTAAAAAGTATAGAGTTTAGGAAGGAAGAAATAAACCTATATTTGTTAGCAGATGACATGATCATTTATGTGGAAAATGCAAAAAAATCAACAAAACCTTTTGGAAGTAATAAGTAATGATAGCAATTTTATAGGATACAGGCTAAATCAAAAAGTCAGTCATTTTCCTATATACCAACAATGAACCACAATAAAAGGGGGGAGCATGAAGAAATTTTTGGAGACGATGTATATATTTATTACCTTGATTGTGATGATGGTTTCATGGGTGTATGCATATGTCCACACTTATCAAATAGTATACCTTAAATATTTGCAATTTTTATATATCAATTAGATCTCAAAAAATACATTTAACCCTCCCCAAAATAGAATTTGAAATTAAAAACATAATATTATTTACATTAGTACTACCATAAATGAAATACTTATATATAAATCTAATAAAATATGTATAAAACTCTATATGAGGAAAACTACAAAATTCTGGTGAAGGAAATCAGAAAGGAAATAAATGTATGAAAAGTTATTCTACATTCATAGACAAGAAGACTTATTTTTAAAATGTCAGTTCTTCCCACTTGATCTACAGATTCCA
Organism: Microcebus murinus; assembly: GCF_040939455.1. Lineage (NCBI taxonomy): Eukaryota > Metazoa > Chordata > Mammalia > Primates > Cheirogaleidae > Microcebus > Microcebus murinus. Next base: position 47,609,742 of record NC_134116.1, read on the forward strand.
TGAAATCACAATCAAAATCCCAGCAAGTTATTTCTTGGATACTGACAGACTGATTCTAAAAACCTAGAATCACCAACATATTGAGGGAGGAGAGAAAAATTGCACTGACATTACTCAATGTCAAGAGTTACCAAAAAGCTACAGTAATAAGGCAGCGTGATATTGGAGAAGGAAGGACTAGACAAATAGATTAATGAAACATAACAGAGAGCCTTGAAGTAGAGCTGATAAATATAGTCAACTGACTTTGACAAAGGAGCCAAAAGATGTAATACAGGAAAAATTGCCTTTTCAACAAATAATGTTGGGACAATTGGACATGCCTATGCAAAAAAAAAAACAACATATATATATATATATATATATAGAGAGAGAGAGAGAGAGAGAGAGAGAGAGAGATAAAGATGTAGACCTTGCAACCTTCAGAAAAATTAACTCAAAGTGGATCATGGATATAAATGCAAAACTATAAAATTCCTAGAAGATAACATAGGAGAAAAGCTAGATAATCAAGGAATGATGATGGCTTTTTAGACACATAATCAAAGGCACGTCTATGAAAAAATAATTGACAAGCTAGGCTTTATCAAAATTAAAAAACTTCTGCTCTGTGAAAGACAGTGCCGAGAGAATTAAAAGACAAACCATCAACTGGAAGAACATCTTTGTAAAAGACAGATCTAATAAAGGACTGTAACCCAAAATATACAAAGAACACTTAACACTCAACAATAAGGAAACAAACAATCCAATTTAAAAATAGGCCAAAAACTTAACAGATTTCTAACCAAAGAAGATATACAGACAGCAAATAGGAATATGAAAAGATACTCCACATCATATGTCATCAGGAAAATGCAAATTAAGACAACAATTAGACACCATCGCACACTTATGGCCAAATTCTCAAACACTGACAATGCTAAATACTGTCAAGGTATGAAGCAACAGGAACATTCATTGCTGGTGGGAATGAAACCCAGTATACTCACTTTAGAAGACAATTTGGTGGTTTCTTACAAAACTAAACATATTAGTATCACACAATCCAGAACTCACATCTTTGGTATTTACTCAGAGAGTTGAAAACTTTGTTCATGCAAATATTGCACAGGGATGTTTACAGCAGCTTTACTCATAATTGCCAAAACTTGGAAGCAACCAAGATGTCCTTCGGTAGATGAATGGATAAATAAAACGTGATACATCTAGACAGTGTTATATTATTCAACGCTAAAAATAAATTAATTGTCAAACCATGAAAATACACGAAGGAAACTTAAATGTATACTGTTACATGGAAAAAGCCAATCTGAAAAGACTACATATTGTGGGATTCCAAGTATATAGGCAGTAAAAACCTATATAAACAACAAAAAAAAACCGCAAAAGCCTTAGAGACAGTAAAAAGTTCAATGGTTGCTCAGGGGTTCAGGGAGGGAAAGGATGAATAAGTAGAGCACAGAATTTGATGGTGTGCAAATACTCAATTTAATACAATAATGATGGATACATGTTATTATACATTTGTCCAAACTATTAGGATAGGTCTTACAACAACAAAAGTGAGCCCTAATATAAACTATGGACTTTGTAACAGTAATGTGTCAATGTAGATTCATTAATTTCACACTGGTGGAGGTTGTTACCACTCTGGTGGAGGTTGTTAATAATGGGGGAGGTTATGCCTGTGTAGGGACAGAGAGTATATGTGAAATCTCTGTACCTTCCCCTCAATTTTTCACAAACCTAAAATTTCTCTAAAAAACAAAACCTTAAAAGATCTTCCTGAGAAAACTGAAAAAGAAATAATCATGAGAAACAAAAATGTAAAAGAATGTTTTATATGAATTCAATGATTATTGTGATAAATTATTAAGGTTTATATAAACAAGTAAAAAATTTGTAAGTGCACAGTTTGAGGATTTTTTATAAATATTATGTAATCATGCAACCACCACCCAGGGCAAGAAGTAGAATATTATCAGCATTTAAGACACTTCACTCCACCACCTTGCCCCTTCCTAATCACCAATCCTTTCTTTTCCACATGGACTTCTAGCACTAAAAAAGGATTCATTTATAGTTTTAAAAATATTTTACAGTAAAATGTGTACAGTCTATGCCTAAGAAAATTGGATTAGTAATGATATTAGTCAAGTCACATTAAAACATATACAGTATGTCAGTCCATAATAATTTCTTGGTTTTCACTCTTAAACCTAGGAGACCAAACGTTTTTAATGTATGAGAGACTTTATGTATGAGAGACTATAGTCTCTCATACATAAAGAACTTTTAAGAATAATATTTAGGAAGATGTAAATGTCTGACATACTTATCAATGATATCCAGTGATCCCAGTTTCAAGATTGCCATTCCGTGGTCTCCACAAAGAAGATAAACAGTAACACAGAATTTTCCCATGGAATTAGACAATGTCTTCACTGTTTTGAGGGTTAATGGAAATAACTAATACATGCAAAATGTATTCTTCTATGAACTGCAATATAATAGACATTTTAAATGATCATGTTAAGTTTGAAGGACAAATACTGATAATCTCATGTACTATTCTCCCTAGAAACGTATGTACAGCAGTTGGAAAAAATCATCTGTGCCTTCTAATTTAGAAATATTCTGGAAACCACTCTTGATTTATAGGACATATTCTTTATTTAGGACTATAATTTATCACAGCTTTTAACTGCCCATAATGTCACATTGTCAGAATTGCATTAAATTTCATGTAATATTTAAAACTTCATATTACTTATTGTTCAAAATAAATCTTAAAGTTAATCCTCTTAAAAATCTAAGTCCATTGAGCCTAAATTCAAAATTTGACAAAGTTAGAGAAGTAGTAGCTAACAACTAGCAATCATTGTGTATTTTATATAAGGTAGGCATAGTTCAACATACTTTTTAATGCATTAAATTATTTGATCCAGGACCAACCACTTATCACTTATTTTCTAGTTAACATAATTATAGAATCATTTCATCAATATTAATTTTAATATTAAGAAAATTTTACCTTTTAGAAAATATTTTGTAAAATATACGTTTGTAATGTATATTTGATTAAAAACTATTGTTTTCCAACATAAATGCTAATTGAAACATTTATTTATATGATATGAAGAAATTAATTAAATTTCAAAGTATATAAATCTCATAGAAATTACAGATTATAGATAGATATCAAAAGATTGCTTTTAAACTAAATATATCATACTCTAACACATGAATTTTAGTTATAGTTAATAATTTTAATATTAATTGGTAAGTTTCAATTAATAATATACTTGGTTTTTTAAAACTATTTTATCTTCTTGCAAAGACCTAAAACATAAACCAAACAAAACAAAACCTAAGTGTATGTTATTATGTTAAACCATTCTTTTCACTACTAAGGCAACAATAGTTACAAAGTAAACTACTTAGCACATGTTTATTTAGAGCCCACTATTTGCCAACCACGCTAAGCAATGAGACACCACTTTGAAGAGTTTATAGTTGATCACAGTTTGAAAGTTAAATTTCACCAAGAACTTTAATAATTCTATGGATTGTATAAGAAACACAAACATTACATTTTTGTGTGATAATTTCCTCATCCATATAAATTTCCCCTCATAAAATTTATCTGTTGAAATGCACTCCACCATTCATTTGACAATTTAGTAGCAACCAGCAGATGATATTTTATTTTCCTTCTTGATAGAATACCAAAATATAAATGGACTATATAGTTTAGGCTCAGGCATTAGGTCTTTTTAAACTGATTTCAAAATGACAGATTGTTATAACTTTTTAAAGATACATTTGAAAATTGTCAGAATATTTTCTTCTATATGGCAGTATGACAGATTGGTGGTAGTAGTATTTGCAAAATTTGCACTTCAAAGAAAAGCTATTCATTTATTTCTCCCATTTAGCAATCTACTCTGTCTATGATCTTATTTTATATATCCCACCTCCTCTTTTTAAGGTTGCAGCTATAAATTCTATTTTCCACTTTACCCTCTTTGTTTAGTATTACTCCAGTCTAATGTCCTGGTTTCTTCTTCTTAGTTTGATAATATGCCTTCAAATTCTATCAACAAATGTCATTAGCACTTTAGTTTAATAAGATTTGGTTAGTATAGAAGACAGTAAAATTAACCTTTACTGGCTACTCAATGTACTGTATAAAGAATGCTTGCACAAATTTGTTTTCTCTCTCTTTTTTTCTTAAAAAGAAAACTGCAATCAATAAAAACAAATACTAACAAACTCTTAACATCCCTAAAGGCTTGTGCATTTATTGGAGAAGGTTAAACAGTTTTTGAAAAATACATTAGAGGTTAAATAGAAGAGTGCAGAAAATAAAATAGCCTAGAGGAAACTAGGATGAGGAGGTCAGTTGATTTAACCTGGTGTGTCGACTCTGGAGTTCTGGAAGAGGGAAAAGCCCTCCAGTAAAAACTTGGATATACGTTCACAAAAACTTAACCCTCAACTCATGTAATCTCATTTCATGACTTCCATTTCATTGTAATACTCAAGAGATTGATATGATTTGAACTCTAATTTTTTTCCTCTAAGTAATAATTGTGTGCTATAGGATTTTATGTTTTCAAATATAAAGAAATATTCCAACTGTGAAATAGTGCTAAGGTATGATAATCTGAAAGTTGCTAAACATAAATATTAAGATGTTTAAAACACAACTGAACCAAAAAAATCACTCCCAAGTAACAAACAAGTTATTTTTCAATATTTAGTAATATAGATGTTCTTTTCAATCTACAGAAAATTATCAAGGAAACAATTTTAATAATGGCTAGTCTAAGATGTTAAGAATGCCAAAAATTAAAACTGTTATGTCTATAAGCCAATCACACAAATACATTTGAATATTAATATAGTCATAATACATCAATATGTAATATATAATAACATAAAATATTATGATAATATCATAGTATTTGTGGAACTGTCAAACAAAAATAGCAAAGTATTTTCTTTTTAATTTATTGCCATTTCTTGATAAAAATATTTATTTTAATATTTTTTAAAATGTATTTTTTTATTTTTAGAAACAAAGTCTTGCTCTAAGACCTCAAGCAGACTGGAGTACAATGGCAACACTGCAACCTCCAACTCCTGGGGCTCAAGAGATCCTCCTACCTTAGCCTCCTGAGTAGGTAGAAGTGCAGACACATTCCACTGTGCCCAACTAATTTTTAAAATTTTTATAGAGTTGGGGTCTCACTGTGTTGCCCAGGATGCTTTTGAACTCCTGGCCTCAAATGATTCTCCCACCTCAGCCTCTCAAAGTGTTGAGTTTATAGGCATGAGTCACCATGTCCAAAGATGAGAAATATTTTAAATGGAGGATAGTAAAGGGTGTTTATGAAATTATGAAGAAGAATAGTCATCCTATTAAGTACTTTAGACATTGATACCACCAAATATTTAATGGTAGGCTGACTTTTGCTTCAAATTCACCTTTTTCTTTCTTCTTGAAATAAGTTTTTAATCATTATAAAAATGACTCACAAACAGAAATAAAAGAGGCAAAGGTATTTTTCTTGTAGAGCCTAGATAACATCTAATAGAGAGACAGGGAAATATGAAATGTCATTTTGAAATATTTAAAATGATTATTAAGACATTATTAAGTTTTATATAATTGAGTGATTCTGTATTATAAAGTAGGTTTTATTTTCATAAATACTTATATTCACAGTTTCTTGTTTCATAACCAAAAATATTTAATAGTTTTAATTTTAGTTTTTCTGTATTTTAGTTAGTTTAGTTTAGTTTTCTGTATTTTAGTTTTTCTAATTTTAGTTAATTTCTATATTTCACAAGATGCTTCTTGTATGCAATGGAAAACAGATTTGATTGTTAGTTACATCTTCATTAACCTAACTTACTTCAATGGATTTCAAATTCTTTGGCCCTAAAACAGATTTTCATTGTTTTTCCATTTAGGGAATATATCTTATTCGTCTGGATCTCTCTGTTTCTACTGTCATTGTTATTAAATAAAAGGAAAAATTATCTATAAGCTGATAATTCCTTAAAAATTCCATCTTTTCTACAACTCCTTTCTCTATTACATGTTCTGCAATAGCTACAAAGCGATGTGTTACCTTTTCAATTACTTATAACAATTCTTCACAAATTTTCAAAATATAAAAAAATATGTATACAAAAGTTTTCCCCAATGATTAAACTAAGATATTTAGAATTAGTTGAAATAATTTGTTATGGAATAAGCAAATATTTTATGATATAACCTGCCTTAAATCTTTCATTAGATTTATATTTTTAGTTTAGTTTTTAACACACACACTTAAGTCTTTCATTGGAATGCTCTTTGTAGTAGGCAGAATAAGAGTCCTCCAGAGATATCCATATTCTAATCCCTGTAACCTGTGAATATATTACTTTATATGATAAAGGGATATTAAGGTAGCAGACGGAATTAAGGTTGCTAGTCAATTAACCTTAAAATAGGGAGATTATCCTGAATTATGTGGATGAGCTGAATGTAATCACAAAGGTCCTTAAATGTAGAAGAAAGAAACAAAGGAGGAAGTTAGGTTGATGCAAGGTGAATAGAAGATGACCTGCTGTAGTTGTCTTTGAAGATTGGAAAAGTGGTTAATGAACCAAATAATATGGGCAGCATCTAGAAGTTGAAAAAGGCAAGGAAATGACTTCACTCATACAGCCTCTAGAAAGGGATGCAACCTTGGGGACACTTGATTGTAGTCCAGTGAGACCCATATGGGATTTCTGACCTTCACAAATATAAAATAATAAATTTATGTTGTTTTAAGCCTCTAAACTTGTGGCAATTTGTTACAGCAATTCTAGAAACTTAATACACTGTTTCTGATTAAATAGAAGATGAACTCTGTGTTGAACATAAGAAGTTAGAAAGGGTACAATTAAACCAAGATGTTTAAATTAAAAATATGATGCTTCCCATGAAGTCATTATAACAAAAAATGTTAAAGTTTTCATATTTTTCATCTTTCTAATTCTAGTGTGAGGATCAAATGTATGTCAGTTTATGGTTCTTAGTTGTCAACAACAGAAATGGACTTGGAATTTTTAAGCAGAATTTTTTTTGAAATACATTAGATCAGTGGTCCCAACCTTTTTGGCACCAAGGACTGGTTTCCATGAAAAATAATTTTTCCACTTAGGGATGCCTCTTGGGGGAGGATGGTTTGGGGATGATTCAAGCACATTACATTTATTGTGCAGTCAAACCTCTCTGCTAATGATAATCTGTGTTTGCAGCTGCTCTTCAGTGCTAGCATCACTGCCTGAGCTCCACCTCGATCATCAGGCATTGGATTCTCATGGGGAGTGCACAACCTAGATCCCTCATGTGCACAGTTTATGGTAGGGTTCCTGCTCCAAGGGAATCTCGTGCAGCTGCTGATATGACAGGAGGTGGAGCTTATGTGGTGATGAGAGGGATGGGGAGCAGTTGTGAATTTTGATGGAGCTTCACTGGCTCACCCACCGCCGCTCATCTCCTGCTGTGTAGCCTAGTTCCTGGTCGGCCACAGACCAGCGCTGGTCCATGGCCTGGAATTTGGGGACCACAGCATTAGGTGGCTAATGAATAGATAAGATTTTTGTCAATCTCAGAGAATATACAGGAATTAACAGAAGCTAGGCAATGTCAAGATGGAAAATCATATACCAGACATCCACCTTTGGATGCCACCTGTAGCGCTGCCACAGCTGGACCGTCAAAGCCACTTCTCCACTCCTCCTGGGTACTCCTCATTGTCCATGCTGCTAGAAGAGTTTTCTCATTTGCTCCTCAGTTACTGAGATACTGTTCAATATTCAAAGTCAGGTGTAAACATCTGGAAGGCCAAACTTACTGCATGTTCACACTGTATATTCCAGGATTGTGGAGAAAGAGCAACAGGTGGATTTGACTTCTTTAAGAGAAGTTTGGTCCCTATCTATCTCTGAGACTAACAAAATGAGAGCTCCTCAAATAGAAGAAGAGTTTATATGCTGAGGAAGTGATGTTCCATTAAATTAAAAAAGTATATACATTTATATGTTATAAATATTATCATCCCATGGTAGAGATGAGGAAGCTGAGGTTCAGATTAACATTAAATAATTTGTCAAAAATCATTTAAGTAGTAGTCAGAAACAAAAAAATGCAATCTTCAGATGCCTGATTCTCATTTTCTTCAAGCATAATCTCTAAAATTCAGCATAAATGTAATGTAATAGAGTAGGAAAATAACTATTTTAAAACTCTAAAAATAATCAAAGATAAACAGTGACTTCATAACAACAAACATAGATTACTTCAACCAAATAAATTTTTATAATTGAAAATATTTTTAATGTTACATTTTAAGTATGTAAGATACTTCACTGGGTACATTATCACTATAGTATTGAAACACTAGAACTCCTTAGTTTTAAAAATGAATTGAACTTTAGTAACCCCAAATTTTGATGATAGCAAAAAACCTTAGCTCATCAGTAGGAGGCAAATAATTTCTGTTTACCTAAGGATCAAGTCTCTACCAAGGCTTTATCTTCTCTCTCTGCATGCATTTCCAAAATCTATGTTTACCTGGGAATGCGGTCAACAGAGGGTGTGAGTACATGCAACTTTATGCATATCCTTGCACTGACTGTATTCTAGATCCTTGTGGCCTCCAAGAGTCCACACATCCCACATTTAACAGATGAGAGTTAATTCAAATAAGAAATTACATAATTCAAACAATCTATTTTATGTATTTCATATAGCATGTACATAGAAAAATAAACTTTCTCTATTTTGTAGTCTGGAATAATTTTCAAAATTTATACTTTGTTTAGGAATAAACTTTTAAGTTCTGAGAGGCTACGTTAGATTCTATCACAAGGCAGTATGAATATACATTCTACAAAGCCTTTCTTATGCATCTATAAAATTTTCTTAATTAAGCACATATAATACTTAAATTGTAGCCCATGTAAGAATTACTGAAGCCGAAATACATACATATAAAACGCTTTTAGCTAATCAAGTCTTTTAGGGCTCTTAAAACAAATGCTTCTATAAAACTCTATGACATTTCAATGTTGATTCCATCATACATGCTTCATACTCTTTGTTTCCCATGAGATTGATTAGGTTTCTGTTGCAGTACAAAATGAAAATCAAATTTGTAATTTAAATAAATATAGCTTTCTTTTTGTTGCTTCTGCTTGGAGTAACAGCCTCCATCCTCATCCATAAAATCTTCCCCAAAGATAAGATTATATTTCTCTGTTAACTGAGGGACAGACATTACGTTCTCAAAATTAGGGTCTTAGAAATCAAAAACAAATCTTATCAATGCTGGCAAGGCCCTCCTGTGGTATCTAGAAAACAGGAAATCTTCAATGAAAACAATTACAAAGACTAACTATTGGCTTAATAGAGTCCAATTTCAGTAACATGAAATTCTCAGAATGAGTTAGCTTGGGTGTACTGCCTATGAGATCAATGAAATAACAATTAACCAGCCAATCCTCAAAGGCTTTTTGAAAGACTTTTGCTACCCAGACACATTACTCAGAATGTTAAGGGTTCTATTATGCAAAAAGAACAAAACTGTAACTTCCTTAAGGCCAAGAGTTGTGTCTTATAATTTGTTTTCAGGGAAGAAGGTTTGAACACTCCTAGAAGGAGTGGGAAAGTGAAGATTTTACCAAAAGATATGGGAATGGACTCTCATGAATAGAAACTTGAGTATTTGTGCTCACTGATACAACCAGAGAGAGGAAGAGGAAGGGAGAATGCATTTAGCTCTGGAAATCTTCAAGGCAGACCACATTACTATTGTGGTATGAGTGAGTGTGTGTGTGTGTGTGTGTGTGTGTGTGTGTGTGTGTGTGTGTGAGAGACAGAGAGAGAGAGAGACAGAGAGAGAGAGAGAGACAGAGAGAGAGAGAAAGAGAGACAGAGAGAGAGAGAAAGAGACAGAGAAAGAGAGAGAGATGGAGGGGTACCAGGAGCACGTGGATTCTGTGGCTTCCTTTCTACTTTTCCTTATGCAAATCTAGGTCCTGGGAGCAATTGTCTTTCCTTGTACATACCCGAGGTTTTATTCAAAGATTGTAAGTAGCTTTTATGAGAGAGACAGTTTCATGATCCCTAAAATAGTAAAAAATTAATGGATGATTTCATAACCTCGACTAGATTTAGATCCCCTTTGAAAGCTAAAGGCTGAGACTCTGCCATTTAGAATGACACAGATAAATGGAGATAGAAATCTCATAGACTCGTTTCCTACCTGAAGCTTTGGTTGGTCTTTATTAAAAAAAAAAAAAAAAACAACTACATAAATTTACACATTATAGAAGTGATGCCTTAATGGTTTGGGTGGGACCCTGTATACAACAAACTGTTTGTGTGCTCGGGGTGGCCCAAGGGCAGAAAGGTGATCCACTAGACAAAGAGCCCAACAATATGTAGAGGGACCAACCCTTTCAATGACTGGTAGTTTTCAGGCTGGGTAGAGGTTTGTCCTACTCAAATGCATATAGTGTCTAAAGTTCCAAGATGGGCTCCTACCAGGAGCTGCTGGCCCATGACAAGGCCTTTGCTAAGTTCCTACTCAGATATACCAACACAGACCAAGAATAATCCTCAGAGGATGATGGGAAGATGGGCATCAAATCTCCAGGGAAAGAGGCCAAACAAATAAAAACATGCGATGTTGGTGATGGATGCCTTAGACAGAAAGCTGCAGAGATAGCTGGACAGTTCAAGGTATCACTGTGTTTTCCTATTCCATAACAGTGCTTATTAGTAGGACCATGGCATCATAGACAGTAGTCTCCGTCCTCCTCATTTGCTGGAAAATTAATAATCTCCTCTTTTCTTATCTTTAAACTACTTGTCCTATTCTTCTGGTGTGGCCTGGGTGAAAAGTATCAAGCTTCCGATAATAATTTGACACTAACAATGAACAATAGCTGAGAAGCATGGTGCCAGGACATGAATCAATGCCATACTATGGTTGACTCAAATTAAATAAATTCTCATATTGATTCACAGAATTTTATTCTCCATCTACATTGCCTTATTAGAAGTTGATTCCTAAATTACAATGTATTTATGGAATTTAGTACACATGTGGAAATAATAGGAACTTGAAAAATATATCCATGACTAGTGAAGATGGACTCATTGAGATTGCATATTCTATGTCCTGTTTTAGAAATGCCATATTGTGATCTTGACAATATTTGATTACAATTACTAGTCCACTGGCTTATATAGGGAACTATCTTTCCTGCTATAACCTTTTGAGGGTAAAATTCTGGTTATGCAGACATATTTTCCTTAATGATAAAAAAGGTGAAGAAATCATATATATTTTACAAATTAGAAAGTTCACTTCTACATATTAGATTAACTATGAATTATCATTTATTTATTGTTATTTTTGATAGGGATTTCTTTCAATGATCATTTGCAGCAATATGATATAATAATATATTTAATTTTTTTAAAAAAATATTAAACTATATTTGACCTATACAAGAATTTACCATTCATGGAAATCACAAAATATGGCAGCACTTAAGTTTGTTTATTAGATGGATAAAGAAATATTATGGTTTTCTGCCACTAAAAATAATGATTTTTTGTAAGTAGAAATATGGGTTTAATATAAGCAATAATAGATACAAACGTTTTTATAATTTACTCTAAAGACACTGAATATTGTGTTTTTATTTTAACTTAAAACAATTCTCATTTCATTTAGGTAATACCAATTGTATGCATTTTTTAAAACCCATAGTATTAAGATTACATACATATATGTGTATGTATATACATATATATATATACACAATTAAATAATATTTAGATGATGTTTATTATTTGTTGGATACCATGATAAGATCTTCATATATATATTGTTTTATTTAACAAAAATACAGCAAAGCAGCTAGTATTAATTTATTCTTTTATAAAAGGAAACTGTGGCTTAGCTTAGTTTTATAATTTATACAAGTTTTCCCAACTAAGAAATAATAAAAGTCTAGTTCTGAGTCCATGATTTGTTAATATATTAATCATAACAAGCATTCCAATACCTTTCTCTCCTGTGATTTTCCATTTTATTATCCATATATCTTTCATTTTTTTTCTTTATTTCACATTTAGCAAGAGCTCATGCTCTGAGAGAGGAATTTTATCAAGGGGATATGAACAAAAAATAGCTTATAGAGGTTTAAAGAGAAGATGAGAAATGTGGTTGTGGCGGCACCTTGCACACGTAGAACATCAAGATTCTACAGACATGAGGGACTTAAATTTCATCTAGGATGAAAAAGCCAATGGAGAGAAAAAGTAATATCCATGAGAAACAGAATTATTTAATAAAGAATCTACTGAGTAAATTGATAGGAGAAGTGATTGAAAAAACAGTAAAGGAATTAGTGTAAAAAAGCCTAGGAAGAAAGGAGACAAGAGAAGGAGAGGTAATGTTTTAGAAAATTACAAGGTGGATGAAAGGTATCAGAAAAATAATGGGGTAAAGAAAAGGGAAGTTGAATAAACACAAAGTATATTACTTTGTATCCAAAAGTAAATAAGGAACTAAAGCCATGTGCAAGTGTAAAAAGCTTGGAGTAGATTTTTAAGACCAGTGATAAAAGGTATGAATTAGGCACTAATGTGAATTATGCAGCTTAACAAGAATAAATAGAATGATTGACAAACATCACTGGGCCATTTAAAGCCTTCTTTTAGTTTATATTGAATATTTTACTTTCTAAGAGATTAGTTCCTTTAATAAACCTGCTATATCTTCCTCAGTGACATGCATAGAAAATTGTGAAAATGCTGAGTGACTTTTAATTTTCTAATTACATCTTCATAATTACATGAATGAAAATCTTTTTTTGTTTGTAATACAATGCATTTTTAAATACTTCACACAATCTTGTAATTTACCTAGACTTGTCAACTGTGTGCTTGCATAGATAATAGAGATTTTTTTTGAAGTTGTAGATGATATAAAATTGATAGAGCTCTATGTACTCTTTAAACAAAGCCATGTTTTGTGGTTACATGACTAATTCTCTCAAACAATTATTCTTAAAGTAGAAAATCTCTGTACAGTATAATATTTTTAAAGGGAAAAAGGAAAATCACCTTTTTAAATAATAAGACAAGATTTTTCCCAGTTTTGAAGTGGTCAACAAAATAATTGCTATCTGTGTGCTCACATATATGAAAAGGATCATTTTTAATTATAGAAATATGAAAATTAATACAGTTTTAAATGTTCTTTAAACTATTTATTTTAAACAATATTTTAACTTATAATAAAAATTCACTGTACATTCCACAGTACAAACTGCTATAAGCAAAACAAACAAATTCACTGCATGGCATAGCATTTTTATAAAATTAATCTTTTTCTGTAATTTGATGACAGTGTTTCACAAAAGTGGCTGGGCTCAAAGAAATTAAATCTATTAAAATAAGTTTTAATACAATAATATGTATGTGAACAATTAAGCTAAGAAAATAATATTGAGAAAAAATCTGTTTTCTGAGTACTGAAAATTTATTTGACTAACAAATCTGTTTGCAGATTTTTATTACATTTTAATAATACGCTTTATGCATACCGAAGAATACACTTGATGCACAAGTGGAATATAAAGATTAATACGATAAACATCTGCACCCTCAATCTAACCTTGAGAATGTTACTAATATTGTTTACATAGATATTCTGATTTTACCCTTTTTATTATGTATTATTACATGTTATATAGATATTTTGTACAATTTTAAATTCAACATAAATCAGATCATACTGAATATTCCACCAGCTTTGTTATGCATAATATGTTTTTAAAATTGCATAGCTACTATTTGGTCATAATCCCTCATGGCTAGAATCTCCTTGGATAAACATGTGAACATTTATATTTTTCAGATGAAAATAATTAGAAAAACATAATGTGTGTAGAATTTTTTCTTTAAGTTTTATATGTCCATACTATCTAAACTTTATTATAAATACCTTGCTTTTATTAAAAATAAATTTATACTTTTTTCAATCAAATATAATTTTATTTTTATATTAAGTTTTAATTAATTTATTAAATAATTATAATGGCATATTAATATATCTTGAATTTTCAATATTTTTTCATTTTCAATTGTGGACAAGGAGGAAAAAGAGAAAGATAGAAATGTTGAGAATATATACATACTCATAAATCACAAAATGATTAACTATCATCAAGAAAGAACACAAATGGAAATCATGCTAAGTAATAAATTAAATTTAGTTTTGTGCCTCAATTGCATTACCCTGATATTTTTGTAGGGATAGCTTTAAGAGTAGAAAATAGAAAAAGGAAGTAAATCACATGGAATTATGTCCTGTGCATGTTCATTTAATTTATCAACCCTAATTATGCATCTCACTAAGTAAATGGTATATACAAAGCTAAATATTAAAAAATTAATCTAAAATCAGGTTAAAAACAAAATTAAAATAAAACTGACATTCATACATTGAACTATGAGAAAATGTTATTAGTGAATAAATTATTAAATTCAGGGATTTCAGGTTATAATCCATCACTTACAGATAGAGAAGTTGAGAAAATGATTAACAATCAAAATGCATGCATTGAATATATACAGTGTGCTATCTTCTGTGCAGTGTTCAATATGTGGGACAATGATCTGAGCAAAAGAAAAATAACATCTTTAACAGTGTCATACAATTGAATGTAGGATAACAAATCTTAAATTCATTACTGTTTACCTTATACCGTATTACAGACATAATAATAAGTTACTATTAATTATGCTTTACAATTATTAGAGATGTATTACTGAAATGAAATTTCCTCAGTCATAGATTGAAATGACATATCTGGATCATTTTATATGGATTCCATACATGTGGATTCTTATCTATGGTCCTTGAATACTAGAAGTTAGGGTTTGTGAAGCCTCTGGAATTAAATTAATGCTCATAAAGTAGAAGACCTTTAGATTTTTGCCATATCCTCCAAAATATCAATAACTCCTTAAGAAATGTAATATTACTATAGAATATGTGGGGGCATGCTTTCAATTTTTCTCTACTTAACAGAATAGAAGGCTGTCAGTCACATGTGAGCACTTGTTGTATATTTGAAAAGACAAATGAGAAACACTTTTTGCATTTCTTTATCTGGACTACTGAAGTATAATCTGCTAGAATTTCATAGTTGTAGGTCTAATTCAAAATCTCTAAAAGGATTTTTCAGTATCATTAAGAGTAAACTACATCTGTGGTAGTTGTTCATGAATAAAAAATAATTAAACTAATTGAGTAATTAAAAAACTCATTGGAGATATTATTATAAATATCCAAATTCACAGTTATTAATATTATACAATGGTAACTGACATTTATACACCATGAAATAAAAAATAATATCCACAACAAAATGAATATAAATATGTCATTGAGTATTCAAAATAGTATCATAGATACTTTGTAGTATCATAGATTTTTCTTAGACTTAGGCCCTGCAAGAGAAAAAAAAAATTGTTTCCATTCCTTTTTTTTTTCACTTTTAAAGTAACAAAGACACCCCCATAATATGCCGAAATAAAATAATAATAATAATAAATCAAAAAAATAAATAAAATAAAATAAAATCAGGAAGCAGTTAAAAAAAATGTAACAAAGACAGTTAGGAAGATAGAGTAGTAGGCGGGATAAGAGGACCATGCATTGAGATTTATGGGTCACCTTCACAGTACCGTATGCAGCATGTAGGCTCATCATGCAATTGTATGTCCCTCATGCAGAAGCCCACTGAAAGAAAGAGGACTAATACAGTCATCTGTTACCACAGTACATGACATGGTATTTTCCACAAGGTCACACTCATTAAAAATAGGAAGCCAATCTAAATCTACCAAATTACAGTCTATTCTCTTGGCCTTAAAATAATATATTTAACAAACTTTCTAAATTTAAGTTAATACTAAAGAAGTTTTGATAAATTTTACTTTAAGATGCCCCATTCACTGAAAGACAATTAAGGAATATGTAAAATGGAGAAAGCATAAAAGCCAAGGATGTCTAGGCCTCGTGGGATTGGCAAATTTTAGTGTTTTGCAAGATCAAAGCCTGGGTACTGTTCAGTAGATGATTTTCATAGGCTGGGCTGTAATTGTAGCGCTTTGGGAGGCTGAGGCCGGAGGATCACTTGAGGTCAGGAGTTTGAGACCAGCCTTATAAATAGTGAGACCTGTCTCTACTAAAAAAATAATAAAGAAATTAGCCAGTAATGGTGGCATGCACCTGTAGCTCCAGCTACTCAGGAGGCTGAGGCAGGAAGGTTGTTTAAGTCCAGGCATTTGAGATTGTAGTGAACTATGATGACACCACTGCACTCTAGCCAGGGTGACAAAGCAAGACTCTGTCTCACACACACACACACAAAAGTCATTGCCATAATGTCACTACCCATGTCTCATTCTACTAATCCTAAAAGCAGTATTTGACACTTTTGGTCCACTCCCTATTTTTTGAATCACCCTTCTCTTGGCTCAAGAGGTAGAATGCTTATACCACATTTTATTAATCCATTCTTGGATTGATGGGCACTTGGGCTGTTTCCACAGCCTTGCAATTATGAATTGTGCTGCTATAAACATTCGAGTGCAGGTGTCTTTTTTGTAGAGTGTCACTGGATCATTTGGGTAGATGCCCAGCAATGGGATTGCTGGATCAAATGGTAGATTCACTTGTATCGCTTTAAGGTATCTCCATATTGCTTTCCACAGAGGTTGAACTAGTTTGCAGTCCCACCAGCAGTGTAGGAGTGTTCCTCTCTCTCCGCAACCACGCCAGCATTTATTGTTTGGAGATTTTTTGATAAAGGCCATTCTCACTGGGGTTAAGT
The DNA here is from genome assembly GCF_040939455.1 of Microcebus murinus. Taxonomy (NCBI): domain Eukaryota; kingdom Metazoa; phylum Chordata; class Mammalia; order Primates; family Cheirogaleidae; genus Microcebus; species Microcebus murinus. The sequence goes on from NC_134116.1 coordinate 47,626,722, forward strand.
GATATCTCATTGTGGTTTTGATTTGCATTTCCCTGATGATTAGAGATGTTGAGCATTTCTTCATATGTTTGTTGGCCATTCTTCTGTCTTCTTTAGAAAAATTTCTGTTCAAGTCCTTTGCCCACTTTTTAATGGGGTTATTTGATTTTTTCTTCCTAATTTTCGTGAGTTCTAAGTATATTCTAGTTATCAGTCCCTTATCGGATGCATAGGATGCAAAAATTTTCTCCCATTCTGTAGGTTGTCTGTTTACTTTCATGACTATTTCTTTGGCTGTGCAGAAGCTTTGTAGTTTGATCATGTCCCATTTATTTATTTTTGTTGCTGCTGTGATTGCCTTTGGGGACTTCTTCATAAACTCTTTGCCCAGGCTGATGTCTAGGAGAGTGTTTCCAACTTTTTCCTCTAGAGTTCTAATAGTTTCATATCTTAGGTTTAAGTCTGTTATCCAGCGTGAGTTGGTTTTTGTGAGATGTGAAAGGTGTGGGTCCTGTTTTAGCCTTCTACAGGTGGCTATCCAGTTTTCCCAGCACCATTTATTGAAGAGGGATTCTTTTCCCCAGCGTATGTTTTTGTCTGCTTTGTCAAAGATGAGATGGCTATATGAGGATGGTTTTATATCAGGATTCTCACATCTGTTCCACCGGTCAATATTCCTATTTTTGTGCCAATACAAGATTGATTTAATTACTACAGCTCTGTAGTATAGTTTGATACCTGGTATATTAATGCCTCCCATTTTGTTTTTGTTGCCTAGAATTGCTTTTGATATCCGGGGTCTTCTTTGGTTCCATACGAATTGTAAAATTATTTTTTCTATATCTGTGAAGAATGCTGATGGGATTTTAATAGGTATTGTATTGAATCTGTAGATCAGTTTGGGTAGTATAGACATTTTGATGATGTTGAGTCTGCCGACCCACGAGCATGGTATGGATTTCCATCTGATTACATCCTCTGCTATTTCCTTCCTCAGTGTTTCATAGTTCTCCCTGTAGAGGTCTTTTACCTCCTTGGTTAAGTATATTCCTAGGTACTTTAATTTTTTGTTGCTATTGTGAAGGGAATTGAGTCTTTGATTTGGTTCTCAATTAGATTGTTGTTGGCGTATATGAATGCCTCTGATTTCTGTGTATTGATTTTGTATCCTGAGACTTTACTAAATTCATTTATAGTTCCAGGAGTTTCTTGGTTGAATCTTTGGGATTTTCTAGATACAATATCATATCATCAGCAAACAGTGAATGTTTGATCTCTTCTGCCCCTATTTGGATACCTTTAATTCCACTTTTCTGTCTGATTGCTATAGCCAGGACTTCCAGCACTATGTTGAATAGCAGTGGAGATAGTGGGCAGCCTTGTCTGGTTCCAGTTCTAAGTGGGAATGCTTTCAATTTTTCCCCATTCAGCATGATGTTGGCTATGGGTCTGTCATATATGGCTTATATCATTTTTAGGTATGTTCCTTCTATGCCTATTGTATTAAGTGTTCCTATCATGAAAGGCTGTTAAATTTTGTCAAAAGCTTTTTCTGCATCTATTGAAAGAACATTTGGTCTTTGTTTTTGCTTCTGTTTATATGGTGAATTGCATTTATAGATTTAGTATGTTGAACCATCCCTGCATCCCTGGGATGAAACCCACTTGGTCATGATGGATTATTTTTTTGATAAGCATCAATTTGGTTAGCTAAGATTTTGTTGAAAATTTTTGCATCTATATTCATTAGGGATATTGGTCTGTAGTTTTCTTTTTTTGTTGCATCCTTTCCTGGTTTTGGTGTCAGAGTAATATTCACTTCATAAAAGGTGTCGGGGAGGTTTCTGTTCTTCTCGATGTTGTGGAATAGTTTCTGCAAGATAGGTACTAGTTCTTCTTTGTATGTGTGGTAAAATTTGGGTGTGAAACCATCTAGACCAGGACTTTTCTTTTAAGGAAGATTTTTAATTGCTGTTTCTATTTCAACTCTTGAGATTGGTCTGTTCAGGAAGTCTATTTCTTTCTGGTTGAGCCTAGGGAGGCTGTGTGTTTCTAGAAATTTGTCTATTTCCTCCACATTTTCCAGTTTGTGTGCATAAAGATTTTTGTAGTATTCATAAATTATATCTTGTATCTCTTTGGGATTAGTTGTGATATCTCCTTTTTTGTTCCTGATGGAGCTTATTAGTGATTTCTCTTTTCTGATTTTTGTTAGCTTAGCCAGTGGTGTGTCAATTTTGTTTATTTTTTCAAAGAACCAACTTTTTATTTTATTAATCTCCTGAATAGCTTCCCCGTTTTCAATTTAGTTTAATTCTGCTTTGACTGATCAACATGGGAAAAAACCAACGAAGGAGCTCCGGAAATGTGAAGAGCCAAACGGAAAACACACCCTGAAAGAGGAACACCAGCCTCCTAGAAACAGACACCAACCAAAATCAGGCAACAAAATGACAGAAGAGGAATTTCGAATGTGGATCATAAGAAAATTCAACGAACTGCAAGAACAACTCAATAACCAAGACAAAGAGACCACAAAAAGCCTCCAGGACCTGGAACAAAAGTTCAATAAAGAAATAGACACAATGAAGAAAAGTTTAACTAAACTCTTGGAAATAAAGAATCAATTCAGGGAACTACAAAATACAGTGGAAAGTCTCAAGAACAGGGTAGATCAAACAGAAGGAAGAATCTCAGAGATTGAAGATAACACCCTCCAATTAAATAAATCAGTCACAGAGTTAGAGCAGAGAAACAAGAGAAAAGAGCAAAGCCTACAAGAGATGTGGGATTATATGAAGAAACCTAATGTGAGGGCCATAGGGTCACCAGAAGGAGAAGAAGACAACACTCAAGGGTTGGACAAGCTATTTGAAGATATAATAGAGGAAAATTTGCCAGGCCTTGCTCAAAATCTTGATATACAAGTTCAAGAAGCTCAGAGGACCCCTGGGATTTTCAATACAAACAGGAAGATGTCATGACATGCAGTCATCAGACTGACCAAAATATCAACTAAAGAGGCCCTTCTAAGAGCTGTAAGATGAAAGAAGCAAGTAGCATACAAGAGAAAGCCAATTCAAATAATACCAGACTTCTCTAATGAGAGTTTACAAACAAGGAGAGATTGGGGCCCCATTCTCATTCTTCTGAAACAAAACAATGCCCAGCCTAGAATATTATTCCCTGCAAAACTAAGCTTCATATATGAAGGAGAAATAAAGACATTCTCAGATAAGCAAAGTGTCAAAGAATTCACCAAGACAAGACCAGCCCTACAAGAAGTACTCAAAACAGTGTTATGCACGGAACACCATAATAAAAACTCATGAATATAAAAATAACCAAAACCAAAAGATTAAAGGCCAGATACAATGGATCAAGAGAGAAATCAAAGCAACAACATCCAATCCAACAGAATGAACAGTAATCTACCTTACCTATCAGTTCTCTCAATAAATGTGAATGGCTTAAACTCTCCACTCAAGAGACATAGGCTGGCTGAATGGATAAGAAAATACAGGCCAGGTATATGCTGTCTTCTAGAAACACATCTAACCTGCAAGGATGCATAGAGACTAAAAGTAAAAGGGTGGAGATCAGTATTCCAAGCAAGTGGAAGCCAAAAGAAGGCTGGCATGGCAGTTCTAATTTCAAACGATTTAGTTTTAAAACCAAAAGTAGTGAAAGACAAAGAGGGTCATTATATAATGGTGAAGGGCACCGTTCAACAAGAAGAGATAACAATTTTAAATACATATGCACCCAACTTAGGTGCACCCAGATTCATAAAGCAAACCTTACTGGATCTAAGCAAAATGATTAATAGGAACTCAATAATCACTGGAGATTTCAACACCCCACTGATGGCACGAGACAGATCCTCCAAACAGAAAATTAATAAAGAAACAATGGACTTAAAGGAAACTCTAGAACAATTGGGTCTGACTGACATTTACAGGACATTCTACCCCAAATCCACTGAATATATGTTCTTCTCATCAGCTCACAGGACATTCTCTAAGATTGACCATATCCTAGGACACAAAATAAACCTCAAGAAATTTAAAAAAATAGAAATCATACCATATATCTTCTCAGATCACAGTGGAATAAAACTAGAAATCAACCCTAACAGTAACTCACATTTTTACACAACAACGTGGAAATTAAACAACCTCCTATTAATGATTACTTCATAAATGAAGAAATCAAGATGGAAATAAAAAAATTCTATGAACAAAATGACAATGGAGAGACAAGTTATCATATTCTCTGGGACACAGCTAAAGCAGTTCTGAGAGGAAAGTTTATCTCCATAAATGCCTATAACCCAAAGTCAAAAAGATCACAAAAGATAATCTAATGAAACGACTCAAAGAGCTGGAAAAAGAAGAAAAGATCAACCCCAAATCCAGCAGAAAAAGTGAAATCAATAAGATCATGGTTACATACATTGCTATTGCCTTCCCTCCCCCCTCGAGTCAGAGCTTCAAGCTTGTCCATGCTCCGGACGATGCACAATGCATTTATAATGTATATATATAAACCCATCTCCTCCCTCCCACCCCCAACAAGATGAAGGTGCAGGGAGCTTGACTGGACTATATAGCCCAGTTTTTGTGAATATGAATTTTGAATTTCATACTTTCTGGGGTAAAAATTCCTGGGTTTGTTTTATGTTACCTCATCAATCTGAACCCTGATTTTCTCATCTTTAAATGTTCTAACAACAGTAAATAAAAATTGAAGCTTGCCAGTTAGAAAAAAAAATATTTCCTGTTTATTTAAAGTTTAGTTGAGTATCAAGGCTGTATCTTTTCTGCCTGCATTAATTTCTAACAACTCGTAAAACGTAGGGAGTTGTCCACAGGGTGCCTGAGGTAGAGCTGGCATGTGGGTGCCCTATACATGCAAGTCTCTGCATTGCATTCTGGGTCCCCAGTGGCCCCCAACTACTGCACCCTTTTTTATTTTCTTCTGTATAGTTTCAACAAATAAAATTTCTGTAAATCACATATCACAATGATAATTCTCAACAACTTGTCATTATTACATTTTGGGTCATTGTGATTTTTTTTATTATTATAGGTAGAAAATATGTACAAAATAATTATGTGTTAACAACAGTTCACTGTTTGCTGTGAATCTACAAGGCCTCAGATTTACTCATTATCAGCCGGTCTATTGAGGTCCATTGTATAAATAACTCTGAGCTGGCAAGTTGTCTTGATCACGCATTTCCTAGTTTTTCTTCCATGTTTTATAAAATCATTAGGTATATATAAAGATGTGTTAACTGAAACCTGCTTTATATCATCTTTATGTAACAGGAGAATTTGTTGATTTTTTTATATTGGGGAATTTGACACTTGTCATCATTTTATAGGCATTTAACATGTTTCCCTGGGGCTAATTGGGAATAGAGTTTCAAAATTGCACTGTTAAACCAGAAACTGGTTAAAATTTTAACCACCTTAGATTTAGGATGTATTTTAGCTGTTTAGTGTATTCATATGCCACCTATCTGTCAAATTTAAAAATGATCATTTAAAACTTTTATTAGTTTCAGTTCTGAGCCTTAGAGGTGAAATGTTAACTTTTCTGTTCGCAATCCTACCACCATCATAAGTCCTGCAGCTTTGCTAAGAATTGTTTCTGAAAACGTTAACCGTATTAGTGATCATATATTGAAATTTAATTATGTATTGATTGATTCATTTACTAATTGATAGATCTTGTTTCTTTTGCAAGCAAATTAACAAAATTCATACTTTCAAAGGCATAATTTTAAAAAATATGCCAAGAATTATAAGTAGAAATTTCTTTCTTCTTGTCAATGAAAATACTCTCAGGACTGGATGTGGGGGCCCTCACCAGTAATCCTAGCACTTTGGGAGGTCAAGGTGGGAAGACCACTTGAAGCCAGGAACATAGCAAGATCTGGTCTCTACTAAATATAAAAAAATTAGCCAGTCATAGTGGTGCTCACCTGTAGGCCCAGCTACTCAGGTAACTGTAACTGAGGCATCAGGATCACTTGAGCTCAGGAGTTTGAGGTTGCAGTGAGCTATGATGATGTCAAGGCAACAGAGTGAGATCATTTCTCAAAAAGAAAAAAAAAGAAGAAAAGAAGAGAAAGGAAAGAAAAAAGAAAAACAAAACAAAACAAAAATTTAAAAAACCTCTCAAACCATACATTTGGATACTATGAGTGAAAATGCTAATTTGTTTTGATTTTTTTATTTGTCTCTTCTTGTGTCTATGTCTTTAACCTTTTTTAAGCCAGAGGATAAATTTTACAATCTTGAATAAATATTTGTGAAAGAACACTAAATATGGATTTGTTTAGGGTTAAAGTTCCATTTGAGATACTGTTAACATAAACAAGTGCTTCCGAAAGTGACTGAAAATGTCAATTATACCACACTCAACAAATGAATATTTATTTTTCTTCTCACTTGAGATACAAGGATGGCAATGACATAATCTCTATTGTTCGCACTTAGTAGGTAAATAGATGGGCAAACGAATAACTTCAGAGAAAAATAACAAATGATTTGTGTATGAAATGTTCTCAGAGTACAGAGAATGATTAGAAACACATGGGTAAAATAAACGAGGAATTCAGACAGGAAGTGACATTTGAGAGATGTTCTGAAACATGAGTATCTGTTCAATGGGAAGTCAACAGCATGTACGATAAGGCTTTCCAGACAGAAGAAAACAGCTTTAACAGAGATTGAGATGTGAATAGGATAATCAAAAGTTAATCTTTAATTTAGAGTTTGTGGAGCGTAGTGTACTTAAATTGGAGAAAATTTGGAGGGCAGTCGGGGTAACAATTGAGTGTTAGTATCCAGTAACAGGACACATTTAGGATTGGAAACATTGACTGGAACTGGATCATGAAGGGCTTTTTTTTTTTTTTTTTTTTTTTTTGCCCTTCTATATATTTTCAATCTTAGTCTTGACACAATGGGAAGTCACAGAAAAATTAGCTGTATGGACAAAATATGTTTCAATCCTAAAGTATCAAGAAAATAACTTTTCCAGGGCATTGCTTTCATCTCTTCTGTTTGTGTAGAGAAAACATTGAGAATGTCAATTTCTTTTTATCATCACCATCCATATATCAATATCTCTCTATTTGTGTTTCTGTCTCTCTCTTTTCTCATAGCAGTTTATTAATGCCATACTATATGATTTCTATTTGGACCACTGTTCCAAAGATTTGGTGCATGCTCTGAAACAGTACCTACTATGCTTCTGGGTACTACAGAGCACTGTAAATGTGTGCATGTGTATGAGAAAGGGAGTTCTAATAGTTACATTCAATAATCTATTGAAAAATTATCTCCTGCACCCAGAGCTTTCAAGTCCGCTGGGTTTCTAGACTCAAATTTGTGACACAAAATAGGACTGCTTCATCAGAAGTTGAGCAATTGTTCCAAAGTAAAAGTGATACACAGTCACTTTGAGGGCTCCTACTAATATTAAATTTCTCCTAGATGAATCCTGAAAAAATAGACCAAAAAAAAATAGGTTCATGATATTAGCTTGAATGATAGATTGTAGTTATCAGTAAGAAACATGGCTCTTGTTACATCACATTGGAGATTGGATGGACTATAGATGAAACTGGTAATCTCATTTTCTTTCTCATATTTTCATTTTTAGTTCTAAATACCACACTGGATAATATAGCCTTCCTCTCTAAAGGCAAAGCAATCAAAAACAGAACCCTTAAAACAAGAGTTTGAGTTACCCATGGGTAAAAGTATTCCAACTGCAGTGGAGGAAGGAGTAAATAAATCCTGATATGTGCAGATGAGTAGTTCCTAGAAGAAAAATGTGAAAGTTATTTATATTTATTTCCAGCTTTGTAATTTTTCCTCCTTTTTCTCAAACAATTATTTATATGGTATGTTCATCATGGACAACTTTAACATTTAACTCCATAATTTGTAGATTAGCACAATTTAATAATGAGTGAAATACAGAACAATGAATCTTCAAGTAAGTATATGAAAAACACTCAATATCATGTCATTAGAGAATTCAAATTAAGCTAAGGGATACCACTGCTTACCTATCAGAGAAGGTGAAATCCAAAACACCAATAATACCAAATGTTGATGGGGATGTGCAACAACAGGAACTGTTCTTCATGGCTGGTCAGAACACAAAATTGTATAGCCACTTTGAAAAACAGTTTGGAAGTTTCTTATAAAACTAAACATACTCTTATCTTATGACCTAGCAAACATCCTCCTTGGTATTTACCCAAATAAGTTGAAAACTTATGTTCATGCACAAACTTCCACATGAATATTTATATCAAAATATAAAGGCAACAAAGATGCCTTTCAATAGGTGATTGGATAAACAAATGGTGGTACATTCATGCAATGGAATATTATTCAGAAATAAAAATAATGAGCTATTATGTCATAGCTCATAGAAAGACAGGGAAAAACTGAAATGCATACGGCTATGTGAAAGAAGCCAGTCTGAAAATGTTGTATGCTATTTGACATAAGATGTTATGAAAAAGAAAAATTATGTGGGCAATAAAAAGGTCAGTGGTGGTAAGAGATTTAGAAGGAAAGAGGGAGGCATGAACAAGTGGAGCATTAGAAATTTTGGTACTGATGTTATTTTTCAAAACCCATAGAATAAATAGCAGAAAGAGTGAACCTTAGTGTTACTTTGTACATTAGTTGAAAATAATGTAACAATATTGGTTCATCAATTATAACAAATGTACCACACTTATACAGGATATTAATAATAGGGGAAACTTGGTGTGTGTTAGAGGGTATAGAAGTTACAAAGTATTTAATATAAATGGAACTCTCTGTATTTTTCACTTGTTTTTCTGTAAACTTAAAATTGCTAAAAAAGTTATTAATTTTTAAAAGTGAATCTTAAAGATGCTACCCAGATGTCTTTTGCTTAATGTTAGATGATTATGGGCAATATTAGGAGTTAATTCCCTTTAGATAAAAGAGTATCTTCTTAAGGATAATGTGTATTATTATTTTACTTAGAAATTTTAAATGGGAAGAAGAGAGTTTCTGGATTCGAGCAGCTTAATTGTTGAAATAATAGTGATCACTCAGGTAGGGATGAATAGGTGGGGCACAGAGGATTTTTAGGGCAGTAAAACTACTTGTATGATACCATAATGGTGGAAACATGTCATTATACATGTGTCCAAACATAGAATGTACAACACCAAGAGTGAACTGCCACATTAACTAAGGACTTGGAGTGAAAAATAAAAAAAGTAGTCACCACTTTAACTTTTGCTGTTTAGCTTCCAACAGACCCTTTTTCAGTGAGTCCCAGTCCCACATTGTGGGAGGTGATAACTTAGTTTCTGAATCAGACACCTGGAATAATAAAGCTGAGTCAATTAGACTCTTAGATCTGGAAGTCTGAATCAAGAGATTTTGATGCAAAAAGAAAAAGAAAATTCAAATTTGTTGATAACAGCAGTGACAACAGTGTTGAGTGGAGACAGAGGTTCTAGAAATTTCCTGGGCTGATTTTCCTGCTGGCAAGTGCTTGTAGAGTCTCAGCTTTTGTGCAGTTTGCTAGTCTGAGTCCCCAGCTTGTAACCAATAAAGTGATCCCCCAAAACACCTACAATAAATTAAACTCTTGCTTAAAATAGCCAGAGTTAATTTCCATTGCTTATAAGTAAGAACACTACTGTCATTTTAATTATTGTTTTAATGTTATTTTTATTCTTGTTTTATTATTTTTATTAACAATTACTTTTCAGCCTTTATAAAAGGGGAGCCAAGAAATACAACCTAATACACTAAGATGGACAAAAATTCGTCCCCAGTTTTTTGTTTAACAGCAAATAGGTAAAGCCACTAAGAAATATAAATATTTAAATGATGATCTTTATTTCCTCAGTTTAAAAATCTTCTGTGTTATGAATTGAATGCTTATGTCCCCCTCTCCCTGACTAGTTTACATATTGAAGCCCTAGCACCCAGGGTGGTGGTTTTTGAAAATGGGGCCTTTAGAAAGCAATTAGGGTTAGACCAGGTCATGAGGGTGGAGCCCCTATGATGGGATTAGTGTCCTTTAAGAAGAGACACCAAAGAGCTTGCTCTCTTTTTGTATTCATCTGTGAATCATGTGGGCACACAAGGTGACTATCTGCAAGCCAGTAAAATAGCTCTCACGGAAACTACTCCTGCTGGTACTCTGATTTTATAAGGTCTAGCCTTGAGAAATGTAAGAAAATAAATTTTGATTGTTTAAGCCCCCTAGTGTATGGTATTTTGTTATGGCAGTCCTAGCAGACTAACACAAAAAAAAGACATAAATATGTGCATTCTTTTGTGAAGTTAATAAAAATCATTAGCCAACACATTATTCAGAAAGAAAAAAAAATCAAAAGTTTTCTCATCAATAAAATTTCTAAGTCAGATAAACAGGACTCTGTGGGTAGCTCTGCTCATTAACCTTTTCATAGTATGTATAGACCTGAAAGCCTTGCCATTTTACTGTTAACATATCTTCATTACAGAGCTGTCAATGTCTGCACACGCAGAAGTCCTTTGGATCCTTGATGGCAATTAAAGTGCTGTGATCACAAAGGGGAAAGGGTGAGAATAGACAGGCGCCTTTATCACTTGAAGACATTAATGCCTACACATAAATACAATATTTATTTGAACTAATTTAAGATACAAAAATACCCAGCTTATGCCCCACTGACCTACTGAATGAACAAAAAAGAGGCTTAAACCTATCTCCCTAAATAAGAGCAAGTATACAGAATGTATTTGTCTACTTGGAAATTATATATATATATGTATATATATATCTATAGTTTGTACTTTTATTAAATAAATGCTTTATACCATTATATGGAAATTTTCACTTTATGTGGAAGGCTCAGGAAGTGAATTCATTAACATAATGCCTCAGTTCAAAGGCAGAGATTAGAATGAGGGAGATATTATAATAAAAAAGCAAAAAGTTTAGTGTGCTATAAAATCCTAAAACAAAATTTATTGATGTTTGAGATTTTGCTTACACAATAATTCTAAATTTCTGTGAATATAAGTTCAAATCTTTATCCTTACTTTTATGCTTTCCAGATAATAATAGCATCATGTAAAAGGTAAACAAATGAAAGCATCTTAACAAATGAAATATGTGAATAACTTACAGAAATCCTGCCAATTATATATTAGTTATCTGATGGAGACTTATTATATTATTTTTCTGGTTGAAATAATTAAGGTATTATGGTCATTTAAAAAATGTATACTGCTTATTTGTTATTAGCAAGTGCTGTTTTCTCTAAGAGTGGAGGAAATCTTGGAGAGAATGGCATCTTACAAGCAAAATGGTAGGAACTATGAACTAGAAAAAGTCCCTGTGTAAAAAAGGAATGACACAGAAAGAAAAATACTGCATGATCTTATTTACATATGAAATCTAAAAAAAAAGTCAAATATATAGAAACAGAAAGTAGAATGGTGGTTATCAGAGAAGCAAAGGGGAAAAATGAGGTGAAATTCAAAGGAGGAGAAATTCTAAGAGTATAAAATTCAAATTTGAAAGATAAATAAATCTAGAGATATTATGTACAGCAGGAGGACTGTAGTTAACAATTGATTATATATTGAAAATTTGCTAAGAAAGTAGGTTTTTGTTGCTATTACCACACACACATACATACACAAGAGGTAACTATGGAAAGTGATGGATGGGTTCATTTGTTTACCTATAGTAATCATTTCACTATGTGTACGTATAACAAAACATCATGTTATACACCATCAATATATACAATAAAAAGTTAATTAAAAATAAAAACATGTATAAAAGGAAAAAATTAAAGAAATGAAAAATATTGTCTCTTAATAAGACATAAAAGTGGAAATTTCTTTTGTTTTCATTTTTTAAATCATAAATACCAAGAAGGCATAATCTCATTGCATTTTGAATTACAATATAATTCTGTGGAAGTATTGACTTTTATGAGACGCAAGCACATTTAACAAAGATTTTTTTTTTTTTAAATATTGAGAAATTCCTTTAATTAAATTTTAAAAAGCTACCTAGGCTGCTACTAATAGCTTAAAAATCCTTTAAGATTTTCTGTTAACATTAAAGACTCACCTAAAGGTTATTTTTTTAATTTAGCCTTTTCAAAAATGTTTAAAGCCAGTGAAAGTTTAGATGGTTGAGTAAATGGACAGTATAATACTACAGTTGACCCTTGAACAACAAGAGCTTGAACTATGGGGGTCCACTTATACCAGAATTTTTTTTCTACCTCTGCCACCTCTGAGGTAGCAAGACCAACCCTTCTTCCTCCTCAGCCTATTCAATGTAAAAATGAGGAGGATGAAGACCTTTATGATAATACACTTCTGCTTAATGAACAGGAAATATATTTTCTTTTCTTTATGATTTTCTTAATTACATTTTATTTTCTCTATCTTTATTGTAAGAATACAGTATATAATACATATACAAAATGTGTGTTGATTGTTTATGTTAACTGTAAATCTGGAGGCAGCAAAGTTATATGTGGGTTTTTGACTGCACAGGGGTTGATGCATCTATTCCCAGAGCTGTTCAAGGGTCAACTATATAATTCTACACAGCTGAATAGAATTGTATTGAGTTGGTAGCATAATTTATTAATGAATATTTTTAAATTGCTTAAGTCCTTTACAATATTTTGGAAACTTTGAAAATGTAACTTTTATTATGTTTAAATTTAAATTTATTATGTCAATATTTATTTTTGAAGTGTGCAGTTTTTTTTTCTAGTCTCATCTTTTTTATTTCAGCATATTATGGGGGTACAAATGTTAAGGTTACATATTATTGCCCATGCCCAGCCCCCTTGAGTTAGAGCTTCAAGTATAACCATCCCCCAGACGGTGCACATCTCACTCATTATGTATGTATATACCAAGCCCCTCCTCCCCCCTCCCACCTGCCTGACACCTGATAAAAGTTATTCCTATATGTCCACTTAGGTGTTGATCAGTTAACACCAATTTGCTTAGGAGTACATGTGGTGCTTGTTTTTCCATTCTGTTCTTTGTTAGTCTGTTCTTCTATGTCTTTCTCACTTTGAAATATTTGACTATTTTTGAACTTCATTTTAATTTACAATCTGAATGCCTTTTATTTATTTGCCTTGTTATATTGCAATCTAAAATTTTTAGTAAAATGTTTACAAGTAGGGATGGGATTGAACATACTCTAACAGATTTTAGGGAGAAACAGTCCATATTTTACCATTAAGTACAATTGCAGCTAAAGAGTTTTCAAAAATGCCCTTTATTGCATTGAGATATTTTCCATGAATTCTTATATGGATGAGAGTTTTTTATTATGTAAATTATTAAAGCAGGCATCATTCAGCAAACAAGTTTCTAATTTTTGATAGAATATTTTCATAAACTTAGAAATTTTATGTTTCTGGCAAAAATTCTTTTTAAATAATATGTCAAATCAAAATTATCAATATGGACTTGGAGCAGGTCAGTCCAAGTGCTATAATTATGATTGCGTGTGTGTATATAAAGATTTTACAATTACCTGATTAACCAGGTCAAATAATTGGAACTTATATCAATACCAGGCATCATCTTCAATGACTAGGATTTTTAATCTTTAATGGCTTAATAGCTTTATTTTTTAGGTGGAACAATCTGAATTATGACTCTACCATTGTGTTTTTATTTCACTCCCCCCCCCTTACTTTTATTCCCATTGACTTTCAGGTTTGACAACCAAACTTTATAAGGCTTTAACAATTGTAAAGTGGTTCATAGAAATTTTCATTTATAAATGAAAATAATGTAAAAGGTAAACAAATGAAAGCATCAAAATCATGTAAAAGGTAAACAAATTCAGTTAACAACAATGAGAGTTAATGAAGACATATCTGTTAATGTAAAATTTTGATGAATATGTCACTCTTACTATTTTGGTCTTCTGAGTATCTTCATAAAGTTGTCATGTTACACTTCACTAATGAAAATTATTACAAGTAACAGAAGAACATGGGAGAATTAAACTTTTCATTTTTGAGAGTGCCATAATTGCAATGTAAAGTTTTATCCCTTTTATATCAACACTTATCCCCTACAGCAATTTTTAAGACCTCTGCTAGGACATGGTTTTTTTTGTTGTTGTTTTGTTTTGTTTTCAGAAATTTAAATGGTCAAGTATATATGTCCAGATCAAGTACATATGTCCTCTCATTTCTGCTTCTACAAGATAATAAAATCATCATAATCAATATAGAATGTACTATGCAAAATAAATTTTTACATTTTAGATATATTATCAGAGATGATTACATAGCTTGAAATAATACATTGCTTTTAAAAATAGAGAAAGATATAAACCTTTTACTGAGGAACACAAGCCTCTTTAAATGATCAGGACCAGAAAGGCATTTAAGTTGTAATAGCTTTCAACTCTCACTCCTCTTGAGCAAAATAAATAATTACCTCTTTTTTCTTTTTTCTCTACAGACAGGGTCTCTACTCTGTCACCCAGACAGTTTAGTGATCATAGCTCACTGCAGCCTAGAACTCTTAGACTCAAGGAATCCTCCTGCCTCAGCCTCCTGAGTAGCAGGGAGAACAGGTGCACACCATGTGTCTTGCTAATTTCTTTTAAAATGTTTTTGTACAGATGGTTTCTCACTATGTTGCCCAGGCCAGTCCTGAAGCTCTGGCCTCAAGCAAGCCTTTCAACATGCTGCGATTATGGGTGTGAGTCCTCATGCCTGACCCACTAATTACCTCTTGAAGCCACTTGCTATGTGAGTTCTAGACTAAATGACACCAAGTAGCCATAAAATGCCACTCAACCTATATTTCAACAATGTACAGCCAATCATTAATGTATGTTATTTATATAAACCAATGAGAATTCCTGATGATCAACTCTGATAATTTCCCCCTCTCCTGATTAGTCCTTTTTTATAAAAAAGACTTGAGCTTCAATTTTGTTCTCCATGCACTCCCTAGGGCAACTTGGATGTGTGTCTGGGCTGTAGTCCTCAACTTTGGCCCAAATAACTCTCTATATTAATTTTGCCTCAGCTTCTTCCTTTTAGGTTGACACATGAAGCAATAAACATGTGAACAAAGTTGCATTCAGTCTATAAAATATTGAGATATTTGACATTTACCATTACTTCGTAATTTCTTTTAGTTTTTGAACATAAGGCCATGCATTACTTTTCTACTTAGATTTATTCTATTTTTAAGTATGTTCTGATCTTGGCTGGATATTCTAAATCCAAGCAGCCATCAGAATAGCCTTGAGAGAATGGGCCCACCTCCAGTAATTCTGAGTGAGTAGTTTTGAAGTGTGTCCCATTAATTTCCATTTCTAACAGTTTCCTAATTGATGCTAAAGATGCTGGTTTTCAGAGCATGCTTTTCATAGCATGTGCTATATCAACAATGTACTACATCATAATCATTCTCATTTTATTCAAAGATTCTGAAATATTTTGTATTAAAATAATTAAAGAAAAATGTCCTAATATGCTGTATACTAATAAATTGTGTCTAAAGTAAAATTTTAAAAGGAATAAACTCAAAAATACAAGATGGCAACTTTCTCGTGAACATCAGGATTTGCCTTCTTAAGTACCTTGGTTGAAACCACCAGATATTCTCACCCAGGTTACTGCAAAGATCTTTCTTACTGGCCTTTCTGCCTATGATCTTGTTATTCTCTAATTAAACATGTATATTGTTGCCTGATTTCTCTAAAACACAAATCTGACCAAGTTATAAGAAACTTTTCTCTCATCATAAAGTCCAAACTTCCAAATATGGCTTAAAATAACTTTTATGTCCTGCCTCAACCTTGACCAAGCACTGAGCATCTTCTCTGCCCTTAACTTTGAAGAACCAATTACATTTCCATGATTCACTGGCCAGGACTTTGCTTATAAAATTCCTTAGTCTGGAATCCTTTCCTATTCCTCAACATTCACCCTGCTAAACTTGTCTTGAGAATTCTTACTCACCTTCCGGATATCACTTTCTCTAAGAAGTGTTCTCTGATCCTTCAAGACTACTAAGATGTGCTATTTCTGAGACATCCATTTATAACCCTAACTTTGCAATTCTCAAGCTATATATATTATAATTTTCCATTTACTTGCATGGATTTGATTGCCAACTCCTGGAAGGCGAGGGCATTTTTATTTTTCACTATTGCATTCTCAGTAGCTAACAGTATCCTTACAAATAAGGGACATTCCATAAATAGTTGTACATGAGTGAATGAATATATGAACTGACCATGCATGAAGCATTGGAAACATTGAAATATTGCAAATTAAATAGAGTCAAATTAAAATATTAAAATTTAAATATGGTAAAATGAGAAAAGCAGCTCTTTAGAATTTTGCCATTATTCCCTACTATCTTCTCCTCAGATGTTAAGCATTATTAATAACAAATTTTTAATTACTACTTCAAATTTGACTTTTATTAAATGTTCTTTCACCCTGAATCTAAACTTGAGTTGAATACATACATGCACACACACACACACACACACACACACACACACACACACAACAAAACTATGACTGTAATCTTCAATAATCTAAATCTTCTTCAAAATTTGTTTTAGATCTTTCAAGGTTTGGAGTAGCACCACTTTGTACTATGGTTCTCCTTTTTTAAAATAAAACATATCATTTCTTAGTATATCACACTCCCTAACATGATATTTGACATCTTGTAGGTCTTCAATTGTGTTCTTTCATTTACTTCTTACCATCAAAATATCTGTCATCTAATGATATAAAACCATAGTTAATATTTGTGCATTAATTTTAACTCTCTTTATTTGAAAATATAAAATATAATTTCATCAATTTTGAATCCTAAATATAATAAAACATAATTTTTGGATAAAAGTAACAATAATTTAACGTTTTTTCTAAATAATTGAAGTACTTGTTTGAATTCAAAAGACTTTCTCTTGAAATATTGTGTCTTTACCAATGTTCTATGAGAAGTCTCTATATTCAGGTTTAATGGATTTCCATGAATGCAAGTGGCATTTGTATTATATGCTATAGGCACAGTTGCCAAATTAAAATACAAAGCAGATTTATGTTATATACAAGAAGTAATTTGAGAAGAATTGTAATTAATAAATTTATTTCTATACTTCATTGGGTTAAACAAAAAGACTCTATAATACGGTATTCACTGAAGAGAGATGAAGGGGATAGCTATCCAATGGTGAAGGTGAAGATCCTATTTTTTCTGAAATATATTTCAATTCACAAATATATGTGGTCTTTCTTGTAAATTTGGAAAATTAGAGATTTAGTTATACATGCCATTTCTAAGAAGCTCAAGCCTGTTTATATGTATGGCTTTACCACTTGGTTTTATGACAAATCTAGGAAGAAAAGAAAAGCTTGTGGATCCTGACAAAAATATTTTAATATAAAATTCAAATATGGCTATGGCTGCTCAAAGCTGGGTTTCTTAATTAGAATAAGGGTTTGAAACACCTATCACATGGTATTGACTTAACATAAGCTTTATGTCTCCCTAGTGATTTTCACAGGATTTCATGCACAGTTAAGGCATAGTAACCACATTTCAAAACCATATGAAAATAGAATATAATTTTCAAGAAAAATTGAAGGAAAAAAGAACTAAGCTATTATTGGTTTTCCCTCTCCTACTGGCTTTCAATTTTTTATATGCAAAGAAAATGAATGAAGATGCAAATCATTTTCATTGAGGTCATGTTATGCATATAAATGGCTAGACAAGAAGAAGAAGTTAACAATAAAAAAATATAGATATATTTTAAAGGAAAAAAATAGAGCCAGCTAATGAGAGACATGTTTTGCAATCAAAAAATTTCAGGACCATCATGGAGGCACAGAATCTTCTCTACTTCAGTGGATGTTATTTTGTGATTATTCCTTTGTTGTCTAATGTACTTGTTTCTTATTTCCCCCAAAATACTGTATTTTTTAAAAAACTGAAGCTATATTCTTGCATTTCCTTTTTATTTCCAATTGTGATGAGTATAGGAAAGACACTGAAAGTTATCAGTTATGGCTGGATGAATGAATACACTTGTAGATGTGGGGGGATATGTAGGTGAGAAGGTGAAAGGCACTCTCTGGAAATGTGTGAAGTTGTATGTTCATGATATTGTGATATTAAGAAATAGTATTAAATTCAGTCTACTTGAAACTATGCTGCCATTTTTCCCTGTATAGACTAAAAGAAAATAGATGACTTCCAGTGTGAAGTTTTTAAAACACATAGTGCTGTTGACATGCATAATACAGTTATCTATTTATAGAGGTGATATAAAAGTACATTAGAAAAATTACATAACCTCTTAAGAATTCTATAGCAATGCCAAGTATATTTCATAGTTCAAAAAGCATTTGGCTAAAGGAAAAATACCAAGATGTCAAATCCTAATTTTTACTATTACAGTGGGTTGAATGATGGCCCCCCTAAAAAAAATTACATGTTCATACAGAACTTATGAATGTGATCCATTTTAAAAAGAGATTTGTGCAGATGTAATCAAGTTAAGAATCTCAAGATGAGATCATACTAGATTATGTGGGTGAACCCTAAATCCAGTGATGTGCCTTTATAAGAGAAAAGGAAGATATGAGATCATGTGAAAAAGTTGTTTAGGTTAAAGGCAGAGATCAGAGATATCGAATTAATTTTGGAACGTAAACAAATCTTCTCTGTCATGAGGAAGGAAAATTTACTATCCTGGTATGTCTCTGGGAAGGGAGATGTTCTCAATCTACCTTTCTTAAATTTTCTAAATGCCTTTGTTCAGAAGATATAAAATGTGTGAAAACCTGAGAGATTTAGAAAGAATTGTGTTCTAATACCCCACTTCCCCACATATTGGTTATTACAATATTATAATAGTGACTCATTTGCCTTCAGAAAGCAGTATATATTAAAAGGAATGTGGAATGTACTAGGAACATTTTGAGGAAGAGTGCTATAAGTTTTAGAGGTTATGGCAGACCTGGTTTTACTTTGTCAAAATGCCATTTCTTTGTCAGCTGATATCAATTATTATTTATCAAGAAAATAATGGCTCATATTTTCTCTTCCTGGATACAAATAAGATATTGAATTATTTTTCTGATTATTTCACTTATGTCATATTCATTTTGCTTATTTCTATGACACTGGTTGACCAAGAATGAGGCCAGCATGAGTTTCTTCATGTTATGGAAGATCATGTATTGATTTTAACAAAGTTCAGTATATTCATGAGATATAATGACATCACCTTGTTAGTCAATGTATGTTTTCATTCCCTTCTTGCCATTTAAAGAAATAGCATTTGTTATTTCAACTAATATCTATATAATAAAGGCTCAGTGTACAATTAGGTACCTTTTTGCTAGAGTAGATTTCTATAAATAAAAATAAGAATAGGTCCATATGAATAAGATGTGGGATATTTATTTGGTCCCAATACTTGTTTTTTACAAATCCACTGCATAAAAACATTCTAAATAATTGACTATTTAATGTTATTTTGGCATTCTTTTCCTACATAATAGATAAATATGATCAAGACTATTTCTATGCCTATTTATTAATATATGTCCTTTTAGATGAGTAAGGTATTATTTTAAGTCATGCCATATTTACTTTTAGTAAGTTCTTAATATTTTAAAATTGTCCCAGTAGGTTGATTTTGACATTAAAAGAATTAAAACTTTAGGAATACATCCTTACAAATGCATGGCTTGCCTATATACTAGTCAATGTCATACACTGTTAGAATTATAATGAACACTTAACATTGCAAAATAAGAATGAGGTCTTTTTAGTTGCTTTTAAGATAGTGCTCATAACAGAGAAAAAGCAGTGGAAGGAAATGATTGAGATCAGGTGAACTGTATGATGTAGACACTTCCTTAATTTGTTTTTTTAAAAAATAAATAGGTAATTAGATTTGTTTTTATATATTTTACATTTCCAAAAAAAACTGCAAAGCTTTCTCAAGACTCTGTTAATAATTGGTTTCCACCTGATTATTATTAATGATCCAACTAAACTTTTTAAAATGTTACTTTTATTAGTATAATTTCTTCATTATCGCATAAATTATTACAAATGCGTACAATCTATTTCAAGGAGTTTGTGGTGCTAAACAATTAATATAATTCAAGCTTTTGTAATTTATCTTTAAGCATGAGTATATAATATTAATTCAAGCAGTTCTTCAACAAATTTTAACTGAGTTACTCCTGTGTATGAGACACCAATCTAAATCCTAAGGATACAATAGGAACCAACACAGACAAGAAATGATGAAGGAATATAAAAAGATCAAGAAATAGTTGGTTTAGAATGCCAAGCATAATTATCCAGAAATGATGCTGGGAGCTATTTATATACTGATCATAAGATGCAAAAATGTCCTGGGTCAAACTATTTTAATACAATCTATATGTAAATTAATTGATTTCTTAGTAGCAAGTAGATGAAAACTTTTTTTTGTATTATATAAAAGCATCTTAAATTCCAGGATTTTGAATTATATTTTAATATTGCATTCAAAATAATACAATTCCTTGCTGTAAATGTAAATACACTATACTACAATGATATGCATTGGCTTAAATAGAAAATTTTTCATAATTGTGTTTTTAAGCAAGGCTTTCACCTTGTGTGGAAACTAGAAACTTGCAGAAGGCTTGTGTTCATTACAAATTTGCTGTTTTATTTTATGCAGCCCTAATGATTTTCATTATCTTCTTAGTTGATAGAATCCATTTCCAAAACCAATAATCTCTTGAAATCCACTGAGCCACAAATTACCCATTAGAGAAAATTTTCAAAGATCATTACCTTTACCATAGATGTTCACTTTTCATCTCCTTCATACTCTCTTGTAATGCTCCTTATAATAAGAGGAGGGGAGATTATGTAGTTATAGAAAATGGTTTCCATGAATTATAGACCAATGGCTTATATACCATTAGAAACACTGTATTTTATTAAAGGTTAATATTGCATTGTGCTTAACCTTAATTTTGTATCTGCAGATCTAATATGTATCACTAAAATATAAATAGGATCTTAATTATATTGTTCTGATCATTTCTCAGGTATTTGATGATTTTATCATAATTTAAGAAAAGTAGCAAATGTATGTGAATATTTGATGACCTGCCTTTAGGAGGTGAACAGTAATTTAGTCAAGGAATTATTTAATTATATTTAGCTTGGACATTTCTTATACAAGAATATAGTTTTACAAATATAAGTTTTTCTTATTTGTAATGAAATATATGTTTGATTTCTTTAAAAATGTTAAGTCTACTGATGGGTCTAATTGGAAAGAAAGAAAAATTCTCTCTTAACTTAATCACTTTGAATTACATGGAAGACTCTCATTACTCTCAATGAATGGTACCCTTGAAACTTCTGTACATATATTCTAGTGTTTTATGTGTTGAAATGATTTGAAATTCAATAAAAATATGAATACTGAATAATTTTGTCATATAATAAATATTGCTATTAAGAAAAATCATGTCACTTAATTTATGTGTGTGTGTGTGTTTTAGGACATAGCTAAAGAGAGATTTTAGAACTCAGGCTTTAGGAAATCTTGGTTTAAATGCTGACAGTCTTAATTATTAGTCTTGAGATCTTGGACAAGTTATTTACCTTCTGTCTTTCTCCATTTTCTCACACATAAGACAGAAAATTGGATCTATCCTGCAAAGCTCTGAGCATAGGGCCCGACACATGGAAATTTAAATGGATGCTTGACTTTTTGCTTTTTGACTACCCAGACCTCCATTTGCTGTTTTGGGCACTGTGTTATGACTATTAACAGACAGCAAACACTGTCTCCCGCCATAGGGTTAGTAGTGTTAGTGCTTGCTCTTCCAGCCTCCAGTTTCAACAGGACACAAGCATATGACCCAAGCTCTGATAATCAGATCCTTCATGCAAATGTGGGCTCAGGGACTACTCTGAGGTAAAGGTAAGAAACAAGTAGCACCTTTTCTCAAAAGTTATTAGGAAGAGCACAAATAAAGGAGTCAATTCATTACGGAAAAATTTGGTGGGTAATATTATGGAAAATGTTGATGTTAGCCAATATATATTAGTATGTTTGTACTGGTCATTAAAATAAGGTTTGGGGCAATTTTCTTACTGCTTAGCATCTGGTAGAGTTCCCTGTCTTCCTAATAATTCTGTGAGCTGCCCAATATCCTCTTAATAAACTCCCTTTCTGCTTAACCCAGCAAGAGTTGCTTGAAATGCTTACAAATAAGAACACCCTCTGATACAGAAAGTGGTTACTGAATGTAAATAATCGTTTTCCTTTAAGTGGAGCAAATGGTTCATAGGATTTTTTCGTTGGATATACGAAGTCTTTCATTTTTAAAGGAATAGGCTACATTTGCTAACATGAACTGTATGTCCCAGAATTCCTATGATTCTGTGATATACAATTGGCCCTCAGTATCCCTGGGTTTCACATGTGTGGATTCAACAAATAACAGATAAAAAATATTTGGGAAAAAAAGCATCGGCACTAAACATATACAGACTTTTTTTTCTTGCCATTGTTCCCTAAACAATATAGCAGGGGTCCTCAAACTTTTTAAACAGGGGGCCAGTTCACTATCCCTCAGACTGTTGGAGAGTGTGCACTGTTGGCCCGGGATGAGTTGGCTGCTAAGCAGGACAGGGAGCTGTGGCAAAACACCCGGCAGGCCAGGATAAATGTCCTAGGCAGGCGGCATGTGGCCCGCGAGTCTTAGTTTGAGGATACCTGCAATACAGTACAACAACTATTTACATAACCTTTACACTGTATTAGGTATTATAAGTAATCTAGAGATGACTTGAATATAAGGGACAATATGCATAGGTTCTATGCAAATACTATGCCATTTTATATCAGGAATTTGAGCCTCTACAGATTTTAGTATTCATGGAAAGTCCTGGAACCAATCACCCTCAGATACTAATGGACAACTGCATATTACTTATCTGATGGATTTTAAATATTGGTACTATCATGCAAAATCATGTATCAATATATTATGTATACATCTTAAGTATACTAAGAAGTGGGGGATTTATTATATCTATTCTATCTGAATTATAAAGAAAGTGAATAAAATATCCTTGTACAACCACAACTGGGAAAGAAACAAAAGGACAAAAAAAGCTTACTTCTTAGTTTTGATAAATTAATGTGATATACAAAGGTTCCGTAATGTGTATTGATAATGTCTTGGACACTGCATTTATAGTTTCTTCCAAAATCGATAAATAACATTTAAAAACATTCAATAAATGACTACATTTTAATTATTTTATGCCATGCTTATTCACATTAGATAAAATAGCCTGTTTTCATGCTGCTTTCCTACATAGTCATGGTACTAATTAATTCAGCCATACAAATCCATTAAAAAAAAAAAAACACTAAAAAAGACATAAAAAATAATTGACCTCCCTAAGGCAACTTTCTTGGTTTTTCCTGGTAGGATATAGACTCATTAAAGTACTTGCCATTAGTCGTATTCATTAAAGAAAGAAAAAATCTATTTTGTCATCAACAAACCAAACAAACTTTCTAACCTCTTGTTAGTTCCATGATAACACTTAGTTTAATTGGTCTGACCCTGACTATCCTTCAGGGCTTTTCAAGGAAGAAAGTAGGCAGACACATGTGGAGTGAAATTAAATGGGCCTGGTACAAGCTCTTGAAGTAGCTCTGGTAACTATAAATTTATATATACAAAGTTCAAGTGAATATGAGTTATAAGTGATTGCTGAACTGCTGGAGGTCAGAGAAAAATTCAGCAGTTCTGGAAATCATTAGAAGATATTTATAAATTTTTTTACCAATGCCAAACATTTTTTACATTATTGACAATATTTATAAAAGTTCACACTGTAGAATATTTGTAAAAATATACAGGTAAATATGACAGACATAGATTTAATATATCTTTGCCATTATTTTGTGAAAGTTAGTGACTAAATAAAAGGAAAAACACTACCATGCCAATGGAAAAGGAGCCAAAGGACCTAAATGAAGAAATATAGATTGTTAATAAAATATATTCAAATATTCCAGAAATAAAATATTTGCATATACAAATAATGACATACTATTTTTTTCTGTTTGTATATCATTGGCTAATACTAGGAAACAAACAAACAAGCATGCTGTTCATTGCTGGAAAGTTACTGTGGAATAATCAGTCTCATACACCAGTAGATAGAATATAAAACTTTCTGGAAAGTGAGATCCAGGAGCCCTTAAAAATCTATTCCCTTTGACCAAGTGATTCTACATCAGCAATCTATCTTAAATTAATCATCAAAATTTTGGGACCCACATTTGGACTGTTATCTTTTATTTTAAAAAATGAATGATTAGAGTTATAATAAAACTATTGCAATTTAGTTTTGAATGAATCAAATAGACTGTAAAAGTTTCCATATATAGTACAGTCAAAATATAGGTATAACCACATAATCACACACCTATCTATATATGTGGGATGTAGGTGTGTGTGTTTATACATTGTGTGTGTGTGTTTATACATTGTGTGTGTGTGAGAAATACATTTATACCTGCACCTAAAAACAAAATTCAAGAGAGTATGTACAGTAGGTCTATCAAAGAAGGATAATTTCTGCTGATTTACGTATTTTCTTTATTTTCTTGTTTTACAAAATTTTCAAGTTAAGCATAATATTTAATACATTGTAAAATATTCTTAATATGCCTATAAATGTGAACTTCAATTCTAACATCTTTGGAAGATCAGAGGTAAAAGGAGAAAATAACTGTCAGTCTTCTGAAACTGATAATCCCAAAATGCTTATGCTGGGCTGTTTTGCACTTGACCATTTCACATGAAAGTTGAGAGACACTTCTTTCACAACACTTACACACTCAGGTGGAACGAAACCTGTGGATGTAAGTGGTTTTTAAGTTTCTCTTACTTCTTAACCCATAAGATCAAATATAGCAACCCTCCCAGTCCCAAATTGAGTAATACAAAGTCTGTCATTTTTAGTTGAAATTGAATTCAAATGCAATTTGTTATCTAGTTACCCAGTTTACTGTAGCAAAATAAATTGGAAATTTTGGGAGCATTGTGGGAGAGTGGTGTGTTTCTGAAAAGAGTGCTGAATAATAGAGGTGTCTACACCCTGAAAAAGGAGTAAGAAAAGATATAGTTTTTTAATGAAAGATAACCTAAAAAGCCTCCCTCTTTTTTTTTTTTTAATTTTTTTGCTTTTATTTCAAAATGTCAAACAAAGAATTCTTTCTGTATAGGTAAATAACATTATATGTCTCAGTGTCCTCTGAACTGCTGTAATAAAAAGTCTTTAGTAATATATTTGTGTCACCAATAAATATTCAAAATTTTCCCCCTGCATACTGTTTATTCAATTAGGAAACCGCATTACTGATTTTATAAAAATTTCTATCCAGAAGGCATTTCCTTTTTTTGCCCTGCTTCTCCCACTCTCTTCCCTCTTTCTTTTGTGGGAGTGTTGTCTTAATAAACCACATGTCCATAAATCATGGTTTCAGAGTCTCTTTCTGGGGAACTCAATGCAAGGCACTTCCAGAGGATGATATAGGAAACCACTTTTTAATAAGGGTATTGCTTACTGGTCTACTTAAATAGGGGACCAGAATCTTGAATGCAATTGTCATTGGGACCTGAGAGAATATTTTAGCATTGGAACTTTTTAGTAAAACAAACAAAAACAAAAGAAATAATTAGGACGAACTAATACATATTATAAAATGAACTATGATGAAGATTAACTACATAATTAATTTAAGTATGGCTGCTCATTCTATGTTCTTCTGTTTTCCCTCATCATCTGTCTTTGCCTTGCTCTCTGGGCCTGGACATTGAACTGCATTATTTCTTCAATGGTGCTCTGTAACTATGGGCTTCAGTTGGATTCAGATAATGGAAAGCTTCTGACTTCAAAGTTTGGTGAAAATCACACTGATCTCAAGACTGCTGACCCTATTCAAAGGTCTGTCCTTCTTTCGTCCTTATGTTTCTGATGTGCTGCAATATCTGACTTCTGATGTGACATGCCCCTTCTCCTTTGGACACAGGGATAGTAATAGCTTGCAATTTCTATGTGGTTCTCCTAAAGCTACATATTTGTAAATATTAACTTTGTAATTAAGTCATGCTCACATTAGACTACTGAAAGTGTGCCACCCTATTTATGTTAGAATCTTGACAGAAATATGCATCAAAAATTTCAGAATAGCTTATGATATGCTTGCCATTTTGAATTACTTTTTTTCTTTTCTATGTAACTGACCAAACTCTTATTTAAACATGTCTTCCGTTATCACCTTTAATTATTTGTATGTGTTTATATTCTATGCTATTTCCCATATAATTTTAAATGATTTTAAACAATCTTACACACATTTAAACAATATATATCAATATAATTTATTTTGTGTCAAGAAAGACTTTTTAAACAAATTATTACAATTTGGGTTTTTAAAGTCCATACAGTACGGGTAGAGATTTACTAAATTATATTTCTGTTGCTCTAGCTAGCACTATTCCTTCTAGATACTGCTTAATTTAAACAGCATTGATCTACAGGGATTTGTTCTCATCTTAAGTATGTTTTGTATAGTTGCTATGGTTGCCATTTTTTCTGGGAATTACTTCTATCTATGTTGCATCTCTAGGGCCATATGAATTCCAAATCTCACTATTTAGAATAGTCTCTAGTCTCTGTATTTTTATAGTTTGGTCTTCTGAAATAGAGAAGAAAAAGTTTCCAATTTGTATAAAATTTTTAAAAATCTTCCCATAGGGAAAAACCTTTGAAATAAGAAGTAGCCAGAAATGGTTGCTTAAACACTTCAAGCCTTCCTCATGTGAGGTTTAAAGATGCATATTTTTTGACCTGTAGGATCTTTTCAGGTAATCATAAATACAGTGTAGATCTTTAATTTTTACTTTAGCATTCTATGACGCATGATAAAAATTACATATTTCATTAATATATATCTAATTACAAACCCAAAATACTACTTAATTGGCTAGCATATTCAATATTTTACTATCTAGAAAACTTTTGAGCTAGCTATTTAGCATATACTGATTGAGCACTTAATGCATGAATCTAATGCATGCACTAGGTTTAAAGTAGTAAGAGAGAAAAGCACCTTTTCAGCTTTAGAAATTTAGAGGGAGTTCTAAAAAGTTTTGAATGTATTCATTTAATTTTCAAACATATATTTTATATAGGCACTAGGAGATTAAAAAAAACCCTAATCTTCACAACTGCTTATGTTTTATGGTTTCTATTCGTTATTATTTTTCATTAATTTGGTTTATTTTATCTATATTCCCCTTCATGCAACATTTCTTAGTCAAGGTTATATTTTCCTTTGTATCAGAGACCCTCCTCACAGTTCCTGTCCCATATATACCACCTGGTTCATTATCTTATTTTTTAATGTTGTAATAATTCTAATCTGTGTCAGGTTAATAATGTGCAGCAGGTGTTCCTCTATCCAGAAAGGGTAGTATCTAAAGATTATTTCTTAAACAAATATATAGAAAAAAGATAAATAATATGCATTGCTTGAATTTTTAGGCTTTTAGGGGTCTTATGATCAAGAGAAAAATGTTTAAATTCTTCTATTATTCCTCCTGCTTTTACAAAAGTTAAAAAATAATGATAATTAATGTTATTTAATTTTTCACATAATTTTTTTTTGCTTTTGGGGACTAAGGTATGGATGTTGGAATAAATATTTTTTCTTGGTTTATGGTATTGTTATCAGCAGGCCCCACGTAAATTTCCTTAAATTATTTATTTAATCTTTTATCAATTTATTTGTTTATTTTTTATTTACATTCCTTAATTCCATTTCTTTTCTATTTCCAGACAGTAATCACTTATAACAGTTACCATCAAGGAGATTGTGTTCTACAATGAGAAAAATATTTTATAGCATTAAATATTTTACAAAACCAATTAAATTAAAACAGTGATTTAAGTGGGTCTATGATATACTTATTGAATAATTAATAAAATAATAGTTTAGACATTGGGATCTGAGGAGTTTTCATGAAAGAAAATATTATAGAATGAACATAATGAAAGGAAAATGTAGATTTTAGGAAAAAACAAAAGATTTAAGCTGAATTATTGAAAGTAGATGAATTTAGTGAGATATTGGGACATTATGAATAGGAAGGTAGGCCAGAAAATGTAAAGTAGAAAAATATATGCATAAGATATATGGAGGTATTGAAATGGTTGAGCCTGTGTAATCAAGATAAATTAAAACAGTAACTCATTTTAAAACAGACTAAAAAATCTAATAATTTCTAACATTACAAAAAAAGTGGAATAAAATACACACACTAAATGGTTTCTCTAAGTTATTCAATCATTGATATTTGATTTGAAAATTTTGATATGAATCGGATAAATGTGAATGCCTATTAGTTTTTCTGGAATAATCCTCACAGGATCTATCTATTTGAATTTTCCAGAATGTTATCTGCAAAATCAAGTGATTTATCTGTAAGAAATTATTATTTAGATTGTAAAATTTAGCTTATGGTTACATAATGCATCTATATTTATTTTTATGTTTGTTTGTACACATATGTCCACCTTTAACAGGATATCCATTTTGTATGAAGCAGCTCCAGAAGAATACATGCTAAATATTCTTACTCATTGCAACATGAGGTACTAGACCGCCTTAGCAGACCTCTGCAAAGAAGGTATGTTTTCATAGCTATAGTCACTCATTTGACTACACACAAATGATCTATAATCAGAAGAACAATTTGGAAATTAAAAGGAGAGATTTATTTGGAGAGGTTTTTCAGTGTGTCGTGAGTCCAGGCTCTATCTGGCACCGCTCTCCATTCTCGTGAAGGAAAAATGGTGAGTCTTGCCCCTGCCTCCTCTCTGCCCTCAAGTCTATCAAGAAAGACTTAAGCAAGCCCCCCTGCTGAAGTAAATTTGTGAACCCTGTACTGGTGGTGTGGGGTGTACTGGATTACGAACTTACACTTGTGTAGGGAATGTAAAGACAAGAGATTCATACTGATCCATCAGAAGAAACTGAAACAAACAATAAGTAATAAAGAGGAAGAGAAGTCATAAGAGAGTGAGAGGAAGGGAAAGGGAGGGAGAGAAAGAGAAGCCCTATTGTCAGGGGGAACTTCACAGGCTATGACCAGTACAGTCTCACAAGCCCCCACACTCAAAAGGGACCTGAACTTGACTTGGGGCTTAATACTCTGATTAACAAGCTGGAACTCTTAATAATTATACCTGTGTTTTTAACAGGAAGTCCATAGGACAATGGAGTATGCCCCAGGGATTTGGAGCTTCATATGTGGCCCTGCCTGCCAATGCCACCATGAGATGTGTTGTTGGCATTAGCTTTTTTCCAGAGTCTGGCTTCAGCCAGCCTCCCACTTCCCACCGCTGCCCAACTTCCACTGTCACCCTGTGCCTGGAGTAGTCTTCAGATCATATTGCAATGGGGAATCCTGTGGTCTACCACTGCTGGTTGTCCTACATGGGGACCTGGGCATAGTCATGGAAATTGCCAGGGTTTGGTGGATACCTCCTATGACATCTTGGCATGGGACATACCGTGGATTTCCTTGCTTTGAGCAGTCAGAGACAAAGCACATTCAGGTGGTGATGAAGGTGTAAGAGCTCTCATTCACCCCCGATAAAAGGACTAACTGTAGTTTTATAAGGAGATTGCACTTCTTTGGTGGCTCTTTGTCTGCCATGGGTAGGTATGTTGAGCACACTCCCAGCCAGACCACTGTGTATCTGTCTGGAGCTTAAATAGAAGGAACCCAGCAGCAGTGGGCTTCTGCTTGAGTTGTGTGACAGGCGCCCAAGTACATGTGAGGCTGTATGCCAGGTACATGCCAGTTACATGTGAGGCTGTATGCAGCCACTAGTATTCTCCATGTTAAGGAAGCTTGGTATATAATAGCAAATAAAAAAGTGACAGGTGGAGATAAAGACTGTGGAAGAAGGGACTTTTTGTTTTTAATTTGGTACCTCTAATGGCACCTTTTTTCTTTTCTTTTCTTTTTTGTTTTTTGTTCTTTTGTTTTTGGAGCAAGGGTTCCCATATTTAAATTGTGCATTTTAGTCAATCCTTACCAGCTTATATCTTCACTGACTGCAGAGAAAAGGATGCATATGTTTTCTCCATTTTTTCTCTATTCCTGATGATTTGTTTGTTTGGGGTTTTTTTGCCAAATATATATCACATATAAGAAAACAAGAAGCTATAGGCATTCTAAATCATTCTCATGATGTTTTTTGGAGAGGGGATGCCCTTCAACCCCTAAACAAATAAATAATAAGGTGGCCAGAGTGCCAAATTTCTCACGGCTGAAAGAAGATTTGTAAGTAATCACCAGGAAGAAAATGTATTGCACATGTCAAAAGAAGTCTAGTCAAATGTCCCCAGTGGGTGTCTCTAAAGGAACTCACAAATAAGCTCCAAAAAAAGAGCTTGCTTTTATTATCTGCCAAGGCAAGGATGTGTTAGCCTGGTGACTGCCAAGACCAGATGTAACAAACCTAATTACATTGATTCCATGGTGGAGAGCCTTTTTGCACCTAACCTCTTCTGCTTTGCTTTCTCTCCTTTTAACTTTGGGGTCACCTGAGTCAGTCACATTAATGAGGAAGGAGGACTTAGGAGAACTAGACAGGTAGAATGAAAAGAAAATTCCCTGACTCTCTTTCCTTCCTCAAACCTTGGCTAGCCCTAGGCTCCAGCTGGACTAGGCAAGAAGATTTAACTTGGAATGAATCATGGAGTTTAGTTATTATATTGGAGTAGACATATTAATTAGATGGCAAATGCTCTTGTAACTGAAAACGACCAGAGAACATTTCATTACTTGAAAGGAATTGGAGGAGTTGTTACATTTAGACTACATTGTATCACAAGAGCAAGTGTCAGAAAAACAGGTCCATAAGGACAATCATAGTAAAGATGAAGTTGTACACTTATGACTTTATTTGTTTAATTCTTTATTACATACTTCTATAGACTTCTCTATTAGTTATCATATTTCAAAGCCAAAGCTGTATTGAAAAAATGTAAGTTTGTATATTCTATGTTGGAGATTAACATAATTTTTGCTATTTACTTATCTCTGATATTGATATGATTATTTGTAAGTTGACCTTAAATAACAGATACACAGTGGTGAATGGTCTGTGAATTCATCAAATAAACATAATTTTTATAAGTTATCACAATAAATACTAAACTATAAATTACTATTTTAAAAAATATGAAACACTTCATAATACAAAATATTACATATTGATTTTTAACTTTCATTTATCAATATAAAGTAATCAATTTATTATTTATCCAGAGTGATTTTTACATTTCTCTGACCAGGTCTCAGCTATTATTTTCCAAATGAAAACTAACTCTAAGAGATGTTAATGGGAAAACATTTTATTTTATCTACTCAGGAACTTTAACCACATTTAAAGAATTTCCAAACTGTACCTGGCAGCTAATCCGCCTGTTGACATGGATACTTTTCAACATGTTATTTTAGAGTCTGTAAATGTATCTCTGAATAAGATTTTAGGAATAATTATTCCACTGGAATAAACATACCCTAGGGCTGCTCAAATAGCTAAACATTTTGGGTGAAACATTTGCAGCAAAACTATAGATTCACAATCTGTATCCTGATCTGCAATGAATTTGGATGTTATTCTACCCTGGCATCAACTTTCCAGGAAAGAAAACCAATAATACCAGTTTAAAAAAAACTCTATTTGCTCTACAGGCTATGGACAGGGTAAGGCTAAGCTTATGCAGCTTCTTAAGAAAATAGAAAAAAAAATAAGAATGATAGAATTTTATATTTCATAATATATTACATAAACAGAATATTTACTGGAAAATAAAAAAAAAAAAACCTCATTCAGAAAGTACCGACCACATGTTCAAGTAGCAGACATTGGAGTGGAAGTGATTGATACATAAACATTTTAAGTAACATGTAGATGGATAAGAATGATATGAAAGGCATGTACAAATTCTTTTGGACACGTAAAGAAAAATTATTGGGAATATAAAAAATAAATAAAGTGATATGTTTAAAAGAAAAGAAGACTTTTATCAACACCTTAAAGAATGGAGATTCACTAATGAATACAAAGTACATTATAAAATATAAATAAACAAATGAACAAACAATTAAATGTACATCTTGATTTCAGTTAAGCAAATTTTGAGAACACCAATTTGTGCATAATATTTCAGTGTGGGAAAGATTAGAAATCTAGTTAGACTGCCATAGGTTTTGTTCATGCTAATAGTTTTCTACTTTATTATATGAACCAATCAGCTAAGTTTTTTCAACAGATAACTGAACACATGAAAAAGTGATTATAGAGGTAAAGGAATGGGGAATGACTCCAGTTAGCAAATTATTGTAACATCCTAGAGGAGAAAAATGCTGTGAAATAAGATTATGGTATATACAATAGAAAGAAGGAATGGATTTGAGAGATATTTGATTGGTGGTATTGACAAAATTTAGAGACTAAGGTGATGTGAACAAGAGGAGAATGATTAGAAAAGTAATAATCATGAACAAGATTCCCCACATTTGTTGATAGCCAGGACATTCTACATTGAGTTAAATAAAAAAGGGAAATCCTCTTATTCTCACAACTATCTAAAATATTATCTAATCTCCACAAAGCTTTGAATTTATTTTTACCATCCCCTAAATTTCAGGAGGTGATATTCTCTTCTATTTCATATTGTCACTTTGTTGAAAGGACCATCCTCAGCTTTCTGTCATCAGTTGATGATCAAAAATGATGTTAGTCCTCCTATCTAGCTCTAATCCCTCTACCTCTTGGGTCATCTCTCTGCTTGCTTTTCAATGTGATAATTTACCCTTACTTCTCTATCATTATTCTATTCCTTTCTATATATGCCATCTTATCATTTAAAGTTGTTCAACTCTCTCTCATTTGGGAGTTGGATGAAACACCTCATTCAGCTTTTGCCTTTATCTCCTTATTTTACTTCATGGCCAAATATTTCAAAAAAATTTGTCTATATTCTTTGTCTCAATTTTTCATAAAATATTTATTTTTCACCTTCTTTTTTTTGAGACAGAGTCTCACTTTTTTGCCCAGGCTAGAGTGAGTGCCGTGGCGTCAGCCTAGCTCACAGCAACCTCAAACTCCTGGGCTCAAGCAATCCTCCTGCCTCAGCCCCTCAAGTAGCTGGGACTACAGGCATGCGCCACCATGCCCAGGTAAATTTTTCCATATATGTATTAGTTGGCCAATTAATTTATTTCTATTTATAGTAGAGACAGGGTCTCGCTCTTGCTCAGGCTGGTTTCAAACTCCTGACCTCGAGCAATCCGCCCACCTCAGCCTCCCAGAGTGCTAGGATTACAGGCATGAGCCACCACACCCGTCCTTTCACCTTCTTTAATCCATTTTCCACTCCTGGAATTATGAACATAGTCTTCATGTTATTAAATAAAAAGGACACATTTTAGTCTAATATATTAATTCATTTCTGCATATTGCTGTTCATATTTTAACAATTGAAAAATTATCATAATAGTCCTAATGATAGCAGATATTTTTCTTAAAACATTGCAGGAAATATTAGTTCAATTTGAAAGTTCTTCACTGACACATTTCTTGAGTCTTGGCATTTATCAATCCAAGCCCTCTTCTCCCTCTCCATTCCTTCCTTCTTACCCTCACGCCTCTCCTTACATAACGCTGCAAAATATTGCTTATGAGCCAGAACTAGGCTCAGGATATGTGTCTGGCACATAGTATTTTAAAATAAAGCTTTAATTTATCTTGTGTAGAAGATATATAGCTGTTCAGCACTCATTCTCTGTTCTTCTTGGAAGGATGTTCCCTACTATATAGTTATAACAGAATGCAATGCCTTTCCTACCATCCAGAAAGGAGATATAGAAATTGCAGGAGAGGAACAGGAAAAATCATAAGTGGGTAAATCCACTCCGTTCCTGCTCAATAGCATCTAAGGGAGATGATATTTTCTCTTGGTTTACCCAATCAGATTCTTGCTTTTGCAACTTTGAAAATAGAGGTAGGGGAATAAGAATGGATCTAAGCTGATGTCAACAGTTATGTTGGAGCTGTTACAAACAAATTGTTTATAAAGCTGTCTCCTAAGATCCCTTCATTCCTGTATACTTTCTAATTTGAAACCCTTTTCAGTCTCTCATTAGTTCTCTCATTAGTTTCAGTCTCTCATTACTTCTGTAAGGATAAATATTATTACCAAAAAATTCCTTTTCACTTAAGACATTCATAATCCATTTTTGTCCAACAGTTCATGTAAAAATATAGAATTTTGGCTTATCTTCAAAACTAGAAGATCTGGGAGTTCCTTAGTTGGATTCTATCTGGCTTACTTACATGGGGCATGTAGTCTTCACTTCCAAACCTTCCTTATTACTTTTCCATCTGGGAATCTTTACTTGTTTTCACTATCTAAACAACCAGAGGAGGTATTTGCCTTTGTGAACTCTAATTTATACTTCTTCCCCAGACATCTCGTTTACTCTCACTGTTTTAAGTGCCATGTATGTGTTAGAACTTTATAATCATCTATTAATCACAAATCATATATTTGAGATGCAAATTTATTTTTACAGTTGCCTTTTAGATATTCCTTTAAGAGGGCTAATATTAAAACAAAAATAAAACCAGAGATCATCACTCATTACAAAAACCTTGCTATTGTTTTTGTCTTCATTTATTAATATAAACATTTACACAGTTAGAAAAATGGAATGCATCAACTTCCCTCTCATTCCTATGTCTAATCATGACAATATCTCAATACTATCTATTAAATATCTCTTACATTTGTTTATTCTCCTGCCTTATCCCATATGCCTGGTTCAAGACAAAATAATGCCTGGTGTCAACTGTTTCATTTTAACTTCCCATATGGTATATTTACCTAAAAACTTGATTTCCAACAATATGTTTTTCACATTGCCTTTAGAGTGCTCTTTAAAAAGAGGGATATGTAAATGAAATCCCATTAAATCACTTCTCTTTTTATCTAATATTTATAATTATTAATAATATCCAAAGATCTTTATCTCATAAACTTCATCTCATGAGACTCATTTTTTAATCTCCATTAAATGTATAGAAACAGTTTGGTATTGGTACATGAAGCCCAGAAAAATGGATATAATCTTTATTTCTAAATGACTTAGGACTGAAGAAGTCAAACCCAGATTGGTTGTGGCATCCATTGTACGCTTTCAGGTAAAGAAGAGGAAGTTGTTATTTGCCCCCAGAACAAATAGAGGATTAAGAATGCAGACTTAGATATCTGAAAACTAAAAATCCAAGAAGAGCCTTCAAAATATTCATTAAGCTAAAGAAGTTTAAGAGAGAGAAAATACTGGTATAGAACTGCAATATTAGCTAAAC
The DNA here is from genome assembly GCF_040939455.1 of Microcebus murinus. Classification (NCBI taxonomy): domain Eukaryota; kingdom Metazoa; phylum Chordata; class Mammalia; order Primates; family Cheirogaleidae; genus Microcebus; species Microcebus murinus. The sequence goes on from NC_134116.1 coordinate 47,662,349, forward strand.
TAACATTTTGAGCCTTGTGATGTGCAATACTTGCCTATATCCCTGGGATCAAAGACCTCACGAATTAAGAGTAGACACAGTATTAAAAAAAATACACAAAAGTATTATAAATCCCATGTAATTTGGATATTCAAGGAGCATATATCACTTTATTTTGCCATATCAAACTTGGATATCCACCTACCTAACAATTACATGTGATTTTTCTTAAAGTGTGATACCACTATCTCTAGGATATGTAAGATAATTTTAAAAGTGGCCATCCCAGTAGCCCACTTCTATGTGCAGTGCCACAGAGCCTGCCATGACTGAGAGAGGCAGAGAATAGGAGGAGATGAAGTCAAAGAAATTACAAGAGATGAGAATATGCAGAATATTTTAAGTCATTGTAAGACTTTAGATTTTATCCTGAATAAAATAGGGAACCATTAAAGTTTATTGCAGAGGATTGGCATAGACTGTATTATAATTTTGAAAGATCATGATGGTAGCTGTGATGATAATGGACTGGGGGAACTATAGAGTCAGGACAAGGTAGAGGTAAGGAAACTAGTGAGAAAACAGAATAATTAAGATGAGAATGATAATGGCTTAGATTAGGATAGTAGCAGTGAATAGAATGAGAAAAATGTGGATGCTGGACACACATATATGTATGTCTATAATATATATGCATACATATATGTTAGAATGATACATTTTATTTTTAATTTTTTAAAAATAATGTCAGACTTTCAGTGATGTTCTTTAAAAAGCTATAAATTTTCCTAGTTACTTCAAGAAAATTTTCCAAATGTAAACATTTTACTAATGTACTTTCTTCCCATCTTTCTCTTTTTTCTTCTCTCCATATCTACATCGATATCAATCAATGTTTATACTAGCATTATTATAATTATTTTGCTGAATAACTTGGGAATAAATTATGAACATAATGGCATTATGCCTTAAATAATTCCATGTGTTATTCAAAAAATGTCATTTTCTTAAATAATCAGAGTTTGATAATCAAAATCATAAAATTAGCTTTGATACTCTATTATTTTCATCTCTGAATACACTTGAAGGTAGAGCCAACAGGATTTCTTGCCAAATTAATACTGCTTATGAGTAAAAAAGAGGAGTCAAAGATGACACCAATGTTTTTTGTCTAAACACATGAAAAGACAGCATGACACTAATGAGAATGAGAAAACTATGGGTGGAGCAGGTTTTGAGTGGAGGAGAAAATCAGTTAAGTGTTAACCATGGTAAGTTTGAGAAGTCTGTTAACATCCAAGTGAAGGTGTCAAGTAGGCAGGTGAATAAATAAGCCTGTAGTTTTGGAAAAATATCTGGAAAGATGTCCTTGAAAAGGAATGCAGATAGTCCTCCCTAAGGAAAAAGTTAAATAATGGTGAGCAATGATGTAAAAGTAATTCAATAAGTAAAAGAAAGTTAATTGATTAGTGTCACAAGAGGTGATTCTTTTTTCTCAATGAAGTAGTCACTGAGAATAAATTTTTAGAGGTAGTTTTGGGAGTAGCTAACCATTTGGAATAACTAACAAAAGAACAGGGAAATATCACGAATGTGTACAGCATCATCTTTCAGGACTGTGTGAGAAGAGAGAGGAGGGGGTCAGAGTGGATAGTCAGAACTGAAAATCCTGGTTAAAGCAAGGCCTCAAAGTGTACAGTTGGGGGGAAAGAAAGAAAAGGGTAGAGGGAAATAGAAACATCAGAGCAAGAATAAAAAAGCTAAGAAACTGGAAAGGCATAATAATACATGAGAATAAAATTAGTGAAACAGAGATATGTAAGGATATCTGAGGGATATGTTCAGAGAAGTATGGAATTCTATATTTTAGTAATGGAACAGTTCAGATTGAGAACAATGTCTAAAGTGGAGAATCGTTGAAATGGAGATGAAATTTGCTGAAATGGAAGATGCCCAATTTAGGAAATGGATGTAAGATTACTGGCAGGGGCATATTCAAAGAAGAGCTAGTGGCATAGTTTCAATTCTATGTGACTAATTCATTTAAAACTTTTTCCCTGACAGAAAAGAGCCTAAAATTTATGACATCTACTTTCTAATATTTTTTTTTACCTTTTAACTCCCCTTCTAGCCCTTTATATCTGAAGAGTATTTTCCTTCCTGCAAGATTAAAAAATATTCAGTTTCTATTTATTTGCTTCATTTCCAAGTAGAGTTTATTTGTATTCTTTATAGTCACTGTGAGTCGATAAATAGAATCAAATTTCAGGTTGCTCTCATTTCACCTAGCAAGTATCTCTTTCAGTAAGATTATAAAAGTGCTTGTCTCTTATCTTTATAAATTTGCATGCATTACATTTACATGATAAGCTGTGGTTCTCTGATAAGTCAACAACTCTAAAATTTCCAAATCTTATCAAGGCTCTTCCGGTAACTGAATCTCATAACTGCTAAGAAAAAAAAAAACATAAAAGATTCTACCATTAAACCACCAGCCTTATATATCATTGAAAAGATTTCTAATTTGGGTATGTTATTTTGAAACAGACCTTTTTATCATGTTTTCTTCTCACCGGTAATCTTACTGTGGTATCTTCATCTGCCATGAGTAAAAGTGCTATTACTTGCTAGCACATCATTAACGTCCAGCAGGAGTATAATAAATTACACCTTTTCTCTGCATTTTACTCTAGCACTATTTCTTGCTGAAATGTATAAAATTGGGGAAAAAAACTTAGACTTTTACTTGACACAGGAGCACAGAGATATTTTATAACTGTCAAGGTTACTAACACTTTTATGGTTAGGGTTATCATTTTGTTTTTCGGTCTACTTAAAGAACAGGGCAACAAAAGAAGCCCCAGTTAAATGTAGGGTAAAAACAGAATATATGTGGGGTTATGACATGGACCATTTTTGAATATATCTGGTAAAACAGTGCAGTTTTGACATCTACCAAATTTAGAGTGCTGGAGTCCAATGTTGTTAAATTACTTAATTTAAATGTTCAAAGTAGAAATAATCACACTGATGTGGGTCATAAGACATTTCTTTTTTAATGACCTTACAAATTTTCTTACAAGTTTTCTTTTTGGCCAGTATTTTTGAAGGTAGTGTAAGAATACATGAACAATTTATTATACCTTACTTCCTCTGTAGGTCATAAGAAGGAGAACGATGGGAGAAAATATTAGGCAGAGCATCTGAGACACATGAATTCATTTTAGAAATATTAAATTATTTACTAGTAGTCATCTTCACTCCCCTAAAGTGTCAAGCAACAGAAATTTTGTGGGATGCCTAATGTAAACTTTAAAAAAACAATACATTATATGTCATTCTATTTCAAATTGCTTTCAGACAAATCACCTCATTTTATTCTCAGAATAAATGTGAGCTAATATGCACATGCCTCTATTCTCTCTCTAACCTGGTACATATAATCCATACAGTTAATCACGAATTCTTATCACTTGATGCAATAAGACAGATCAATCTTATTTTCCCTCAGAAAATATCCCAATACCTTCAGTTAAATCTGGAAGCATGAATTATGATTGAGGTAGCTTTGTGCTTCCTAGAGAATCCAATGTATCATGCACATTTGAAACATGGATAGACTCCAGTATGAAACATACCCAATTCAGGCAAATGAGTTCATCCTTTTTTAGAATAGAGTCCATCTGAGCTAAGTGATTTCACAGTCTTTAGTATAGTCTTCATTATATTATTTTGAAACTGAAATTTACTTTTCTGCCGTAACGAATGGTGTGTGATTTGTTAATGGCAGGAAATAATGAATTTTAAACCTGTATTATGCCAGCAAAATTCATGGCACCTTTTGGTAATAAATTTTTGTATATGCACAATTGATACTCTTTTCACTTCATGTTTACCAGGGGCTTTTTAATTATCTGGAAAATCTTCATGGGAATGACAATTGACTTAAGAATATTGAGAATTCCTCTTAAAGGCAATCAAAAACCTGGAAAGAAAAAAGATAGAATAGAACGAACAACTTATACTGCACTAGGAAACACTTGCAAAGTTCTATTAATTTTTGTATCCTTTCTCTACTTCCAACACCAACAATACCCTGTTTCAACAATGGTGCCTGCAGAACAGAGATTATACCATATTCATAAGCCCTAAATGTCTGACATAACGCTCTCAATTTTTGCTCCCTGGCTCTCACATATCAAATCTGTCAAGATTCGTATTGTTTAAACTATTCTTTGTCTATTCTAAATATTATATTCATGTTAACTCTGGATATTTGATGCTTTGTATTTGGATTAGATCCTACAACTCTTTGATACAGTCCAATTCTTCCTGGTTTAGAATGTCAAACTCTACTTGGCCACATCTTTAGACTTAATTCCTATAGACATCCAGTATGGGGACAACAGATAAATGCCAGGGTATAAAGTAAAAGCAGCTTCATACATTTGAATGGAAGTAGTATCAAGTTATGTATGTAATATTTGATACATCTTAATCAATTTAATATTTCAACTAGCATATAGTGGTCAGTATTATTCATTGACTATGTAAATCAATAAATGATACTTCATAGAATGAAGAAGACTTACTTGGATCATCCATTGATACATGACATATAACATATAAATGAAAAATAATAGTGTCAAAGTTAAAACTTAAGTACATGTATTAAATGAAACGGGAGGGCTTAGTACACAAAAGGAGTGATTGACTTTAATATGCTTTACAGAGGTGTATTCTAGTTCTCATAAATTGCTCCATGTTTATTTCAGTTGGTCCTGTCTATAACAACATCCAGGCTGTCAAAATAGTGATTCACAAGGTGTTTCTTATAGTGTCCTTTAGGTAATGGTGTATAAAATGCTACCAATTAGAGCAGAATATGTACTTCTAAATTTTTATACTATAAAAATGATTCATTGCCATTTTGAATTAGTACTTTTCTCTCACAGGAAAGGACAAAGAGTCAGATTTGTGAATCTTCTAAATTAGAATTTCAAAGTGAAGAGTGAAATTTCCATCTTTTGAATCACAAAAGCTTTTTTCACAAGAGGATGTCATTAACACCCCATGGTCCTTTGAAAATTATTTTCAATATTAATATAACAAATGACTGATGTTAGAGCTTCTTAGTTTCACTTTATTAATAAAAACAATAAAGTAAGAATTAACCCTGTAATACTACCCTTTCTGGCAGCCATTTGTTCATGTACAAGATGATGTCTCTGTTCTAAGCTCAGTGTCTATAGGTAGTAACAGAACAATGAGAAAGGACTGAACATAAGGAAATTCTGCTGGGATAGATTTTGATAAGCATTATCTTTTCTTAAATAACTTCATAACTGGGTAGATATTAAAAACTATCATAGGATTCTTGGGCAGAATGAGTTGCAAATAATGAACACATTTAGACATGTCTAAGCTTTCTGTCTTTCTAGGTTCATTTCATCATTATCACTCAAGACACTGGCCTTGAGGTTCTCAGACCCCCTCTCTGATTGCTACTGTGAATACTTTTATGCATTAATTGGAGAAGTAGATTTAAAATGAATGTGCAAAATGTGCAGACAAATTATTTCATTTTAAGACTTTAGGATCAAGTAACTCACAAAATCTTCTTTCATTATTTATAGCATTTAATAACAAAAATATCTTATGATAAGGATTATCATAAAATATTTAATAATCATAGCATATTAATTTTTCAATACATATCACATGTCAGTGTCATATCTTAATATCAACGAATTGATGTTTTTAGGAAAATATTATATAATGCTCCTGTTCCTTTATTTTTGCTTAATTTTTAAAATATATATATATAATGCTTAATATGGAAAATTGGGTCACCATATCAAATTTTGTTGATGAGACAGGCATTTTATAGAGAATATGTGTATTACTCTTTCTCCCCTTCCTAAACAATATATTTTTATTTAGTAACTATTATCATCTAATTCATGGTGTAAATTTCATAATATCAAAAGAAAGCTTATTAACATTACTTACTCTAATTCAAATTCATATTAGTGAAATTAGAAATGTTTTGATACAGTATTAAGTTGAACTCAAATATAATTATGACTATTTAGGGGATACCATTAGTAGTAGTGTTCTCCATCTTAATAATAAAAGTGTTAATATGTATAAGGACAATGGGAAAATATTTGTTAAAGGTGGAATTTAAGTACTAAAGGAGAGATGACCAAGGGAGATAAAAGTTCCAGTTGAGACACTTTAGGTGTGCTGTGTATGGGAGCTGAACTCTCAGCTGCATCATAAAAGCATGGTTTCTTGTTTCGGATTTCATGGCATATAACAGAATTTAAAATTTAGAAAGACAGGAAACATATAAGCAAGCACGAGGTGATATAAACATCAGCTAGAAGTACAGGTTCTTGTCTGAACTTCTAGGAATAATTCCAGAATTCACTACCTAATTGAAGGGACATTGTTGTTTTCTAAGAATATATTTATTACTTTCCTACTAAACTACCAGAACCTATGATAGGTTTCTTCCTTTAGTGCCTACCAAAGATTACATAAAACATACATCTGCAACAGATACTTTGAATACAGATGGACATGCTTAAAGCTCTGACATGGGCAGAGCAAAGGTAATATATGTAACCTAAACATTTGTACCCCCATTATATATGCTGAAATAAAAGAAAAATGATAAAAGAAAATTTTCCTAATCTGTTGATATTCATCAGTCTTCTGGTTGAATGGCTTTATGGACTCTTTCAAGAGGATGAACTATCAGCTAGCCATTAGCCTGGCACACCTGCAAAATAAAAGATAATCAGGTATTGTCATTTAAATTTTCAAATAAAATCATTTGGGCTCCAAATTTTATATTTAACTAAAATATTTAAGGTGAGAGAGATAAAATCATGTGGGTAAGAGAGATAAATAATTTTTTTTCAGACACTCAATTCTTTCCATGGACAAAGAAAGAACTGGAACTTTCCTGCAACCACTGTGGCTAAGTACATCACATACCTTAGTCAGTGAAAGAAAATGCTTTTCATTCAGAGTTAATCTTAAAAAAAATTGTCTACCATGTTGCATTCGTTTCCTATTTTCCTCTAATGTTTTTTGTTTCTTTGTTCCTCTTTTCCCATTTTCTTGGAGATTAAATGAACATTTTTGGAATTTTTGATTGTTTATCCTAGTGAGTTTTTAAGCTAGATATCATTGTAGATTTAGATGTTATAACATATATTCTTAACTTCCCAAAACTGTCTTTGACTAAATAGTGTATCACTTTGCATATTATGTAAGAAGCCTCCCACAGTATAATTCATTTCATCCCTAACCATCCCTTATGCAAGAGCTATCATATGTTCTACATCAGACACCCACAAATCCCACCATTATTACTGTGTTTCCCTGAAAATAAGACAGGGTCATATATTTATTTTTCCTCAAGAAGACACCCTAGGGCTTAGTTTCAGGGAATGTATTATTTTCCCCTCAAAGCCTCAGCTTGGGAAACGCTTAGGATGGCTGGGACCTGACAGGGGGAGCCCACTTTGTTGGTGGGGCTGCCACACCTTTCTGGTCACCTCTGGGATAGTAGCTGTCAGTTGGGGCAGATGAGAAAGGCTGCTCATTTTCTTTACCACTCTGCGATGAAATGCATGGGTTGTGCATAGCCACGCCCGTCACTAGGTCTTATTTTCTGAGTAGGACTTATCTTGTGCAAATGCTTAGAAATCCTGCTAGGGCTTATTTTATGGGTAGGTCTTATTTTCGGGGAAACGTGGTATTATTGCCCTGTCAATCAACTTTCCTTTTAATAATTATACACATTGAAATAATATTTACATGTTTGCTCATTCCAAATGTTTATTTCTTTTATTGATCTGGGTTTTTAGTTTTAATCTGAGAATTTTAACTCTCAAACTTTGCAAATAAAAATACATTTATCTCTCTGAATTGTTTCTTCATTGATAGATGTAATATTGAGATTCACACACTATAACAAAACAAATCTGCTAGACGTGGCGGCTCACGCATGTAATCCTAGCACTCTGGGAGGCTGAAGCAGAAGGATTGCTTGAGCCCAGGAGTTTGAGGTTGCTGTGAGTTAGGCTGATGTCTAGCCCCGGCAAAAGAGCAAGACTCTGTCCCCAAAAAACAACAACAAAAAAAACCAAAAAACAAAAAAATAAATTGTGTTGCCTCTAAAATGTAACTTTTTGTATCTTGTACCTGGACCCACTTTTCTTGGCTCCTGCAGTAAATCTAGCCAGGCAATGAAGATCATTTATTCTTGCTGACTGTTTCAGACTCTGTTTTGTTTCCCAGACAAGTCTGTTTCTATTTTGTAAGTGAACATCATTTTATTTTCTCTTTAGCATCAATGTTGGGGGCCTGATTTTTATTATATTATTGTCTGAACATATGGTCATTTCTGAAGTGACAGACATATCCCTTCAGATACACATAGACACACATATCTTTCTGTTCATCCTTTGTGTATGTTTGTCTTGAAGATTCTGACGTCTTCTGATAGTTTAGAAGCTATCAGATGATAGTTTCTTAGTATGATACTAAGTCATAAGAACATGAATTAATAAGATAAGTGGCTAATTTCTATCTAATGCAAGGATGAAAAAGTGCTCATATCAGATATTAAAATATTAATTATGTATAATCTGATTATTGTCTAAAACTCTTAATGTTTGTGTTGTTTGCATGCCTCTGTGAACTCAAATCATTACAAAAAGGCTAAATTAAAAAAAATTACTTCTGGAGTGAAAATGAGTTCTTGGTTCAGGAAACATGTCAAAGAAGTTATTCATGTCTACCCAGCCATTTTGCCTAACCTGCTGCAACTGACTCATGAATTTTGTGGAGATACAGATAATTATTCTTTTATGTACATTTGATCAGTAGCTAATGTTGAAAAACTAAGGCTTCTGATTCTCTGTGTTTTTTTATTGGGGGGCGGGGGTGATGCATGTATATGACTAACTTTTGAAGACTTTCTCTTCCTCAAAAAGAAGATAATTACTCTTTTATTATCCTACATGAAGTATATACAACAATTCACTTTTAATTTTAGCTCTTTTGTGTCTATGGATGGCTCCTTTCTAAATCTTTTGGACATTAATTGATCATATATATTTTTCATTTGTGTGCATTATATGATAATCTAAGTGGAACAGATTTACCATAAAGGGGGTGAAAGTTTTAAAGATTGAAACTATTTTTACATGGATTAGGAAGCAGAGAACTCTAACAAATATCTTTTCTTGGCTGTGATGAAAATTGTATGAATGAATCTGAATTAGTGTCAGAATCAAATGCACATAAAATAAGAAGTACTTCTGCTTTGTGAAATGCTCTTTGTCTGTTTTAGATGACAGAAGAGTTCTAATTGTGTGACTTTTTTTTCCTTTCCTTGAAAAAAAATGAGAAAGCTCCATAGAAATACACAAAGTCTAGGCAAAATGTTTACAACTCTTGGTCTCTAAAAATTTTAAACTTTATCTTTACCTACAATTTCTCTGGACTAGTGCTTTAATAAACAACACGCATGAAACAGTGCAATATATTCTCTCACTCTAATCCTCTTATCCTGAATTTTCCTGTCATTTAAAGTTCATATTATATGACTTAAATTTCTACTCAGGCCTCTGGTCCCAGATAAAATGTGCTATAAGCTGCAGGGAATGACCCTCTTCAAAATTATTTTGGCTTGCTTGAACAATTAATAAGACTTATCTATTGTCTTATATTATGAAACTTTTGGTGTGCATATGTGTGTGTAAAATACTTTTTAGCACTTCAACTTTTTTTTATTCTAATCATTATTATTAAAAGTAGCATTAACCATTAGGATATTCTCCCCCTAGATACCAGCACAGCTCAAAAATAATCATACATATGTTCCCACTCATATCACCACCCAAATATGCTGCCTGTGATAGCCTTTACCTGGTTCTACTTCGGGCTGTTTGAAGTCAGTAACCTCTATAAAAGTCTCAACTCTTTAGACAAAAAAGGATTAAAAACAGAGCCAATATTAGCCAGTGAGTAAAAGCCTTGATGTCCTGATATGCACAAAATTTGTCAAAGAAAATGTTTTCTTTTCTTTTTTAAAATTTTACTAGGATTCAGATTGATGATAAAACAACTATATCAAATTTACTTTTCAATCAATTCAGTTTTATGACTTCTTTCATCAAAATACAAAATCACCTGCATTAAAGAAAAGCAATTTGAGTTTAGTTGCACAGATATTCTAGAATACTACTCTGCAAATACTAACAGCCAAAGAACATTAGCAATCTAAATGTGGTGGGAAAAAAAAAAAAAAAAAACATAGACAATAAATCATTGAAAATCAAAGTGAACGTGTATAATGACAAAATAAGCTTGGAAAGGTCAGGAAAATTGTTAAAAACAAGCAGAAGCATGTAATCTTGAGTATGTGATGAAATGTTTGTAATTTTGATGAGTAGAAAAGCAGAGTTCAAGATGTGATTTATGAGAATTTCAAATGTAGTTTGTAATGACTGTAAAGTTATTGTCTTGCTGTCAACAACATGAGCAAGGGAAGGAAAGGCAATGAGAATAGAATAGAAACCTAGACATAGAATTAGGGGCAGGCAAACATTTATTCTGAGTAAATTGTCAAAAATGGAAATGAATGTAACAAAAAAAAAAAGGCAAGATAATGAAGCAGTATCTTTTAAGGAATCTAAATATTGAGTACAGAGACTACAAAATAAAAGAGCAATAGTAAAGGAACACAAGAAAAATGGCAACAAATTGTAGTCAAACCAATGACAGCCATTCTAAGCAAACACTGGAATAGTGATTGTTGGACAACAGGGGCGGTATAATAACCACTTTGCTATCTAGTCCTTTCTCTTTTGTTCCCTTTTCTCATACCTGTACATAAATACAGTCATGTTAAAAAATACTCATATACAATGACCCAACAATTTCTGTGTAAATACTGAAATTATAGTGATTTGTTTCCAAATAGATCAGCTACAAGTTAGTTGTAATTTGCCAATTGGCTTGAAAAACTTTTTTGTAGTTTTAAGAATCTCTCTTCTAAGGGAGAAAAAAAATTATTTCAACTCATCTGTAATCAAATTAATTGTCAACTTGTCCATGCAGTTTTTACATAATGAATAAATTCAAATAACTGTTGAACATTCATTTAGCACAACTTCTCCAAGAGTAATAGTCTATAGGAAGATCTGTAAATTTTTAGTATGTGCATTTATACTTCCCTTTCCAAAGGAAATCTGCCTTTTCAAACAAAACCTATGATGGTTTTATGATCATATTTTGGAAATTATTTTTCAACTGACAAGATTGCAACATTTAGCATACATATTATGTAATTCAAAAATCATTTCTGTTCATATCATATTCTTTTATTCAACAACTGCTACTTAGGTATATTGAATTCCTTTTTCACATGTCATAAAAGACTTATATTTTGCTTTTTTGTTGTATGTTGTATGTTTTTTTTCTGATAGATTCCACTAAACTGGCAATATCTCAAAAGAGGACATTGGGATTATTTCCGCCTTTTTCACTATTATGAATATTGCTGCTATAAACATTAAAGTACAATCTTTTGTGTGGACATTATTTTCATTTCTCTTGGACATATACCTAGAAGTGGAATTGCTGAGTCATATGGTAACTCAATATATAATGGTTGCAAAAACTGCTAGACTTTGATTTCTCTGCAGTCTCACCAGCACTTCATCTTACTTTTTGAATATAGCCATTTAAGTGGATGTGAAGTAGTAACTCACTCTGGTTTTGATTTGCATTTTCTTGGTAACCAAAGAAGTTGAGCATTTTCATGCACTTAAAGGGCATTTGTATATTTTCTTAGGAGATATGTCTATTCAGATCCATTAGCCTTTTTTAACTGGGTTATTTGTCTTTTTATCATTAAGTTGTAAGAGTTCTTCATTTATCATAAATAAGAGTTTTTTATAAAATATATGATTTGTTAATATTTTCTCCCCTTCTGTGGGTTATTTTGTTTCTTAATTATGTACTTTAAAGATCCAATATATATATATTTTAATGAAGTCCAAAGTGTCTATCCTTATACTTTTGGTGTCATATCTAAGAATCCATTAGAAAATCTGAGGTTATGCATATGTATCCTTATGTTTTCTGCTTATTTTTATAATTTCAGATTTCACATTAAAATAGTTGATTTATTTGCATTATTTTTGTTATATGATGTCAGATAAAAGTTCAACTTATTTTTTTTTATCAATGGAAGATATTTATTTATCCCAGTACCATTTATTCAAAAGACTATTCTTTCTCCAGTGAATGGTCTTGGCACCCTTGTAAAAAATCAGTAGAACATAGATATGTGGATTTGTTTCTGGACTCTTAATTCTATTACATTGATCTATACATCTACCCTTATGTCTCTAGCACAGTATATTGATTATCATTGCCTCGTAGTAAGTTTTAAAATTAGGAAATATATTCTAATTTTGTCCTCCTTTTCATGATTGTTTTAATTATTCTAGATAACTCAAAATTCAATATGAATTTGTACTTGACTTGTCAATTTCTACAAAAAAAGTTCGCTGAAAAAAAAAGTTTGCTGATATTCTGATGGCAACAGCATTGAATCTGTGGATCAATTTGTGGATCAATTATCATCTATACAATATTAGAACTTTTGATACGTGATTGTAGATATTTTTCACTAATTTAGACCTTTTTAAATTACTTTCAACAATGTTTTTTAGTGTTCAGATTTTTAAGTTTTGAACTTATTTTGTTAAATTTATCCCTCAGTATTTTATTATTCTTGATGCCATTACAAATGCAATTTTTCTTTTTATTTTCTGGTTGTTCATTGCAAGTGTATAGAAATGCAATCGATTTTTATATATTAAGTTGTATCCTACTGCCCTGCTGAACTTGTTTATTAATGAGTGGATTCCTTTACAGTGGATTCCTTAAGAATTTCTATACCCAAGGTCATTTCATCCACAAATAAAGCTTTACTTCTTCCTTTCCAATCTGCAAATCATTTTTTTCCTCTTTCCCTAGCTAGAATGTCCAGTAAAATGTTGAATATAAGTTGTTGAGCAGACATCATTTTCTTGTTCCTGATATTGAGAAAGCATTTAGTTTTTTACTATTAAATATGATACTATGTATGGGTACTTATTAGATGTCATTTATCAGTTTTAGGAAATTCTCTTCTATTTCTAGTTTGTTGAGTGTTATTATTTGAAATGTCTTTGGGTTTTGCCAAGTGTTTTTGTATATCTATTGAGATTATCATGTGATTTTTCTTTTTATTCTATCAAAATGGCATATTAAATTAACTTATTGCTGTATGTTGAACCACTTTTGCATTCCTGGGATCCACTTCATCATGATGTATAATTCTTTATATATCACTGGATTCCAGCTGCTAGTATTTAGTTAAGTATATTTTGCATTTATATTTATAAGAGATATTGGGCTCTAATTTTCTTTTCTTATGATATCTTTGTTGATCAGTAAGATATCTCATTCAATGCATCGGATAATGTTCCCTCCTCTTCTATATTGTGGGAGAGTTTATGAAGAATTCATATTATTTCTTTTTTAAATATTTGGTAGAATTCAACAGTGAAGATATCTGGGCTTGCGTTTTCCTTTGTGTGTTATTTTAATTCAGTCTCTTTACTTGTTATGGGTTCATTCAGAACATCTCTTTCTTCTTGAGTTAATTTTGATAGTTTATATCTTTTTAGGCATTTGCCCATTTTATCTAGGTTACCTAATTTAGAGGACATAACTATTCATACTATTGCTTTATAATTTTTTTTCTCTAAGGCCAGTAGTAATGTACCCTTTCATTTTTCTTTCCAGTAATTTACATTTTTCTCTTTTTTTCCTTGATTAATCTAGTTAAAGGTTTGCCAATTTTGTACACTTTTTCAAAGAACCAGCTTTTTAGAAACTTTATTGCTTTTCTATTGTTTATTTCTATACTACTTATTATTTGTATAGATAGCCTTAGCAACAGGTAGGTGGGGCCAGGATGAGAATTGCTGACTTTCTGCCTCTCCTGGGGAGATAGTCCTTTGACTGGTACTTGAAAGGGAGAAATCTCTTTGTTCTCAAATGCATCAGCATGGAGAGGAATTTCTGTCTCACTGAATGAGAGAGGGGAAGGAGGGAGGTCTCAGTTCAAATAGCACAGACTCTTGCTGTCCTTATCAAACGGCAATAAATTTTCTTGAATAAATGTTCCTTTGTTTGCTATACTTAGGATCACTTACAGAGACTTTAATTTTTAAAATACATAATTTTTACCAGTTTAAGAGGGGACTGTGTCTGCAGAGCTCCTCACACTGTCATGCTAGAAACCCCTCTCTTAAGCATTTAAGTGTTAGCTCATCTTCACAACAATACTACGTTTATTATCATTCTCATTTTACATTTGAAAAATGTAAGGTTCAAAGAAGGTAATAAGTCTCTTCTTATTTCACTATCTTCATTTCTATAATTTGCACACATAAAAAGTAGTAGAGGCAGAATTTTAACCTAGTGAAATGGCTAATTGTATGTGTTAATTTTGCTAGATCACAAGGTGATCAGATATTTAGTTAAAAATTATTTCAGGGTGTGTCCATGAGCATATTTCTGGAAGAGATTGGCATTTGAATTGGTAGACTGAGCAAAGCAGATTGCCCTCCCCAGCATAGGTGGCATCATCCCATCCACTCTGGGCCTGAGTACAACAAAAAGACCAAAGAAAGAATTCTCTCTCTCTCTGCCTGAGGGATTCAGCTGGGAGATCAGTCTTATCCTGCCCTCACATCAGACTTACGCTGTAAGCACTCCTAACTCTCAGACCTTTGGACTTGGAATAGAATGTATACCATCAATTATCCTGATTTTCTAACCTTCAGACACAAACTGGAACCATTGACTTTCCTGGGTCTATAGCTTGCAAACAACAGAGTGTGGGACTTTTCATCTTCCATAACCATGAGCCAATTTGTTATAATAAATTTGAAAATATATATATATATATATATATATATATATATATATATATATATATGTGTGTGTGTGTGTGTGTGTGTAAATTCAGTTTCTCTGGAGAACCCTGACAAATATACCCAGTCAGTAGGTTCAAAATTTGTTCCATGCTATGCAAACCTCATGCTTTACAAGTTGCAAAAAAACTTCCCTTTTTTATCACTATATTTGGAGATAGTAGGCTAAAATAACATATTGTAGCATAGTACAAAAATCACAGGTTTTTTGTGACTGTATTTCCCTGAATCAACTGCTAGATTCGTCACTCAGTATTAGATATAAGCAGATACACAACTATAACTTATATAATTGCAAAATCAGAAAAATAATCATCTCTAATATAACTGTACTGAGACCTAAATTTATACATCATATATAATCTGGTAATATGGGTCCAGCGATGTTGTGTTTGTTGAAACAGCTCCACACTAAATAGATCCTTATAGAAAGTATGTCAGAAGATTTATGATTTAAAGATGCAGTATTTGCTGGAAAGATTTTGTCATATGTTAATATATACAAAAAGACTTTATTAAGTGTCAGTCTACAGAAACTAGGTAAATTATGCATGTACTTTAATTCCACCACATGAAGACTTTCAACAACTTTCTTCTATTTATATATTCACTGTGCCAATATGTGTAACCACTGACTTCAACAAATATCCTACAGATTATTGTGCTAGCCATGTTTCAAACTGCACAGTGAATAATAAAACCATACTTTAAAATCCAAATGTTGTAATGTAGGATCTACCCTTTGAAGATAAAGAGGCAAAATAAGCTAAACAGTAGACAGCATGAAGCTGTTCTGTTTGTGAGATTGTCACATATATCACTCTACTATCCATTTTCCTTCTCTACACTGGACTCATTCACTGTCTAGGACTTCACTGGCTTATGAATTAGTGAGTACTATAGCTGCGTTTAAATTTTAATATTCATGATAAATATGGAAGAAATATTTTAATCTTGTGTTTATTATGGGGCTGCCAATCTTTGCACATAAGGATACACATGATTTTTCTACTAACGTAGAGAGTAAAACTCCAGTGTTCTTTTATTTAAAAACCAATAGTTTTCTACATTGTTAAATACTAATCATTCTACACATTCTCAA
Source organism: Microcebus murinus (assembly GCF_040939455.1). Classification (NCBI taxonomy): domain Eukaryota; kingdom Metazoa; phylum Chordata; class Mammalia; order Primates; family Cheirogaleidae; genus Microcebus; species Microcebus murinus. The sequence continues at coordinate 47,678,516 of NC_134116.1, forward strand.
AGAATTCAGAATTTATTATAAAGAGAGTTTTTTGACTAGAGCAGAATTAATTTGAGGGCAAATGAAGCCAAAATTTTCTTTTGTAATTCAACTACTTCAATTGATTTATGCAATGCATTGTGGCTGACGGCATACAAATTTCAAGAAAAAACAATCAAGTACCATTTTATTTCTATAATCATACTTCTTTCCCAAAATCTGTTGGGTTGATAGTATATACATGACATTTTTAATATAAAGACAAAGTAGTTCTATAATGGTTTTTAAAATACTAATATATAAATATGTCTGAATCTTATCTGATGAATATTATCTGATGAACTCTCTTGAGGATGAGGTTGATGCTAGATTAAAATTTGATAAAAATATTTTTTTTTACTGTAACTCACTTAAAATATTCTACATCATTTTTCTGGTAAAAGAGAAGCATAGTCCATTTTCTAGTTCTCTGTTGATTAGATTCACTGATTAGGTTCTCTGGCTGATTAGTTTTGTTGGGCTAAATGCAGGTCAAACTTGCACTAGCAGACCTTGTATCATTTAAATATCACTCTAATGCAATTAAGTATAGGGCGTTATTTTATGTTCCATGGTGTGAATAACTTGAAATTACCAGATGTAGCTATGGTAACAAACTGGCGATTAACAATAGATACCAAAATTTCTATAGAAGCATACTTCAAGTAGACAGATTTCATATTTACAGATGCTCTCTTTATCGGCATAGCTCAACAAGCATAATTTGTTGCTTTTGAGTAATGATGCTAAATTTCAGTTTTATCTTCAAAGACTTTAGAATTCTTGATTATTTGGAATATTTTTCTCTAATACATTAAGGAATCATTTATTTCATACATATACATTTTTTGGATTTAAAATTATATAATAATATGTTTAGTAGAGTATCATTAGAATAATTTCTAAGGTAAGACCCACTATTACCTCATTCACTACAGTTAAATAGTGGCATTTTTTGGTATTCATTTAGTACAAAACTAACAAAAGTGTTGATCCACTGTGGAGAGAAGAGAAATGAAGTACTTTTTTATGATAGGGAAAGTTGGGGATAAAAGTTGTAAAAATTTGTTAGCATGGTATTTTTTTTTTTGGTTTTATGTTATTTTTAATCAAAATAATGATTGTATTTATTCATGGAGTAAAATATGATTACAATACATGAATAGTATTTTTAAATTTAAAATGTTTTTTCTCAGTGCCTATAATGCACCACATATAGACGAGAAACTAGAAAAGCACTTAAAAGATTCTCCATTTTATTAGTCAAAAGACAAATGCAAATTAAAAACCACAATAAGATATCACTACATATTTACTGAAATGGGAAAAATAAAACAAAACAACAAGAATACAAAAACAATACTGACAATATCAAATGTTGACTAGGATGAAGAAAAACTGGAATTATTATATATTTCTGGTGACGATACAAAATAGTACAGTCATTTTAGCAATTAGTTTGGAAATTTCTTATAACCTAAAACATGTACTGACCTTAAGTTCCAGAAGACTTACTTCTAGGTATTTATTGAGTGAAATATAATTTTATGTTGAGATAAAACTCAGTACATGAATGTTCATAGTGGCTTTATTTATAACCACCTAAACCTGAGAAAAATCAAAATGTTATCCAACTGGTGAGTCAATAAACAAACTATAGAATATTTATATATTAAAGAGTAAAAATACGAATGAATGTCAAATGCATCAATGGTATGTGAAAATACCCAAGCTCTAAAATGTAAATATAATATGATTTCATTGATACAGCTTTGTGGAACATGAAAAACTACCAAGGGCAGCAACAGTCCTTGTTGCCAAAGGCTGTTGGTTGAAAAGAAATGACATAGAGTTGACATGGATAAGTTTTGGAGTGATTGAACAGTTTTATATCTAGATTGTGACAGTCACACAACTGTTTTTCAAAACTTGCAGAGCTATATGCTAAAACTGGTGAATGTTGCATATAAATTATACCTAATAAAATGACAAAATATTTAATAAAAAACAAAGTCTCATGAGTAGATTTGTTTGTTCCATGGTTGCTATACTTATATAATCAATGAGTACACAAAATTCAAAAGAAACGAAGTAATTCTAGTAATAAAATAATCTCTTGAAATTTATCCCCAAAAGTGCATACAGAGCGATAGCCTCTTTATAAAGTCAACTAAAATTAAGTAGTATTTTTTTTTTATTTTAAGAATTTCTATAGTTGTTACTCAGGTGTACGTGTATGCATGTTTATGTGAGTATGTGCATAAAGTAAGGAAATAGTCTACATAGGAGTCAGGATACTGATTTCTTCTGTGTAGTCACAGTGTAATAGAATGTCTAAATTTATTTTTAGTTTGACTGGTGAATATTTTATTTCTTTTTTACAATTAACAATATGTGTGCTACTTCTTTCTTTGAATGATATATTTATAAAAAATAAAATAATAAATCTTTATTAAGAATATTGAGGTAGGTACTTTAACTGCATTCCCTTATTTAATATTCAAAAATAAGGACTGGAATCAGAGAAAAAAATCTACATTCAGAATTAGACTTTTTCATTTAGTTTTTGTGATCTTTGACTAAATATTTAGTTGGCTTCAATAAGCAAAATATTTTTCAGTTAAATAATAAGTGTTAAATAACATTATCTGTTGAAATTTCTTCAGAAGAAAAATATTTTATCCTAAATAGAATAAATGAGTTGTCTAATTACTGAACAAGTATTAATAATGCAATGATTATAGTGGTCTTATTAAGAAGTTAAATTCTGCTTTGGTAAACACTGGGAAAAATTGGCAGTAACGAGCTTCATTCTCATTAAAAGTATTTTTAATATTTTTGTTATAATATATTAAATTTAAAAATCACATTTAACCAAAATATTTGAGGCTGTCTAGGCATAAGATGTTTACTGAGAATCAAATTCTTTGTTCATATTAAAAAGAACTAATAATTTTAAGCATAAAATAACTATATATAAAAAATAATTCCTAAGGTAAATATGAACATATTATTTCAAATTACATTTTAAGTGTATGGAAATCATGAAAAAAGTTGTCTTAAGCTCTTTGGAAATTATATCATTTTTCCTATCCCAGTGTTTCAGCTTATCTAACATATTTGTCCTTCTTTTGTATCTCTTTTAAAATATAAGATTATTAAATGATTAGGTAGAAGGAAACTACCCTAGTGCCAAGGCAGAAACCACTGTTTCCTGAAAAATAATCTCACAAATTAGGCTTTTAACACTTGGAAAATGTATAAATATTCCTTTGTGGCTTTATCTTCTGTTATCTGAGATAAAATACTCTTAAGGCATATTATTGATGATGTTAAGAAAATACTTGTTACACTTGAATGAGTTTTACATTCACAAAAAGATGCTTTAAATATCTATAGTAAGTGAAACAAAAGTAGATTCTTAGTTTATATTTTTGGTTTCCCTCTTGTATTTCTTATTATCACAGTGTTTAAACAATTTGATATATAATTTTAGTACTAGATTAGTAGTAGATTAACTATTTTTGAAACAGAAGTGTCTAGACAAAATTATGATAGATTTAATGGGAGAGATTTTCAACTATTAAAATATTAATTTCCATATGCAAAATATTGTGTATTTCCCAAAATTTTCCTTAACATTTTGGGTCACTTCATGTTCAAGTGAGTAGAAGATATAATGTGATTGCTTGTGGAAGATATGGCCATATGTTTAAGAAGTATTTTAATGATGCCTAAATGAAATACAAAAATGAAGGCATTCTTTTCCACAAATACACTGTTGTGTCAAATGTGTTACAAGCTTGATGAAAATTACTTTGAGGATTTATCATGAAAAATCTAAATAATTACCTGTATTCTCTGATGCTATTGTTGTGTGCTTAACTATATACTATTGTTTCTATATTATAAATGTTTCCCTTTTTTGTTCCCAATTTCACAGTCTCACAACTCTGATACTCAATACTTGAAAAAGATAGATCCAAATTCTTTCTTGAATTATTCTGAGAATTATATCTATACTCAAGCAGTAGAAATATGCATATAATTCAATTATGGACAATGACACAACCAATTGAACTGGTGGCTGAGGATACATGAGTATCGTTCTATAATTTTTGATAACTTTTGTTGCTCCCATGTGCAATATTCATGAGCAAAATCTAGGCAACATTTACATCAAATTAAGAAATATGTTTCTTGTATATGTATAGAAGGGAGAGATCATAAGATGCTGTGTTTATCATACTAACTGAACATGAAGAAATTATAGGCTTTTGCCATAATGTTAATTAAAAGATGATCAAAATATTAAAACAAAATTTTTTTGCAATTACTTAAAATAGATTGGTTTTAAATGTGTATGTTTTTGTCTATTAGGGAATTGGGGATTGAGGCTCGTGGATCATTTAAGTTTCACCCACTACTCCCAAACAAATCTGAAATATATATTTGGCAATTTTGGAGTTTGTTGTAGGTCCCACCATTGAGTAGTCAACTCAATTCTTTCAAGGCTTATGAAGTAAAAAAAAAAAAAAAAATCAAAAAACAAAATAGGGTGAAGAGTTCACAGGATAGATTCAGATGAAAGGCATTCCAATAAAAAAAAAAAACAACAACAATGTTGTCAGTGACAATCTATTTCTTAAGTGTGCCTCCAAATCCCATCCTCCTAAATAGACTTGGTTGAGATCATAGGGTTTATTCTAAAGGAGGTGATATTTATGGGAAGCCACATTGGAAATTATTGTAAAGAATACTTTGCAATCCACAAACTTTGAATAGAGTTTGATATGGATTTTCTGACTCAGGTGGTATAAGAAATGTCCAGGAAGAACTATAATATTGTCATATTCTATGCCTATTGCTTATATATTATTCCTTAACACATTGACTGCCACACTAGAGAAAAAGAAAAAGATTTTTCCCTGGTGCCATGGTGTTTTATTAAAACAAAATGATCCTTTCGAATTTGTTATTTTTTTATTTTATATTTTATATATTTTCAATGTGTGAGTTATGTGTTATGCAATCCATGTTTTTAGAATTAAATTGTTTATATTAATTGTAACAATAAGAACATCAACAAATAAGATTTTCACAAAAACTGTAGGATTCTGCTTCACATGGCCCAGGGCTCAAAACTAGCCTAAATTAAATACAACTCACATGGCAGTTAATGTGTTAATCATAAAACTTTTTATAAAATAAGGTTAGCTATAACATGCTTATATGGATTGTTATTGATGAAAACTGCTTGGGAATATTTCAACTACATTTTTATGATGTTTACTGAAATGATATAAACATTACTGTTGTTTTTGGCAAGGTTAATTTTCCAAAGCAAAAAGTGTCTGAATATTAAACATAGGGAGAAGTTTTATTACTAATAATCTGCCACAAAAGCAGCTCTATTTAAAAAATTTTGCTTCAATTCTGTACCAAGGAGAAAACATTCTTATACACTATCAGTGAGAAAGAAGAAATAAAAGTCTGAATCATTGTAAAATGGTGAAAAAAATGTTTGCATTATACAGATTTCCTACTAAGTCCTTGAATATAAATTTGTACACTTAGAAACACCATACCTTCTCTATATGGACAGTAACCCAAGAGGAAGCCAATTATATTATTTCTATTCCAGACCCATCTATTATTTTAAATTTGTTAGTGAAACAATGTGAACTCTTAAATAGAACCATTTGCCTCTGACTTTCAAAGTAAAATAGCCACATGAAGGTAATAAAAGGTCACTTTTATATAGCAATTATCACATTGGTACATGATAGACATTGTTCTAAGCATTTTATATTATTATCTAATTTAACTCCATCAATAAACCTATAAGGTATGTAGGTATCATTATTTTCCTCATTTTCCATATTAGGAAACTGAGACGACAAGGGGATAAGAAACTTGCCTAAGGTATTATATTAACAAGTGGCAGAGTTGGGTAATGAACAAAACCACTCAAGTAGCAAAAGTTTGGGTTTTAAACAATGTACTATACTACATTTTATCAGAAGAAATGACATTTTTGGACCAAGTTTTTAAGAATGATGTTCTATTTTGTTGTAACACTGTAGTTCAGGTACCCACCCAGCCATGGATTTTCAAAAATGTATTAATAATTCTTTTGATATATTTATGGTAAAGTAAAATAACTATGTTCTAGAGCCTGGGTTGTCACACTTGTAGAAAATGAGAAAGTAATTATTCTTGAATTTACCTATAAAACATTGATTGTATAATCTAACACAGTAAGAAGGCTTTTTCTTTGATATATGTATTAATGATGCTATATGTTAAGTTACTATTGAAGCACAATGATAAGTAAAAATAATATCTCTAACCATGCTGATTAGTACTTTTCCTATAGCAGTCTAGACCCCAGTGACCTGAGAAAAATATACCTAAACAATAAGAGGTTTCAACATATAATAATAAGAGGTGTCTATCCAGAGAGTTACACCAATTAGCAGACAGAATTCAGAATAATGGATATTTAGCTGTTCGTAAGCACTTTGTTGACTTTTCTTTTGCTTTTTTCTCTTTAAAAACAAAGTTGTTCAGCAATAAATTCTGTTAAAAAGTAAACCAGTGATAATTTTATACTCAGTTCAAGTTTATTTGGTCAATTTAGGTGGAGTGCTTTTACTTAAGGTCAACATTGGGCTTTTAATATTTCATAATTTTATTATTCCTTTTCAGCACTCAATTATACAGACATTCCAAAATATATCTAGATACATTTCCCTTGCTTTTTGGGCTCTAAATATGTTGAACTATCATGGTTCTTTTTTTCAACTACACATATAAATATAATTCAACTTTATTTTCCTGGTGACTAAATTGTCTATTTCTTCTCTATTTTTATTTGCTTTGTAATCATAATCAAAATGTTATCTTTAACTAAGAAAAAATGCTACACAATTAATTTTAATTTGGATTATATAGAGTAAGAAATTGTGAACATGGCAAATTGATTATATGCATGTGTAATCATTATTAATCATCTTTCCATTGTTATTTTGTAAGCAACCAAATTAACAAAAATTTAGAATATCTATGTCAAAGAGAAGTAACTTTTAGTAACTCAAAACAAAACAAATAATTTAAAAGCTTCTGTATAGTTTGAGATTATACAGAAGTTTTGTCCTAATTTGAGTACAAAGAGGTAATGGGAGTAATATGATTAACTATGAAGCAATATTAGGTAGTTCTGAATCAAACACTTTTCATTTTTTTTCAGCTTTTTACTAGATAATTAAAATTCTTCATCAGTTTCCTTCCCTTTTATCACAGGCTCTTTTTATTTCACAGCCCATTTCCTCAACTTCATGGTGTTTTTCATCTAGTGGTTTATAACAAATTCCCAAAATAAATTTGGACCCATTGTAACATCCAATTTCTTGCCAGAGTGAGCCTGACCTATCTTATTCTCACTTATTTTGCTCAGCTATATTATTTGCAACCTTTCCATCTCCAGTGTCAAAAAAATGTATATAATAGAGAATGCCCTATAAATGGCTTATTGAGAATAAAGTGATGAATAGAAATGATATGAAAAATATCAAGTTCTCAATCCCCAGGATAAATGTTAATGAGTGAAATATGAGCTGAAAACCCATATACATTTCACATAAATCCAACTTATCTTGTACTTCTTGCTCTCAAATTTGATCATTTACCAATATAGAGTGTAGATCACTACTTCGGAAGTACTGAATAGTCAATGTGAGCAAAAACCAATAAAAATTGCAACTTTTATGCTGTCCCGCTAATATAACATGGATTATACCTTTCATTGATTGATTGGCTTAATATTTTACTACATAAAAATATGTAATTTTGTTTAACTACATAGGCATATGTATATATGCAAAAACTTGTCACATTTCATTCAGCATACAGGACAACCTGTTCCACAGAACATGGAAATTCAAGAGTAATACACAAGAGATCTATAATACATCATGGTGACTATAGTTAATAACAATATATTCTATATTTTTATTGTACTTGAAAATTGCTAAGAGTGTAGATTTTAAGTGTTCTTAACACAAAAACAATGGTTAAGTTAATTATTAGTGCATTTAATAGCTTAATTTAGCCATTCCACAATGGATACATATATCAAAACATTGTATTAGTCCCCATAAATATATACAATTTTATTTGTCAATTAAAATAATAAAGTTATTATAGTAAATAGTATATAAAGAATATAGTGTGAAGTTTTGTCTGTTTTACACAATAACAGAAAGGGGAAGCACAGTGGAGTTTCTAGATATTAAGTGATTTCAAATATTGGTTGAATATGTCTTGGTTGTGATTGCTGCCTAAATATACTTCCATGGGCATATTCACAGCTGGCCTCGTTGAACCACATTTTACTAATATAATTTGGCTCACAACCATGTTTATTTATATCACTAAGTGATGCAATTCTTTTTCTAAGGTAAATAGAACTTACTCTGCTATGGCTTTCATGAGTGTAAATAGGCTAGCAGCAGTTGAGGAAGAATACTAAGCAAGTTACAATCCTTGACCCTTCCTACTATCTAGAAAATGCAGAGTTCCATGAAGAAGGAATGAAATAGAGAATGGAAACAGTAGCCACAAATCCAAAGGACTCTGCCTCCTTTCTCTTTCCACTCTTTCATTTGTGGGTCCCTTGCAATAATGGTCAATCACACTAGCTAGCTCTGTTCCTTAATCTCTGCAAATGAACTTACAGGTCATTTTAGTTTTAAAGGTGATACTTATCACCATAGAGAAAAAGACAGAGGGTAATAAAACATAATGAAGTGAGAGAGTTTCTGTGTCAGTCAAGATAGACTATGTTATGCCATAACAACAAACAGCTTTCCAATTTCATTGAGCTAATACCTAGGTAAATCTCCTTGCAAATTTATATGGTCAATAGAGCAACAATCTTTTATGAGCCAGTCTGAAAGAGGCTCCTCCATCTTGTAGACATATATCTGGATATACAAATTTATATGTCTGTGCGGCAGAGAAAGAGTGAATGAAAGATTCAAAACTGCTAGCAATTAAATATTTCTGCCTGCAAGTAAAATACATCCTTTCTACTAACATTTTCTTGGCCAAAGGTCATATAAGAATGCTGACCTCAGGGAGAATGTCAGTAAAATATTCCTTGCATCCAGTGTAGAAAGGAACCTGAGATAATTTCTGCTGCAATTCTAGTTTTAAAAGCTCCTTAATCTACAGTTTCTAATTATATTTTAACATAATAAAGGGAAATGACAAGTATGAGGTCTCACACGTGACTATCAAATCACATGGTCTGAATGAGAATAGACAGGTATGGCTAGGAGGCTTGACTGGAGCTAGAATATAAAAAGCATTTATACCCCCCCACACACATAGTCATGTGCCACACATGAACCACATATACAATAGTGACCCCTTAAAATTAAGATAACATATTTTTACTGTACCTTATCTATATTTAGATATTTAGATACACAATCACTTACCATTGTGTTACAATTGCCTACAGTATTCAGTGTTCTGTACAGGCTTGTAGGCTGGGAGCAATAGGCTGTACCAGATAGCCTAGATTTGTAGTAGACTATTCCCTCAAGGTTTGTGTAAGTACACTCTACAGTGTTCATACAATAGCAAAATTGCTTCACCATGTATTTTTCAGAATGTATCATGTGGTAAATGACACATGAATGTATGTACGCACACAAAAAAATGTGTGTGTGTGTATACACACACTGACACATCTCCTTTTATCATAGTTTATTATGCTTTATAGATATTATATTTTTTTCTTTACAGATTGAAGGTTTGTGGCAAGCCTATGTTAAGCTATATAAGTTTATCAGCAACAATTTTTTTCCGACAGCATGTGCTCATTTTGTGTCTTTGTGTCACATTTTGATAATTCTTGGAATTATTATCAAACTTTTTCATTATTATTATATCTGTTATAGAGATATGTGATCAGTGATCTTTGACATTATCATTGTAATTATTTTGGGGTACCATGAACTATACTCATATAAGATGATGAATGTAATCAATAAATGTATGTGTTCTCACTGCTCCACATACTGGCCATTCTCCCATTCCTAGGGCCTTCCTATTCCCTGAGACAAAACAATATGAAATTAGGCCAATTAGTAACCTCCTCACAATGGCCTCTAAGAGTCTAAGTGAAAGGATGAGTCACAAACTCTCACTTTAAATCAAAAGCTAGAAATGATTAAATTTAGTGAAGAAGGCATGTTGAAAGCTGAGATAGGCTGAAAACTGGGATATTGCACAAAACTGTTGGCCAAGTTGTGAATGCAAAGGAAAAGTACTTGAAAAAAAATTAAAGTGAACACACAAATGGTAAGAAAGTGAAACATTCTTATTTCAGATATGTAGAAATATTGAGTTGTCTGTACAGAATAAACCAGCCATGAAGCGAAAGCCTAATCCAGAGCAAAGTCCTAATTTTCTTAAATTCTACTAAGGCTGAGAGAGGTTAGGAAGATGCAGAAGAAAAGTTAAAAGCCAGCAGAGTTTGTTCCAGGAGATTGAAAGAAATAGTTGCCATAACACAAAAGTGCAAGTGCTGACATAGAAGCTGCAGCAACTTAAACAGAGTCTAGCTGAGATAATTGATGGGGGTGGCTACCCTAAGCAATAGCTTTTCCATGTAGATGAAAAAGCCTTATACAAGGAGAAGATGCCATCTTGGACTTTCATTGCTAGAGAGAAGTAAATGCTCCACTTCAAATCTTCAAAGGAAAGGTTGACTCTCCTGTTAGGGATTAATGCAGCTAATGACTTTAAGCTAAAATGCTCATACACCATTCTAAAAATCTGGAACTCCTAAGAATTATACTGAATTTACTCTATCTTTGCTTTGTAAATGAAACAACTGTGAGGGGTCGAGACATTGCATACCTGCAAGGCCCACACCCCCAGTGAAGCCGGAACTAACATCCGACTTCTGGAAACTATTGCTTGCTTGCCATGGAAACCGTTGCTTGCTTGCTTGTTTGCGCCAACTTTGCATTGTTTGAACCCCTGTATAGTGGGGCTACCAGCCAACCAATCATGTTAAAGGTCAATGCATGATCCACACGTGATCAGCCACTGCATAGCGTATGCACCATAGGGATAAAAGGCACGCTGCAACCCCAGTCGGGGTCCTTGCCTGAAAGAGTGGCCACTGCGTTGGTGCTCTAAGGCGTGGACCCTGGCTAGCCAGAAAATAAACCTCCTCTTGTGTAATTACATCCTCGATGTCTCTGCTTTTCTGTCCGGTGGGGCCATGGAAGGTTGGTCCCTAACACAACAAAACCTAAATAATAGAAATCTGTTTTCAGCATGGTTTACTGAATATTTTGAGCCCACTATTAAGACCTACTGTTGAGAAAAAAAATATTTCTATCAAAATATTACTGCTCATTGACAATGTGTCTGGTCATAAGTACTCCAGTGGAAATGTAAAAATAAATTAATGTTGTTTTCATGCCTGCTCATACAACATTCATTCTCTAGCTTGTGGTTCAAAGAGTAATTTTTACTTCAATGTCTTATTATTTAATAAATACATTTCATGAGAAGATGGTGGATGAGAAACACCGCCAGACAGAGTGTCTCTGCAGAAAAGACAGATTCTAGCAGAAATTAGAAGAAAGAAGCAAGAAGACGAGCCTACATCGGATGAGAGTCGGAAGGAGGAGTACCTGAGACCATGGGAGACTCCACAGGAGGAGGTCATGGAGGAGAACTGGAAGCTGGGACCCCTGGAGCAGCCCAGAGACCAGCAGGAAGTGTAGGTGGATCAGCCGTTTCCCCTCCCCTGCATCCCAGACTGCTGGTGGGCTCCCCAGCGAGTGGAGAGACCTGCAGACACCAGCCCAGGGACAGCCGCTGCCAGTGAGCGGTAAGCCAGTAGCAGGCCGTGGCACCAGGCTCCCAACTCCCTCAGGGCACCTCTGTGTGCACAGACCCCAGCCGCGCAGCAGACGCCATATTGCCTCCTCCTCCCCTCCCCCGACCCTACCCGCAGCTCCCCAGAGAGACTGAGAGACAATATAGCCACCAGCCAGAGGCACCTACAGGGAACAGGACCTTCCCTTGGGACCCTACAGCTGACTAAGGGGAACTCAGACTGTGAGCTACCTGCCAGCCCTCCCAGGTGCTGCTGGCATGGTGATCCCAGGAGAACTGGGCCGACCCTGAGGTTGAGAGACATAGACCCAGCGTGGGCTCCCTGTGGGTGAATTGTGCCTGGCACTGTTCTCTGTGGTGGGGATATAGTTTGAACTCTGAGATCCAGAGGTCAGACCTGCAGACCACATCCCATGCACCCAGGCCTCGCATTGCATGGGGCACAGAAGGGATATTTATGAACAGCCTACTGAGGTATGTGTGCCTTCAGGGGCAGATCAACCTCCTAGAGGGCAACCCTCCCCCCAAAGGAGGCCGTGTGCCAAGCCCAGGTGGCATTCCTGTGCAGGGAAGCTCCCCACCGGCAGCACAGCCAGGGGAGGCCTGGTGGCATGTGGTCTGGCCTGCTGGCAGAGGCCCAGGAGTAGCCACAGAGTTGGAGACGGTGGAAAGTAGCCAGACCCGCTCCAAACTGCGAGTCTCAGACAGCCCCACCCCCACACAGACTCTCTGACTGAGCGGGGCCATTCCAGCCCCTCCCTGTCAGCTTTGCCTGGAAGCAGAGAACAGAACTTTGACCCCTGCTAAAGACATTGGTGGTGCCTGAGGGCAGGCTTACCCAACCCAGCTCCGCCCAGACTCTCTCCTAGACTAGCGGTCACTGAAGGGGAGAAAAGGACACATCTGGAAGTCCCAGGGCCCCACCCAACACCTGAGGCACTAGAGGTCTCTCTACAGGAACAAGAGCTGATAACAGAACATAAAAACAACAGTATAGCCTGTTCCTCCAAGTAAGCGCCACCTACTGACAGGGAGAGCATCCTGCACACCCTTTTCACAACACTCACTGACTCATTATACAGGAAGTGGTCGAATCTCACATACAGACACCACCTACCGGATCAGAAACTAAACAAGGCGTGTGAATACCCAAACAAAAACCTAAAGAAAAGAAACAACAACTGATTGACATGGGAAGAAATCAGGGAAGGAACTCAGGAAATATGAATAACCAAGCGGAAAACACCCCCCCCCTCCCAAAGAGGAGCCCCAGCAGCCTAGAAATGGGCACCAATCAAAATCAGGCAACCAAAATTAAAGAAGAGGAATTTCGTATGTGGATCATAAGAACACTCACCGACCTGCAACAACAACTCAATAACCAAGACAAAGAGACCACAAAAAGCCTCCAGGATCTGGAAAAAAAGTTCACTAAAGAAATAGACACAATGAAGAAAAGTTTAACCGAACTCCTGGAAATGAAGAATCAATTCAGGGAACTACAAAATACAGTGGAAAGTCTCAAGAACAGGGTAGATCAAACAGAAGAAAGAATCTCAGAGCTTCAAGATAACACCCTCCAATTAAATAAATCAGTCACAGAAATAGAGCAGAGAAAAGAGCAAAGCCTACAAGAGATGTGGGATTATGAGAACAAACCTAATGTGAGGGTCATAGGGTTACCAGAAGGGGAAGAAGACAACACTCAAGGGTTGGACAAGCTATTTGAGGATATAATAGAGGAAAATTTCCCAGGTCTTGCTCAAAATCTTGATATACAAGTTCAAGAAGCTCAGAGGAACCCTGGGAGATTCAATGCAAACAGGTAGATGTTATGACATGCAGTCATCAGACTGACCAAAGTATCAACTAAAGAGGCCTTTCTAAGAGCTGTAAGTCAAAAGAAGCAAGTAACATACAAGGGAAAGCCAATTTGAATACCACCAGACTCCTCTAATGAGACTTTACAAGCAAGGAGAGATGGGGGCCCGATTCTCACACTTTTGAAACAAAACACTGCCCAGCCTACAATCTTATTCCCTGCAAAACTAAGCTTCATATATGAAGGAGAAATAAAGACATTCTCAGACAAGAAAAGGCTCAGAGAATTCATCAAGACAAGACCAGCCCTACAAGGAGTACTCAAAACAGTGTTATGCACGGAACATCATAATAATAACCCACGAATATAAAAACAACCAAAACCCAAAGATTAAAGGCCAGATATTACAATGGTTCAAAAGAAAAATCAAAGCAACAACATCCAACCCAACAGAATGAACAGTAATCTACCTTACCTATCAATTCTCTCAATAAATGTTAATGGCTTAAACTCTCCACTCAAGAGACATAGGCTGGCTGAATGGATAAGAAAATACAGGCCAAGTATATGCTGTCTTCAGGAAACACATCTAACCCGCAAGGATGCATAGAGACTAAAAGTAAAAGGGTAGAGATCAGTATTCCAAGCGAATGGAAGCCAAAAGAAGGCTGGCGTGGTAGTTCTAATTTCAGACGATTTAGTTTTTAAACCAACAAAAGTAGTGAAAGACAAAGAGGGTCATTATATAATGGTGAAGGGCACAGTTCAGCCAGAAGAGATAACAATTTTAAATACATATGCACCCAACTTAGGTGCACCCAGATTCATAAAGCAAACCTTACTGGAGCTAAGCAAATGGATTAATAGCAACTCCATAATCACCGGAGATTTCAACACCCCACTGACGGCACGAGACAGATCCTCCAAACAGAAAATTAATAAAGAAATAATGGATTTAAACAAAACTCTAGAACAATTGGGTCTGACTGACATTTACAGGACCAAATCCACTGAATATATATTCTTCTCATCAGCTCACGGGACATTCTCTAAGATTGACCATATCCTAGGACACAAAGAAAATCTCAAGAAATTTAAAAAAATAGAAATCATACCATGTATCTTCTCAGATCACAGTGGAATAAAACTAGAAATCAACCCTAACAGAAACTCACATTTCTACACAAAAATGTGGAAATTAAACAACCTCCTACTAAATGATTACTTCATAAATGAAGAAATCAAGATGAAAATAAAAAAAATTCTGTGAAGAAAATGACAATGGAGAGACAAGTTATCAAATCCTCTGGGACACAGCTAAAGTAGTTCTGAGAGGAAAGTTTATCTCCATAAATGCCTATAACCCAAAGTCAAAAAGATCACAAAAGATAATCTAATGAAATGACTCAAAGAGCTGGTAAAAGAAGAACAGACCAACCCCAAACCCAGCAGAAGAAGGGAAATCAACAAGATCAAATCAGAACTAAACGAAATTGAAAAAAAAGGAAGCTATTCAGGAGATTAATAAAACAAAAAGTTGGTTCTTTGAAAAAATAAACAAAATTGATACGCGACTGGCTAAGCTAACGAAATGCAGAAAAGAGAAATCTCTAATAAGCTCTATCAGGAACAAAAAAGGAGATATCACATCTGATCCCAAAGAGATACAAGATATAATTTATGAGTACTACAAAAATCTTTATTCACACAAATTGGAAAATGTGGAGGAAATGGACAAATTTCTAGAAACATACAGCCTCCCTGGGCTCAATCAGGAAGAAATAGATTCCCTGAACAGACAAATCTCAAGAGCTGAAATAAAACAGCAATTCAAAAATCTCCCTAAAAAGAAAGTCCCGGTCCAGATGGCTTCACACCTGAATTTTACTGCATTTAAAAAGAAGAACTAGTACCTATCTTGCAGAAACTATTCCACAACATCAAGAAGAATGGAAACCTCCCTGACACCTTTTATGAAGTGAATATTACTCTGATACCAAAATGAGGAAAGGATGCAACAAAAAAAGAAAACTACAGACCAATATCCCTAATGAATATAGATGCAAAAATTTTCAACAAAATCTTAGGTAACCGAATCCCGACACTTATCAAAAAAATAATCCACCACGACCAAGTGGGCTTCATCCCAGGGATGGAGGGATGGTTCAACATACGTAACTCTATAAATGCAATTCACCACATAAACAGAAGCAAAAACAAAGACCACATGATTCTTTCAATAGATGCAGAAAAACCTTTTGACAAAATTCCACACCCTTTCATGATACAAACACTTAAAAAAATAGGCATAGAAGGGACATACCTAAAAATGATATAAGCCACATATGACAGACCCATAGCCAACATCATACTGAATGGGGAAAAACTTAAAGCATTCCCACTTAGAACTGGAACCAGACAAGGCTGCCCACTATCTCCACTGCTATTCAACATAGTGCTGGAAGTCCTGGCTACAGCATCAGACAGGAAAGTGGAATTAAATGTATCCAAATAGGGGCAGAAGAGATAAAACTTTCACTGTTTGCTGATGATATGATATTGTATTTAGAAAACCCCAAAGATTCAACCAAGAGACTCCTGGAACTGATCAATGAATTTAGTAAAGTCTCAGGATACAAAATCAATACACAGAAATCAGAGGCATTCATATACGCCAACAACAATCTCATTGAGAACCAAATCAAAGACTCAATTCCCTTCACAATAGCAACAAAAAATTAAAGTACCTAGGAATATACTTGACCAAGGAGGTAAAGACTTCTACAGGGAGAACTATGAAACACTGAGGAAGGAAATAGCAGAGGATGTAAACAGATGGAAATCCATACCATGCTCGTGGGTTGGCAGACTCAACATCATCAAAATGTCTATACTACCCAAACTGATCTACAGATTCAATGTAATACCTATTAAAATCCCATCAGCATTCTTCACAGATATAGAAAAAATAATTTTACACTTTGTATGGAACCAAAGAAGACCCCGAATATCAAGAGCAATTCTAGGCAACAAAAACAAAATGGGAGGCATTAATTTGCCAGATATCAAACTATACTACATAGTTGTAGTAATTAAAACAATTTGGTATTGGCACAAAAATAGGAATATTGACCAGTGGAACAGATGTGAGAATCCTGATATAAAACCATCCTCATATAGCCATCTACTCTTTGACAAAGCAGACAAAAACTCACGCTGGGGAAAAGAATCCCTTTTCAATAAATGGTGCTGGGAAATCTGGATAGCCACCTGTAGAAGGCTAAAGCAGGACCCACACCTTTCACCTCTCACAAAAATCAACTCACGTTGTATAACAGACTTAAACCTAAGGTATGAAACTATTAGAATTCTAGAGGAAAAATTTGGAATCACTCTCCTAGATAATGGCCTAGGCAAAGAGTTTATGAGGAAGTCCCCACAGGCAATCGAAACAGCAACAAAAATAAATAAACGAGACGTGATGAAACTAAAAAGCTTCTGCACAGCCAAAGAAACAGTCATGAAAGTAAACAGACAACCTACAGAAAGGGAGAAAAATTCTGCATCCTACGTTTCCAATAAAGGACTGATAACTAGAATATCACGAAAATCAGCAAGAAAAAAATCAAATAACCCTATTAAAAAGTTGGCAAAGGACTTGAACAGAAACTTCTCTAAAGAAGACAGAAGAATGGCCAACAAACATATGAAAAAATGCTCATCATCTCTAATCATCAGGGAAATGCAAATCAAAACTACTACGAGGGCCGGGCGCGGTGGCTCACGCCTGTAATCCTAGCACTCTGGGAGGCCGAGGCGGGCGGATTGCTCGAGGTCAGGAGTTCGAAACCAGCCTGAGCAAGAGCGAGACCCCGTCTCTACTATAAAATAGAAAGAAATTAATTGGCCAACTAATATATATACAAAAAATTAGCCGGGCATGGTGGCGAATGCCTGTAGTCCCAGCTACTCGGGAGGCTGAGGCAGGAGGATTGCTTGAGCCAGGAGTTTGAGGTTGCTATGAGCTAGGCTGACGCCATGGCACTCACTCTAGCCTGGGCAACAAAGCGAGACTCTGTCTCAAAAAAAAAAAACAAAAAACAAACAAAAAAAAAACTACTACGAGATATCACTTAACTCCAGTGAGAATGGCCTTTATCAAAAAGTCTCCAAATAACAAATGCTGGCATGGATGCGGAGAGAGAGGAACACTCCTACACTGCTGGTGGGACTGCAAACTAGTTCAACCTCTGTGGAAAGCAATATGGAGATACCTTAAAGCGATACAAGTGAATCTACCATTGGATCCAGCAATCCCATTGCTGGGCATCTACCCAAAAGATCCAATGACACTCTACAAAAAAGACACCTGCACTCGAATATTTATAGCAGCACAATTCATAATTGCAAGGCTGTGGAAACAGCTGAAGTGCCCATCAATCCAAGAATGGATTAATAAAATGTGGTATATGTATACCATGGAGTACTATTCAGCTCTAAGAAACAACGGTGATATAGCACATCTTATATTTTACTGGTTAGAGCTGGAACCCATACTAGTAAGTGAAGTATCCCAAGAATGGAAAAACAAGCACCACATATATCACCAGCAAATTGGTATTAACTGAGCAGCACCTAAGTGGACACATAGGTACTACAGTAATAGGGTATTGGGCAGGTGGGAGGGGGGAGGAGGGTGGGTATATACATAATGAGTGAGATGTGCACCATCTGGGGAGTGGTCATGCTGGAAACTCAAACTTGTGGAGGGAGGAGGGGAAAGGGCATTTATTGAAACCTTAAAATGTGTACCCCCTTAACATGCCGAAATAATGAAAAAAAATGTAAAAAAAAAAAAGACAGAAATTCATTTCATAAGGCTTTGGTTACCCTAAGTAGTGATTCCTCTGATGGATCTGGGCAGAGTAAATTGAAAACCTTGTAGAAAGTATTCAATAATAACACTCATGATTCATGGGATGAGGTCAAAACATCAAAATTAAGAGTTTATAAGAATTTTATTCCAACCCTCGTGAATTATTTTGAAGGATTAATAACTTTAGTGGAGGAAGTAACTACAGATGTGGTAGAAATAGCAAGAGAGCTAGACAAAGAAGTAGGGGCTGAAGATGTGATAATTACTGTAATCTCATGATACAATATGAATGAATGAGGAAGTTACTTCTTATGGATTAGCCAAGAAAAGTGGTTTCATGAGTCAAAATCTGCTCTTGGTGAAGTTGTTAACATTATTGAAATGCAATAAAGGCTTTGGAATATTATGTAAATGTAGGTGATAAAGCAGTGGCAGGGTTTGAGAGGATTGGCTCTAAGCTTGAAAGAAGTTCTATTGTGGGTAAAATGCTATCAAAGAGCATCACATGATACAGAGAAATCTTCTGTGAAAGGAAGAGTCCATTGATGTGGCAAACTTCATTGTTGCTTAATTTTAAGAAATTGCCACAGCCACCGCAACTTTCAGCAAACACTACCATGATCAATCAGTGGCCATCAGTATGGAGGCAAGACCCTCCACCGCAAACGGTATCAGTAAAGGCTCAGACATTAGTTAGAATTTTTAGCAGTAAAGTATTTTTATTTAAGGTATGTAAATTAGTTTTTGTAGACACAATGCTATTGTACACTTAACAGACTACAGTATAATATAAACATTTCTTTTTTATGCACTGGGAAACAAAAAAAATTGTGTGACACACTTCATTGTGATTACTGTGGTAGTCTGGAACTGAACCTGCAACATCTCCAAGATATGCCTGTATGTGTGTGTACACATACACGCACACACACACACACACACACACACACCAATTATGTACTATGTCCCAGGGGTAAATTGGTAACTGTGACAAAGTAAGCCATTATACATATCTAGCTCATAGCCCAGTGGTGATAACATATGTCATATACCAGACTAATCAGGTTACAAATAATTTTTTTCAAGTCTTCTTATTTGTGAGCTATCCCAGCTTTACATGATATAGGTGACAAAATAGAGATAATTTTAGCCCTTGTAAAGTGATCAAAGTAGGTTGAACAGCCAGATGTGGGGACATAGGCCAGCAGTACAAGTTATTTTAACACAAACAGAGCAATTTATTAAACATTTTGTATCCATGTAAACAAATATTTACATAGGGCAGGAGAAATGACAGTTCTCCTTGTCAAAGAAGATACTTCAAGTTCAAAAGAGGTACTTTTCTATTTTAATTCTGCCTGAGAAAATTGAGGAGTGCCCTTAACCATCCTCTGGGAGGAAAGTGAAGGCATCAGGGTGAAGGTGTTAATGACCTCATAACCTGCTAACCTGCTTATGATGACTGTTCTAAATATGTATTATTACACAGTATGATTCTTCCACATTTTGTTAATCTATTTTTCTGGTAAAAGTCAACTTGGTTTTTTTCCTATGTACCCATACATATACATAAATATAAAGCCATGACAGACATTTTTGCCATGTACTCTATAGACTTTGGATTAACTGTAGTAGAATTATGAAAATAGCTTAATGGTTTAAGTGAGAAAGGAAAAATAGCAAAACAAATATAAGACACAACCTCCTCTTGTTTTAAGGAAAAAATAAGCATTCCAATAAGCTTCTAGTAGAGCGACTCTGGCAGAAAGCCTGCCAGGACTCTAGAATTTCCCCTTGAGAACAACTTGCAATTTAAAGAAGGTTTAGGAGGAATTCTAACTTCAAACCCAAGGTAGGGTTTAAGGATTTAGACTCTGGAGGGTTTAAGATTAGGATTCTGGAGGTGAGATAGGTGCTACTGGTAGATTGCCCCAGGTGAGATCACTCCTTACTCTTGCATCCACACTTTAATCAAAGCCTACTGTAGCACGTTAGCCCAGCTGCTGCTTAATAGATAGCTTACAACTACAACAGGTTAGGGGACTATGACTCTTCATTTGCTTTACAATTGGGGACACCTGAATGAAAGCCCTGAGAACTGGGTCTTCTGCGCCTGCCATTGATTATGTGATTTATAATCCCCTTATCTACTAGAGTAGTTTGTAAGGCTTTGGGAAGGGATGTTTCAACGTTTTCAAATGTAATAAGATTGTATGGTAATTGCAGGACATAAAAAAGGTAGGGTAGTATATAGATAGGTCAATTCTCAGGATAGCAAACTTTAATCTATCTTTTGGGCCCTGACAGTGTAGCAAACCCTGTAGGAGAGCTTACATGGCTGGCAATAGCTGAATACCAAGGCCATCTCGACCTAGTAAGCCAGTCCACATTCTATTAATCATGCAAGTATGCAGGGTAGGGCTAATGCCTCTTGACATGGAAAATTATTAAGGATAACAGTAAAATTAGTGGAGTCATTTTAAGCAGGTGGTAACCTTTTCTGATGTAGGAAAAAACGTGGTGGTAGGATATGGCCATCCTGACCATAAAGGGGCCAAAAAGTCCCAATAATACAAGAAACAAAATGTGAAGAGATAAAACTGCTGCTTTTCTACTTACATTGCCTTCCAACCTCTGACCCCTACTACCACTCAAAATAGGAGAAGTAAATCCTATTTGGGTTTCTTTTCTCTGCGAGTTCTTTCTCTGTTTGTTGTTTTCTTTAAGAGAGAAAAATGTACTCACACATACCGGTGATTACAAATTTTATTTAATCTTGAATTAGTTGTTGTTGATTTTGGCAATAAATTAGAGGGATAGTAACCTTAATTGAATCCAAATTATTGTTTCCACCTGTCTTCAAGCCTGAGCCACACTTAGTAATTTGTTTTCCCATATTCCTCTTGGCTTTCTTTTTTCAAATTCAACTTCCTTTTTTCTTAAGGTGTTAGATTTGCTTCCTTATTCTTTTTTAAATTTTGAAATTGAATGTTTAAATTATTCATTTTCAACACTTATTCCTTTGTCTTTAAAGCTGTTAGTTGAATATTTGAGTGTATATAAGAGTGAAGCTCAAACATTTTTAACACAACAGACTGCATTGTGTAACCAACATCCTAGGTCAAAATTTACAGCATCTCAGAAGACCTTTAATGTTTCCTTTCAGTTTCTACTCTATTCCAAAGTAACATTATGTATGGAATACTACAGTGTGCTTACCACATATTGTTTATTCTTTTATGTTTTGCTTCTTTCACTTGACATAATACTTGTGAGAGCCATCCATATTGCATGTGGTCCATATTATTCATTCTTATTGTTGAAGAGTATTCCAATATATGGATATGCTATAATTTATTTTCCATTATAATATATTTGGACATCTGGATAGTTTCAAGCTTTGAATCAATTAAAACAGTACTGTTACTAACATTCTAATATAAATCTTATGATTTTAAAACATCTTGTCATTTATTTCTATTTCTTTCTCTATTTCATAGTCTATTTTTAAGGTACTAAGTGTACTCTCTATTTACAATCTATACAATTCCATAAATAAACCTACTTGTCAAAATTATTTTTGTAAGCCTAGATAATCCCTTGTTGTTACTAATTCACAACAAAGAATACCAATTATCAAAGGCTAAACATCACAGAGTTAATGACATTAGCAGTGAAAAGGACATTACAGACAAAAACATTTGATTTTTTTTCTTCAAGTTTATGGGTAGTATTAGATCTGCTAGTAATGTGCATTCCAGGGTTGGAAATCTTTGCTTTAATAGGCCTGACCTACAATCCAGTACCATTTGATGCATATCCCTATAGTCTTGTTCTCTTGAGTTTAATAGTCATCTCTGTAAGTATGCAATAAATTAGATCCCAAGATGTAAGCAAATGGAAAATTTATTTGTAACATGCCCTACCTTAGCTTGGGAGATTCTCCACAAGCTCATTACCCTTGACTTTAATTAATGTTGCCCCCAAGTAAATATAACTTAATATCAAGCCTGTAAAATGTATTCCTTCAAGCAGTAATACCCCACTGGCAAACTAAATTTATTTAATGGTGTTCATACTTGTGAGGTAGATAAAGTTGCATTGTGTATCTTGCAGTTTAGACATTCTCTTACTCTTTGTCTTCCCCTCACTAAGCATGAATTTTCATCTCTGGGCAAAATCAGCATGTCGTTGTTGAATTTCCTCATATGTATCTTTTGTATTTATTTCGGCAACTAAGATGTGATCCTCTTGTTAAAGTTCAAATCAAAGTAACATAAATGTGAGAATCTGCCCACTTTTTAATGAATCATCTTCTGAGATTATATTCTCTAGCTAATTGTAAGTTAAGACTATTCTTCACTGAGGTGTCTATCCCAAACAGTAGGATCAGAACATATTTTCTCAAATGTATGGGAGGAGAAGAAACTAGCACTTAGGAGACCAGCCCCTATGGTAAAAGTTTTATTGTGCAGGGAATGTGATTGACACATCACACTCCTGACCTTGGTCATGTGTATTGAGTTGTGACTCAGAGAATATTAAATAAACAAGACTGTAGAGAGAGATTTTCACTCTCAAAAAATGAAAATCAAGCAAAAACACCACCACCATAATAATAAACTCATTCTACTTCCATATTTTATAAATGGGGTTGTGTTGTATTGTTACTATAAAATTCTATAGGTTTATTTCTTAGTTTCCCTAAAATGTGAATTTGGAATCCATCGGTTAAACTGAAAAAATATTGGAAACTATATACAAAATGTGCACAAACCAAATACATGATTTAGAACTGAATATTCTGCCCATGTTATAAAATGTATATTATAAGAGATACTAGTCACCCAGGAAGAATTAATTTCTACAAAATGAAAATTATATGTGGATATTTACTAATTTGTCTTTGAATTTTAAAAACTGTCCTCTAATGCTTTTCTCCTTTTATAACCATTTTACAAACATGTTCTCTAAGCTTTTTTTTTTTTTTCCCTGTAACTATGAAATAGAACAGAAAAGAGAGACCAGATATAACAACATTGAAAAGACAAGTGACACATGACTGGAACATAAGACAACGAAGAGGAAGTTAAATTTATAAAAACACTCATCTTCTACAGATGCCATTAAAATTATATATCAAAATATTTATATGCATAATTTATTTAAAACATAAAAGCCTACCAACCACACAAAATGCATAGTTATCAGATGATTTTCTCTGATGTCACTCTAGATATTTATCTTATTCATTTTCTAAAAGCACGATGAACTTAAAAATCATTACCTTAAGAATTTTAGTAATAGAAATTTTTTGTCTTTTCTGTATAGCAGAGCATTGAAAATCCAAATAGTAAGAATATACAGAATGGCACATTTTATCATGCATTTTTCTGAATTTCTTTCTTTATTTATTAGTTTATTTTTCAATTTACCCAAGGCTTTTAGCCTCTGGAAAATATTCACATATTATAAAATCCACATATAATTTAGAATGATTGACAGGCTCCAATGAGGAGGGATCAAAACTGGACCAGTAGGGGACAGCCATTTCAACAGTGATGCACAAATGTATCCCAAATATTCATAGAATTCTTTTTTATATGTCTTATGAGGCATATAGTTTGCATCAATGCCTAATTTGCTTAAATATGGGAAAATATTTCATGCACTGAAAAGAGTAAATAATGAAGTAAAACTGAAAGGATAAAATGCATTGACTAGCAAAAGCACAATTGATGATAGAAGATGTGCTGCTCTGAAAGTGAATAAAACAACAGAAGATTCTTTCAATATTTCTTGAAAGACAGCATGATCAATAATAGAAGGCTTTGGACCACTAAGGGATAATGGAGAGAATTAAATAACAGAATAGAATATGAATAAAAATAATAAGTTTTTGTCCTGAGGTTATCATGAAGGAAATCATAGACTAGGTGTCTGAATTGAAAGCAAAGCTTCAAAGAAGCCACATGAATATTATCTTTAAAATAAACACATTCAGTTTAAGACAAATATTGATGGACATGGTAAGGGCTTCTTGATCATAAAATACCCAAATAAAAGTCAAACATAGTTGTAAGAAAGTTATGAAATCAGATGACTGTGAATTAATAAAGTAAAAGCACAAGTTCCCAATTGATGTGAATATTTAGAAAGTATTTCATATCATCTCTGCAGTAATTACATGTAGAGGTTGAACAGAGGATGTTCAGGATAGTAAAAATTTCTGTGACATTTTTCTTAATTTAGAGCTCACTTTTTAAACACATTTCTTTATGAATACTTTCCTATTTTTAATATAACTTTGTGATCCCTGAATGTGAACTCAAACATTTTATAACTCACCAATGCCATTATGCTATAGGACTTGTTTGTATCTCAGGCAAACTTCATGAGTTTGGGGGTTGGGCAGTCCCCCAGGACTTGTACTTGGAAGGGCCTCACACTTGGGTTAACGCTCTTTAGTTGCTGACTGAAAATTCTTAATTTTTGAACAAGGGACCCCACATTTTTATTTTGCACTGGGCACTGCAAATTATGTAGCTGGTCCTATATGCCTTCTTTCAAAGCTAAAAATCTATTTTGTTCTCTTTTTTCACTTCTCCACAGAGGTACATCTAAGGAAAATTCTATTGCCAGTTAAACTATCTTGAGGATGGATCACTATTACTCTGTCCCTCATCTCCTCTGTGTGGAAAATTTCTGAGGGATATTCTAAATTGTCTAGAGATGTGGCGTTATATGATTATTGTTATTGCCTAGGGATTCTTCCTTATTGTTTACTCAAGTGTTTTATTGCCATAGATTAAGGTAGGAAATTCAGGGGCAACATACATTTGTGAGAAAATGGACATGATGCATTAAAATTATTATGGGGAATTCATCGGGAAATATCCAGGAGGCATTTGGTGAAATGATCTGGAGTTTAGGAGACTAGCTGAGGATAGGAGTTATCAGCTTTTATGTTTTTCATGAAGCCATTACTGTGAATGTCAGCATTAAGGTTGAGTGTATAAATTGAGAACATCAAAGCTAGATATCTGGAAAATGCTGACTTTCAGGTTTGAACTGAGAAGTTCATAGTAGACAAAAATAGTATACAAAGAAGTAGAAAGAAACCAATCAACCAAACAAACAAACAAACCCTTAGACAATGTGGAAACAAGATTTAGGATATTTCAACTCCTTTATATTATATATGTCTTATGCTATTGTCAAATTGGGCTGTTGTCCAATTTTGAAAGACATCCTGTTTCCTATAAATTCACCACTTTTCTTGTCAAAATCTTGTTCATATCAAAGATTATACTCAGATATCACTCTTTCTGTGCTATGTTCTCTGATTTTTCAGATGAGTTGTTACCATGTTAATATCCCTAGAATTTTCTGCCTCTTTTATTTATCTCTTAGTTTGTCATGCCATAGGAGTTTTGTGCTTTTCTATCTTTTCTGCTGCATAATAGTTTTTTTGCATGATCCTTTTGCAAACATCCATCTATTTCCATCATAATGTAACATAGGTCAGAGTACACATGGATACGTCCATGAATGTATGTTGAATAAAAGTGAATGGTGAGAGTCAATCTGAGCTGGCTGAGTGGAACAGCCAGTGGTCCTAGCCCAGAGCCTGCGAGTACCTCTAGCACTCCATTCTGAGGCCTGTAGGGGCTGGTCTTACACAGGCATGGCATAACTGGACAGGTACCTTGGGAGTCCTAACCCTTTCAGCATGTCAGCGCAAAGTAGAAATGAATCCCTTTCTCCCTCACTCTTAGGCTCAGATTTTCAGGCATGAGGCCCAGAGGGGGCTTGCCTACCACAGATTCCTCCTGCGATCTGGCAGGCACTATATAGTCTTCTAAGATATCTAAATCAGAGCTCACTGTGGATGGCCTTCTAACTTAAATGGGCCATGGAACAGCATGCAACAAACAGCAATAGTTCAACAAAGAAGATTGTTGTACTGGCTGGACAGATTCTGCATCAGGACTGGGGCATTCCTTAGTGGTCTAAGTCAGGGTAGGCCTGGTAACCACATCAACTTCCAATTTATCATTATTGAAGCTGTCTCTTGTGGATAAGGCCAAATCATTATGCAAGTACTTATATCTGGGACACAGCATTTTTAGCATATAGAGTTGATCTCATGAAAATAGATCAGAATCTAGGAGGAAAATAGAGGATGGAGGGACAGAGGGACAGACTTTACAGGTTCAGGGCCAATAAGACCAGAGCCATCAGATCATCATCCAGCAGCTGCAGACACCTGTCAGTGCCAGACAGACACAGACATGGGAGCAGATTGCTATCCAAGGGCATTGAGTAGGACAGACCACAATCTACTAGCCAGTTAATGAAATTGACACCATTCTCTAGCAAGGCATGACCACCATCTCAGCAGCCAGTTTGACAGGGGCACAGACTTATCAGACAGGAGCCAATATCAATAAAACCAGCAGTAGACAAGGGACAATCATTATAACACTACTAGTCGCATGTTATGTGGTTTATTTCAGGAAGGATGATTATGATGGTGCCTGGGCTGTCTCTGTGACTACCACCTAAAGAAACCTTCACCTGGGACAGAAGTGCTCAAAAGAGAGCTTCTCAATATGAATGAGGATGCCATTTAGTGACATTGTCTTTGTAGGACAGATAGCAGCTTGTATCTGCAAGCCTGGACAGATACAGAAGCATAAAGGAAATTCCTCTTCAGCACCTTATGTTTACCACTCTCTTCTCAACGTTTTTTCTTTGCTTCCACAACTTATATTTCTCCTAATTTCCTCCCTCTTGTCCTCCTCTCTGCTACATCCTTCAGATTCTAGGCTTCCTTAGTCCATTGGTGCCTTTCATTGTTCTCTGCTACTGGTGTTTACCAACATTCTGACATGGTGGAATTTATAGAAAATAATATTTGTTTGGACCATTAGGTTAAAAAGAATATTGATTAATGTGAAAGATGGCAAACTCAGGGGATACCATTGCCTTAAGCTCACTGATAGCTGAAATGAGCAGTATCTTGGCACCACTAATGTCTTTTTAGCACATCTGTATCCAATGACAAACTAGTTGATGAGTTTACTCATAGTTCTTACTGATTAATCTTATTGAAATCCACAGATACCATCCATATGCTACCAGTTTCCAAATCTGTATCTCTAGACATGAACTCTCTGAGGGGGATAGCAAAATCAGCCTATGTTTGAGAATGGCTTTATTATGTGTTCAGATAATGAAAACCATTTTCATGTGCTCTTCATCGTTTTAAGTGCCTACAATGCATTTATTAAATAATTATGTTTTATACATTCTTAGTTACAGAATATAGAGACAAATAGACACACATGGGCCCTGATACCATGGATCTCATAGTAGATGAAGAAGAAACACCACTAAATAATTCCTTAGATCAGGCTACTCTATAACATATCACAGACGAATTTACCAAGAAGATATGAGTTGTAAACAGCCTGATAAACTGTGACATTCTTAAGCAAGGGCCTTAAGACTAAATTAGAATTAAGTAGGTAAAATAAAAAGGTAATTCCAGGATAAAGAGATGGAGAAAAAGAGGTGATAGATTTTGAAGACATAAAGTAAATCGTTAAAACTGGAACATATGAAGTGAGAATACACACAACACTATATGACACAATTCTTAGCATAGTATACTGTAGTTTCATTTTGCAAATATTCATTAAGTGCAGCTACGGGTGGAAGTTGTGCTCACAGAAATAAGCAAGTTCTTCCATAGAGCCCTTCACATGAAAACACATAAATCAACCATTCAGAATAATGTAAGAGCTATGAGCACTAAAGATTCATATAGATCTGAAATGAAATCTAGCTTTTGGCATTAGGAAAGGCTTCCTGAAGGAGGAAGCATCTTAGCTAGGAGTGACTATTGGGGGGAATTAAAAATGCAGGACTAGGTGAAATAAGGATCATATACAGGGTATAGCAAAGGCATGTAAGTGCACTGAAAGAGATATATAAAAATTCATTTGTATATAGTTCAAGATTCTACAGTTTTAATTCTGAGATATAGTGTATGGGAACAGGAGGCACATGAGTTAAGTTATGATAAATATGATAAAAAAACTTGAAATGTACATTCTGTGGAACTTAATAACTTTTGCTGAGGTTCAGAATATTCTGAAAAAAACTTAAGAAGGAAAGTCAGATTTGCACTGTAAAGAGCACATTATAGATGTGGTTTGTAGTTTGTGTACAAAAAATAAAGTAAAAAGATGAACAATTAAGAGTTGTCACATTATTTATTATTGATTTATAGTCACTTTGTTGTACTATCAAATATTGTTCATTCTATGAAATTTCAGGAGATAAATTATGAATACTTGAAATAAGGCAATGTCATTCTACTTCATGCAGTTGCAATTTATAATAATTGATTGTCTAACCAGGATCCATCTTCCTTTTGCACTATCCTAACAGTACCACATTTTGGCTTAGAAGTCCACCTTGCCTATACACCCCCCAGGTACTCTGGAGAAGGTAGACCGCACCCCTTGCTGGGAAGAGCAGGTAGGGTTGATTAATATAAATCAGTACTTTGTATCCCATTGGGAAGACATTGAATAAATATTGGACATACACAAAATTATTTTTCATTCTTACTGGGGATGCTGGAACTAATAGGTTGTCTCTGGGCATGTGTGAAACTCAGAACCACAGCAACCATTACATTAACATACTAAAAATGGTCATTCGCATTTAGAAAATCACAAATACAACAAAAGCCATTATTGAACTTGTCACAACTCTACTTATAATTTAAGCTATTTGGTACTAGACATTGGTTACTTTCAGGGGAATCCATCCTAAATGTTAATACGAATATGTTTGAAACCATCTAACTGATTCATAATCACTTTTAGACTATTATTTATGTCTTCTTTTAGAAGATTTTGTCTCTCTTTGCCCTCTGTAGGTTTTAAAGAATTATTGCATTTTATAAATCTGTGAAATTGAATAAGACAAGATTAGGCAGAAAGGGTAGCATTAACTTTCAATATCCTTGCTCTAGTCTCTTTTATCAGACCCTTAAAGTTATTTTGATATTGTTTTGGTACTTAATTTTTTATAGCATTTGAAAACATATTTGTCTGCCAGGGCCTGGAGAGAATTACAGAGAAGGCTGACAGATGAGTCTGTCATCACTCTAAATGTCATTATCCTGGCAGTTTTCTCCAGAGGAAACGAAAGTACTTATATAAACAGAGAAAAATTGGATAGCAATATAAATATTTTCATAGTGATTTAATGATATCTAGTCAGTTAACAAATAATGTTCTCTACATGCTCTGTATTTAATATATAAATTAATATAAATGTTAACTGGTAGTTTTTATTATCTCTATGTTCCATCACAAAGTATTAAAAATGATTTGGATAGCACACTAGCATGAATATAATATTTTACTCAAAATCTATGGTGAATGGCACATAATTTTAATTAGAAATGTTAAAAAAAAGGAGGGCCACAACTATAATATCCTAGTTAATATTTCACTGCTTTAAAACATACAGCAACACTATTTATCAGGGTATATAAGGACCAAGACATTTTCTAATTGATAACAGTCTGATGTCCAGTCTAAATATATTTTTCTTAGTTTCCTTATTCTTTCTTGGTGCAGCTGTGCTGTTTATAATTGTAATTTCTCGAAAAGGCCACACATCATCATTTCTTTTTGCATCTGTTTGTGTATTTCCTTCTGTTTGAAAAATTTTATTTCCTGCCTATTCTAGCTGGTGAACTGCTTCTCATTTGCCAACCTTAGCTCATATTTTACTTTAATGAAGTCTCTATTGAGTCCCACAGGTGGCAGAAGTAATAGGCTCCCTCCTGCAACATTTAATGAGATGGTAACTGTATATGAGCAAGTATTCTGACCAATAGTGTTCCCATAACACTTTGTATGTATCACAATTATAATGCTCATTATCAGCAGCTAGTTTACCATAATGTGAATAAAGTTTAAGATTCAGAGCACCTCAGTTTTACAGGCCCCTTTGAAGTACCTATAGATTTTTTTTTATTTGTATTCTATAACATTTTTCTTAAAAGCACTTCCCAAAGTGTATAAGCTTCAAACCTGTGTACAACTTATTCCTCGCATTGCTTCATAGTTATCTGCCATGAGAGATTTTCAATGATAAGTCTCTCATCTTATGCATGTTTATTTCTTTAGTGATTATCACTCTCTTATATACAGCAAGAGAGTTGATACGGGTCTATTGGAAAATTCATATTATTGACCTCATGATGAAATTGGGTATAAAATTGTAACCAAAAAGAGAAGAAAAAAATTTTCTTCAGATAAAAGAAAAAGTTAATAAATATACTTACCTTTAACACCTGGAAGACAGAATCTGAACGTATTCATGTTAGCCTGTATAGGTAGTCAACCAATCTGATGAAGTTCAAGTGTATCAAAAGCACAGCTTACTTTTTTTTTTTTGAGACAGAGTCTTACTTTGTTGCCCAGGCTAGAGTGAGTGCCGTGGCGTCAGCCTAGCTCACAGCAATCTCAAACTCCTGAGCTCAAGCAATCTTCCTGCCTCAGCCTACCGAGTAGCTGGGACCATGCCCGGCTAATTTTATATATATCTATATATACATATATATATGTGTGTCTGTGTGTGTGTGTATATATACATGTATATGTATATATATAAATATATGTATATTAGTCGGTCAATTAATTTCTTTCTATTTATAGTAGAGACAGGATCTCGCTCTTGTTCAGGCTGGTTTCGAACTCCTGACCTCGAGCAATCCGCCCGCTCGGCCTCCCAGAGTGCTAGGATTACAGGCGTGAGCCACCGTGCCTGACCACAGCTTAAATTTTGAAATAATAAGGAGAGTGCGTTGGTGGGTTCATTATTGATTGCAGCTATGTGGTTTTGTCTAACAGAAAAAACACGTTCTCACATTTCAGAGCATGGAAAAAGCCCTCTCTAGAAAATTGGATTATTTGAAAGTATGCCTTGGGGAAGCCAGGACAAGTGATTTCTGATACTGTACCATTACTCTATCAGCATCTGTAATCTTTCTTGGAAATCAAAGTTATAAATGAGGCCTTAATCTCAACATTTCACCTTGTATTGGTAGTGAAAGAACAATTGTCTATATTTGACAATTTGCAAATATTTGAAGGTAAAGCTCAGTTGACCTAGAAGTAAACTACAGAATATTTAATGATTGAGAAATTGATAACATTCTAGAAAATACATCAGTATTGTTAGTAATATTACCTCCTCCAGAAATGTTTACTCAAATTTCAGTGTTTACTCAAATGTTTACTCAAATTAAAGTGAATTATATATGTAACTAAAGTACCCATTGTATTGCTCTTTGTTTTTTTATTTCCTATTCTTCAGCCATTTTTTCTCTTAGCACATTCTTTTAGGTTTTGTCTCTTTCCATCCAACATACCAGCTAAGTTGAAAAAAAATCAAAAAAACTTAACATGATTAATATTAATATTCCTAAATTAATTATTCTTGGTAAATTTTATTAAACATTTGTTTAATCTAATTGTTATTATATACTCATATCTACATTTTGTGCCAAATTCTGCTTAATAAATAATTTTTCCTCAATAAATGAAGGTATACAGAATTTGGAGCAAGTTTCATATTACTTTATTATTTATGAAAATATATCTTAAGTGTTTTCTTAATAATGAACTTTATAGTTCATTATTAAGAAAACACTTAAGATATATTATGTATATAATATATATGTATATATGTATATAATATGTATGTACATATTATATATGTGTGTATATACATATATATATACATATGCACACACATACATTTGACCCTTGAACAATGGGGGGAGTTAGAAGAGCTGCACCTCTGTACCAATGGAAAATCCACAAATAACAATCGACTCTACAAAAACTTAACTATTAATAGCCTACCATTGGCCAGAAGCCTTACTGATAATATAAATAGTGGATTAACCTATATTTTATGTGATATATGTATTAATATTACATACTATATTCTTACAATAAAGTTAAGCTAGAGAAAAGAAAATATTATTGAACCTAAAACATATTTACAATTCATTAAGTGGAAGTAGGTCATCATAAAGGTCTTCATCTTCCTCATACTCACATTCAGTAAGCTGAAGAAGAGAAGGAAGTGGAGAGGTTGGTCTTGCTGTCTCAGGGATGGAAGAGTTGGAAAAATTCCACATATAAGTGGACCTGCACAGTTCAAACCTGTATTTTTTAAGGTTCAGCTGTGTGTGTGTGTGCGCATGTGTGCATTTGTGTATTCACACTGTTTTCCAAGATCTTGGACAATTAAATGCCAATGGATGCATAAGCCTGAACATAGGGGAACAGGTACATTTTGCACTATTACCCTCCCCTGGAAAGTATAATAATATGCTTCACCAATCTTAATTACTTCAATGACCTTCTTAATTTAACAGATTCAACTTTCTCTATTTGTAATTTTGCCTGAATAATTGGATAACTAGGCAATGCATGTACCTTAGCAAATTAGGCATTTTAATAAAACTTCATTATTCATAGTTCATTAGACAAAAGTCAGATTTTTTTATTATTTTCAATCATACTATAGAGTAAGTCTCAATGTTAAACAATATACTTTGTCTTTTTAGTGTTTGAGTTGTTCACAATGTAAAATGTGTGACAATTCTAAGTCACTGAAAATATATTGAATTGAAAAGTATTATTTTGAATTTTCTGAGTGTGAAAAATTGAAGACACAATTGATATGAACTAAGTAGTAGAACTAATTGGTAGTACAATTTGAATTTTGTTTTTGCACTTTATTTCATTTGCCTACAAACTTGTATGAATTTCATGGACTGTAGTTAGATTGTCATAAATGCATAAATGGTTCATGTTTAGAGCCAAACAGCCTTAATGTTTCTCTCAGGTTGAGTAAACTTTAGACAAGTTCAGTCTTGACTCTAGGCCCTAACCTCCCTCCCTATTCTTACAGCATTTACTTTAAAAACAAAGAAACAAACAAACAAAAACACTTTTACATTCTTTCTCTGCATCCTTGAGATGTAAATCTTTTTAATGGTTTTACAACCCAAGAATGTCTTTATCAAGGACCTGGTACTCATCCCATTTGAATTGCAATCCTGAAGAATGATAGCACCTCTATCTCCCTATTGGAAGATAGAGTAGGAGCCTAACTTCAGTAGACACTTTGCTCCAAGTTGTGAAACTATCTCCTGTTACAAATATATAAGAAAATCGTCTTTTCGTTTTGGTAAGGCCAACTAGCAAACATAGATGGCCCAATATCCACCCCTTAATTCTCAGCTTTTAAAAATCCTTCCACTTTTAGTTTCAGTGGAGTTGAGCTCAGATTGACTTCTGGCATCTGGCTCCTCTTTCAATAGCCTTAAATAAAGTCTTCCTTACCTTTTTAATTTTGTCTGGTGCAATTTTTGCTTTGCCATATAAATTTATATGTTTTCATGTCTCATTTTTCATATAAACTTCTATATATTCCTTTGAATATCTTTCTTGAATATAAAGTATAATTTAATGTTCTTTTATTATGTTTTTATTTAATATATGAACTTCCCAAAGATAGGGATAAAATCTAGCATGCCTGTGTAATTGTTTTCTCTGTGCCAACTGTTCTAATGATTATCATACAAGGAAAGAATAACATACCTATAAACTTATTAACTTCAGATAATACATTTTCTTATTGGAAAATTACTATTGAGGAAAATTTTCTATAACCCTAATAATTTTTAAAACTGATACCAGCATGAAACTGTAGATAAGGCTATAGGACAATACAATTTCAAATCATGCTGTCCTTCCCCTTCCCACAATTATAAAAAAATAAAGTAATAAAAGCCATACCTGAAATTTTTGTGAATACTTTTTAAAGTAAAAAATGAAAATAGTCATAGAGATGGATCTTAAAGAATTGAATCTCAGTTCAATTCATTTATACCAAGGATTCAGGAAAGTTTGGCATCTAGAGGACTATAGCTAGATGCTTGCACTTTTACTTCCAAGTGACCAAAAGTCATCTCAAACTGGCTCATGTAATATAAAAAACCAGAAATAGTTATGGCTTAGCTGGATCAAGATGCTGAAATGGTATCATCAGGACATAGTCTCCCTCCCTCTCTTGGTTTTACATCTCTGTCTTGGCTTCAGATTTAGCCAGTCTCTGTCTTCTTATTGGCAAAATACATTTTGAAGCTTATATCCCCTCAAATAAGCAATGGTCCTCCTATCTTCTGTGTCCTAAAATACAATATTAATTTCCTAATTTATTATTCTAGTTAAAGTCCTCAGCTTAATTCTCCTTGGACAGGCTTGGGGCAAAAACAATCCTTGAATGAAGCAACATGACAGGAGAAATGGAATATCTTGCCTAGAATATATGCTTGCTCCTGTGTCCTGGGATCCCCACCTGCCCAAATCACATAAACTTAGAAAGCAAGACAATATTTAGCTTGCACATTACAAGAAATAACAAGTCATGCTGTCAGTTTGCATGATGCTCTAGAAAACTTCATGAGGAGGAAATTCTCTTTGGGAAATGACATAGTAAAGACACTTGAGGTGGGCTCACATCAGTGGACATGCTTCTCAAAGGTACGCATGTTGTCGGGTAAAACTGTTGCTGGTGACATCTATTTATTTATTTTTACACAGATTATCAAATCTTTTATTGTAATCAAGTAATCAGTGAGAGAGTTCAAATTGGAGTGTGATCATCACGTATTGGTGATGTCTGTTTAGAGTTACCGTCTTAAAAACTCCAAAAATTCTTCCTGTAGTATGGGCACTGGATTCCACAATAAATAAAATACAAATATAAAATAAAATCTCTCTCTCTCTTTCTCTCTCTCTCTGTTTCTCAAATATCTGTAGAAACCATGGACATAATTTTTCAACTTGACAAATATTTTCTGTGTTTATATGGTTTTCTAGTCACTCTTATGACCAATAGAATAATAATGATAACAAAATAACAAAATAGATATGGTTGCTGTTTACACAGACTTTGTATGGTTGAGGAGATACAGATAACACACAATTAAAAGATTGAGCAAAA
This sequence comes from Microcebus murinus, assembly GCF_040939455.1. Taxonomy (NCBI): domain Eukaryota; kingdom Metazoa; phylum Chordata; class Mammalia; order Primates; family Cheirogaleidae; genus Microcebus; species Microcebus murinus. The sequence continues at coordinate 47,714,287 of NC_134116.1, forward strand.
CTCTTTTAGTGGGATAGTTAACCTTTTACAGTGTGAGACAATGGAATGTACATAGGATTACTGAAAAAAAATTGGGAATCAGAAGAAATTATATTTAATGTGGATTGGGTTAAGACTTGGCCAAACATTGTATGATTAAGCAAACTCAGAATAAATAAGACATACACACAAAAAAATAAAACAAAAAACATGTCAAACGCTACATTTTAGTCAGCACAACTGTTCATTCATACCTTAATTGCAGGAATTAGAGGGAGAGAAAAGTGATTGCAATTTATGGTTGAGAATGAACCAGCACAACAGTTTGTTTAATTGTTATTTAAAATATACATGAGCCTTGAGATGAGCTGTTATAGACTGGGTAAAATTAAAAATTACTTTGTGTTAAAAGATAATGCTTCCTTATATTGAAACTAAAATCTTTCTCCCTCTCTCTCTTTGTTTCTCACCTTCTCTCCTGCTTATTTTTCTCTCTTCTTGTGTCATATTTCTCTCATTTTTCTCTTTCTATATTTCTCCAAAGGAATTTTACTAGTTGGTGCCTACTATGTGTTATATTCGTCAGCTTTATTATGTTCTGCCAGTCTTCATATCTACTAACAGGATGTGGCCAATACAGCGATTGTTATCATTCAAATAAGTATTGGTAAAGGTGCAGATAAGGCAAATAATTGACAGTAAAAGTCACAGTCTGACACAGAGAAAAAGGAAATAAAATTAAGAGCTCATACGCCACCTTAGGGGGAAAAAAAACATAAGCATGTATTTCTGAGGTTTGAGTTTGAGGTAAACTCTATGGGCTTGAGGCATGTGGAAAATTTATGACATAGGTTCCAGCACCTTAATAACCATTAGTCATGTAAAAGACACTGCCAACCAAATCACAGACAATCAAAACTACAAGTTTGGAAGTAAAACAAGGAAGAGAAATGTCCACTAGCCTCCCTCCAATACACCTTTAAGAACATAGTGCCATGGGAAATGATTAACCCACTTGAAGGAAAAAAGGAGAATAGTAAAATGTCAATACATCGTTATTGTGCTAAATGATGATAATTAATTGAACTCAATACAATTGTCATTATAGTAGATTTTTGAAGGTGATTTTACATATTTACTAGTTTAATACATTATTAAACTTATTTATTAATTTCTCTATAATATTTTTGAAAGGTCAGGAACTTAATTGCAATTGTTCATTCAAATACTGTCTTTCTTCTTTGCTTGATAAAATAGTTGATATGGCTCAGCAACCTTGAAGGGCTCATTTCTTGCCCTACCCATGGCTACTGAAAGAGATAATTTAGTCACCACCTGGAGCCATCCACAGGGAATGAGACCTTTCCTTTTGGGGCCCTGCAGTGGACCAAGGAGTGCTTGGACTGTGAGCTCCCTACCCTCTGGCTGTCCCTGGGTGACTCCAGCAGACTGAGGCAAACCCCAAGGCTGAGAGACATTGATCCAGCTTGGGCATCACATGGGTGTCTTGGGAACAGCATTCTTCTCCCTGGCATGGTCAGGGATGTATTTGCAGGCCCTGGGAGACAGGCCTGCAGGCCAGATTCCATACACCCAGGTCTCAATTGCATTGCCCAGGGGCACAGAAGGGATATTTGTGAACTAGTCAACTGAGGTATCTGTGCCATCAGGGGCGTATCAGAGTGGGTTCTAGCTGCAGCGTACTCGAGGGACAATAGCTCAAAACCAAGATGGTTTTGAGCTCATTTAAACAGACCTTGAAGTAGTCAGATCTCTGTGAATCCCTTTTGTCAGTCAGAATCATCCTGCAACTACAAAAATACTACATATTCTTTTTAATCTTTTCCTTGGTTTTCTTTTATTGCTTTTGATGAGGTAGGTCAACATTTAGCATTTCTTCCTCAAATTACCCAGGCCTCCTACAACATTGAGTTTTAAAATTAATAGAAAGACAACTGCATGTGTTCCAAATCTATCAGACTATAAAAATTATATTTCTATGATGGGTCATAAATATTAGAATTTATTCTATTATATAATATTTCTTTTGATGAATAACAAATTACAAATACAAATAATGAATAGTTCTGGGAACAGCTTTTTTATTACAAGGAAGAAAGGGAATTGTTATATAGTTTTCACTTTGAGTCCATCACACACTTAAAGTATGAAAAGAAAAGATTTTGACCCTGATGAAAATCCCTGACTGGGGATTATAGTTTGCTTTGACAGAGCAAAACATTTTAGCAGATACAATGACATTTGACAGGCATGTCTCAGAACAATTAAAGCTCTAAGAATCACTTCTTATGACCTGCTATATAAAAACTTAAATTTCAACAAAATTATTCTTTACAGAATTTATATGGAAAACTATTATATTTTGGCCTAACTCCTCACTAATATTATTTCATGGAATATATTCAGAAATAAAAACATACCTATATCTGTTCTCCTTCTGCTGCTTGGAACGAAAAAAAAAGATATAAATATACTAATGCCTCTAGTGCTTACTTGGGGCACATCCTAAAATACTTAAGAGCATCATCATTTTAAATGGGATAACTATTAATCTCTCTGGAAATAATATTTTGTAGAGATATCATCATGTCAGTAAATTGTTGTTCCCTTTGTTTTGGTTTCATCTGTCTTCTAAAGCTTGCATGACATAATCCTATGGAGTTTATTATGGTGGGAGAAATTTATTTGTATACTATAGTATTTATGTACTAAAACTGTCTGGAGAGGTAACTAAAAGTATTAGAGACAATCTGACTATTGTTCAGAACATATATACATTTAAGTATTCATTCATGTAAAGATAAAAGTAAATCAAATAATTTTATTAGTAATCCCATGGAATTTATTCTTGTTTTTGAACAGAGATGTGAGAAGAGCAAGGGAAAGCCTGGCAAGGATAGTTAATGTTGTTCAATAATATATTATAATGATATTTCAGGTGTGAGGACATATGTAAATTGAACGAAACAAGTTTAATTCTCTCAATTGAAAATAAAGGAAGAGGTATTACTCGCCTCCTTTTTTCTTTAAAAAAACTTGTAATTGCAAATACTTTCTCCTATTTTTGAAATATGTATAAACCCTCTCATAACCGGGTAGCTTTTTTGGAAACTAGATAGGTCTTTTGTCAGTTTTAGGACCCAGGAGTGTCTTTCTCACTGTCCTGCAGACATCAAAGAAGATAGCACCGTATCTCTCAGTTTCTGTGAAAGGATGGGAGCCTAACTTCAGCGGAAGCCTTGATCCGAGTTGCAGAGCTACCTACCACTTGCCAGAAGGATATGAGATGGTTGATTTTCCTCTGGATGAAGCCAATAAAACACATGGCCACCCCAATTGTCAGGTGAATCTAGGATGAACTACTTGTGACAAATGGTCACAATTCGAGTCTTCTTACTTGAAGACTACTTATTGTTTATCTTCCAGGCATGTGTGTAAAGAGTTGTTTTACTTGGCTGTACAAAAGGGAGAGATTTTTTCCCCCTCTTTGCAATCTCTTAGTGTTGCATGTTACAGTTTAGTTTAATATTTATTCAATAACAAACCTATTTTCCTTGTCTTTTACCTTTTTGGAAATGTTTTCTTGGCTGAAAGTTTTTGTTTTTAATTATACTTTCCTAATATAGGTCATTCTTAACATCTTTGTCTCCCTCCTCCATTATTTGCTTGAGGATCAAGAGGTATGAAGGGATCACTGTGGATAAATATCTTAACTCTAGTTAATATTACAGTTAATTCTGTGAACTTAACATCTACAGAAACAGTACTACAAGGACAGTTATATATCAGAAATAGCTTTTATGGAACCACTGTAATGCAGTTTTGAGTTTGACCTGTAAGGTCTTTAGTCTTTTTTTTAAAGATTTTTTTCGCCCCTATGGAATGGCATGCTGCAATCCAGGTAGACTCATGAACAAGTTACCTTTATCACAATCCAGGCATATTTTTGTCTCATCAACAGGTCATTCTCAGTAGTATTATAGTCTTTTTCACCAGCTTTCAAACTCAAGGAATAATTTCTAGCCAAAGCCAAATGCCTGATGATTTGCAGATACCTTATATATTATGCAAATAATCTATGCAAGATAATTTCCTAACCGCTTCCCAAAAAACAGAGTGATTTTCCCTTAAGAAGTGTATCCTGGATGACTAAAAACTCAATAAAACATTTTAATATTTCAAGACTATTGTCAGATCTAATGCAATCTAAGATTACATGCAGTAAATTAAAAGTCAAATAAGAAACTTGATAACATGGATATTAACATGATCATATAATATTAAAAATAGTATATTCAGTTCTTGGAAACATATTTTGAAGCACATTTTGAAATGAACCTTTATAAACTTTAGTTCTTCCAAAGCAGAACCAATAAGATAGTAAGAAATTCTGAAACTATGTCACATGAAAAATAAATTAACTGTCTTAAAATTAAAATTTTAATCATGTACCATTTACAAATGATATAGAGAATATTAATATGAGTATGTTAAAGGTGTTTTTCTCCTTTCTACAGGTTTTTCAATGCAGTAAATGGATAAGACATGTTCACAAATACCTATGTATAGGTATACCTATGTAGATATATTGTAAAAGGCAAAATAGTCTTGCAATTTCTCCATCAATTACTTTCTCCGTGTTTCAAAAAGATAAAAAGGGGTAGTGGCAGTTTTTCACCTCCTTGTGTGGTTAATCATTTAATTTAATAAATATAACCAGAGATAAAGGAGGTATATTAACTTTAACATCTTCGATGGATGAGACATGACATAATATGGCCCAATACATTCAGATAAAGTTAATGTAAGCTGCAGTAAAAGCAATACCAAAATATAAGTGGCTAAACAAAATTAAAGTTTAGGCCGGGCGCGGTGGCTCACGCTTGTAATCCTAGCACTCTGGGAGGCCGAGGCGGGCGGATTGCTCAAGGTCAGGAGTTCAAAACCAGCCTGAGCGAGACCCCGTCTCTACTATAAAAAATAGAAAGAAATTAATTGGCCAACTAATATATATATATATATAAAATTAGCCGGGCATGGTGGCTCGTGCCTGTAGTCCCAGCAACTCGGGAGGCTGAGACAGAAGGATTGCTTAAGCCCAGGAGTTTGAGGTTGCTGTGAGCTAGGCTGACGCCACGGCACTCACTCTAGCCTAGGCAAGAAAGCGAGACTCTGTCTCAAAAAAAAAAAATAAAAAAAAAAATTAAAGTTTATTTCTTATTAACATTGAAATTTTTGGATTTTTAACAGACTTAACTGGAAACTTATTCCTTGTGTGGCACTTCACCATCCATCTCTTTGAAAGAAGATATCACTCATAACTTACTTGAACTAAATGTATATCAAAGTTTGAAATTGTTTCCCAAAATGTTTCTATTATTTAAAATATAGGTTATAATTATTAAAATAAAGCACTAGTGACTCTATATTCCTGAATATTTTAATATATTATAAAGCATCATATATAAAATAACAAGTACAATACCCAAACCATAGCTGTTATAAATGATTAACTCATTACTATTTAAATCAAGACTGAAATAGTACTCACATCAATTAGTTTAAAAATTCATTGAAAATGAATTTTTCCAGAAACTATTTTCTAAAATCAAATTTTTCTAATTCATGTTTAATATTTCATAGAAATTAAAGGTTTTATTCAGTCTGAGAATATGGGGAATAAACCAAACTCAGTTTTCCCTAAACTCTCATTCAACAATCATAATTAGCACAGAAGACTTCTGTGCCTGAATATGGAGGGAGGTTCCCCTACACACCAAACAAGCAAGCAATTCTGCAGTGGAAACATGCTGTGTGCCCTCTAATTGAATTCTGATGCAATCTGTCTAGAGATAGTGTCAGATTTTACAGGTTAAAAGCTCAGTCCCCAATATTTCCCCCACTACTTCCAACGCTAATCATAAATGCCAGGTTATTTTGTCTTTGCAAACAGGTTCAAAATTGGGGTTTCCACACCCCCTTTCTTGGGTTTGATTAATTTATTAGAGTGGCTCACAGAACTTGGAAACTCATTTACCAGCTTATTACAAAGGATATTATATTTTAAGGGATCCAGATGAAGAGATGCATAGAATAAAGCATGGGAGAATGGGTGCAGATCTCCCATGTCTTCCTCAGGTGTGCCACTCTCCACTTGTTCAGCTATCAGAAGCTCTCTGAATTCTGTCCTCTAGGATCTAAACATTATAACAAGGGCTATTGGAATTATGAACCAGGGACTGTGGATGAAAACCAGTCTCTTTTCTCTCTCTGTCTCTCACTCTCTCTCTCGACCTATGTATCATATCATCTATCTAGATAGATACATAGATAACATCATACTCAAACATCATTATATTATTTGATTTTAAACTAAATTTGAAGTTATTTTACTTAATCTAGTTATCGAAAGAAAAGTTTTATTTTTTTTAAAACAACTTGTTAAATGTTGGAGTGCCTGTGCTTTTATGTTCCTTTATTTTCTGTCAACCAGAAAGTTAGAAGCAGTCATTTAATGAGAACATTATTCACTAAACCCTTTAGGTTCTCACTGGCTACATTTGTATCAGCTTTAACTTGAGTTTGTTTTCTAACCATCTCATCTCCCATGGGCTATAACTTCTAGCCCATTATGAAGATTGCTTCTGCCCTTGCTGATCTAATACTCATTTACGTTATCCATGATTCAGCTTGGCTTAATTTTGCTAGCAAAAACTTACAAGGACAAATTTGTAACTAAGGCCCAAATACGTATACTCTGTGGAAGGAATACAATCCATTTATACATAAATGAATTTCAATATTAAGAGATTGGCCTATATAAAAAAATTAAAACTTGAAACTGCTTGACTGAATAAAATATTTAAAAGTTGAGAGCCCATTAAGTAATCAATGTATTCATTTCTCACACTTCATCACTGTGAGAGTCAGAACAATTGATTCAATATGAGAAAAATGCTCCTAGCTCAAATTTGCCTTGGATTCATTCTGCCTCACACTTTATGGATGAAAATTGCTAAATACTCCTGTGGGTGGGTTTGAGGGAGCTGTATCGAAATGAAATCTTTATTAATAATGGCAAAAGAGAAAGGAAGGATAAGTGACCAGATAATACAATAGCATGGCTACTTACACAAAATTTAGATTATTATTTTATCTAGTGTGTCATTCTAAGACTCTAATGCACCAAACTCATTAAAGATAATAGAGCAATGCTTTGGAATCAGTATGATTTTTTTTTTTTGTACTAGGTTCAATCAAGTTCATTAATGTGTCATGAAGAACAATCTAATAATCAGTTAAATAATAAAGTATAAGAGACTCTTAGAACAAACACATTTGCATGACAGCACAGCATGGGAGTGAGGGGAAACTTTTCCCTTGCTTCAGAAGTTTCTCTGAAAGATCAACTCACAACAAGGCAGATTAATAAGAGAAAGAGATGTATTTATTATACCATTCATACAGAGAGAATCATGGAGTGATGACCCAGTATCCTGATGAGGTTGAGAAGTTTATGTATCCTCATTTTAGAGGGGAGGAGGAGATGAGGAATATAGGTAATTTTGTTGAGTGGCAATAAATGGTTAATAGGGAGGATCAATAGATTCTTGGAAGGATGAGTGGATGGAAAATCAGATGGACCTGTAAATGATTCTCTTTGGAAATTAAATTAACCTGAGAGATAAGTATTATATTTAAAATGATTGTGGCCTGGTCTGGTTGCATTCTTGTTACTAAAAGTTCAGTATTTGTTCTCCAGGCCGAAGAATGAAGACTGAAGGCAAATGGTTTGAGGAAAAGGAAAGAGAAGTTTATTAATTTGCCGGCAAGTGAGGAAGGTGGTGAACTAGCATCTCAAAAACTACATCTTGTTTTTAAATAGAAATACAGGGATTTTTAAAAGGGAGATTTTTGGTGGTTGGGCTCAGATCTACAGGACCAGTGTCACATGTTATGGCTTCAGGCTATTGTTGTTTTGGTTGACCTCATCTCCAGTGATGATCTCAGGACCCTGTCTGGACTCAACAATTTCTTACATAACCACGTTGCAATTATAAAAATGGCATTAATAGTCACCTAATATTATTAACTATTCTACAGACTCTTTTTTCGTATTTCCCAATGGTCTCATTAGTGTCCTTTATAACAAAACTAACAAACAAACAACCTCTCTCCCCCCAAAAAACCCACTCAAATAAACCCTGTATTCAAAAAACCCTGAAAAACATATTGTATCCAGCCATTTCGTCTCTTTATTTTCTTTCAATCTGGGAAAATCCCACACTCTCATTTTGTTTACCAACTTTTATCTTTTTCGTTTAGCATAGGTCATTATTTTATAAAATGTTCCACATTGTGTCAGTTGATCACTTCCTCATGATTTTATTAAAGTTATGCATTTTTTGGCAAGCGTATGGCAGAAGTGATGCTGCATTCTGTTTAGTGGTTTTATATTAGGGAGGTCTTGATGTTGTTTTGCCTTATTACTGGATGTTAGCTTTGATTACTTGATTAGTGTCATTTATGCCAATTTTCTCCACTACAGAGTTATTCTTTCTTTTCTGTGTAATTAAAATTATATTACAGGTGACACTTTATGAGTATGTATGTTATCACATACCAAACTTTTACTCACTCAATTCAACATCCATTGATGATACTTGTCTATATTTTCCAAATACTCATCTTTAAAATTGATCATCTCTTCCACATTATCAATTGACATTAAATTAATTTTTTTCTTAAAAATATTCAAATTTATTGATGGTTTGAAAAGCCATGACATATTTTTGTTGTGGTTTTACAGTTTAATTGACACACATCTTTTTATGACAGGTCATATATTTGTCAATTTATAAATAAATAAATAAAAATACAAATCATTTTACATATGATTGCTTATTAATTGTGTACCCAAATTTGTGCCAAATGTAATACAGATTCTGGCCTGCTAAGTGTGGCTTCTGATCAAGAGAACGGGCCATTTCAATTCAAACAACAGTGCTGAGGTACAATAAACCAACCTATACATTTCAATCAATCAATAGGTCAATACATCCATAATTCAATAAATCAATGCATTAAAGATCTCAAAGAAGCACAAGCCTATTTTATAATTAATCTGCCAAATGAAATTGGCTCAAAGAATATAAGTTTATGAAGTTAATAATTAATTAGTTAATCCAACTACATGTCATCCAATATATCTGGGCAGCATTAATAATCAAATTCAGATTAAACAAGTGATTCGTGAATATATAAAAACATAAAACTCAGAAATAGTCATTAACTAGGCCAATTTTCTTCGGGGAAGATCACTAGGTTCTTTTATTTCAATGGGACACAATATACTTTGTACAAAGATTATTATTTGAATGTCAAAATTGCTTTGAAACTGTCGAAAGCTGTACTTACAGTGCAGCTTTCAGTAAGTACCCATGGCATTTGCTCTATTAAATATTTTAGAGCTGTGTCATTGTCATGCATTAGCACTTAACTATATATTTGAGAAGTGAAGAATGAAAAGCAATCATAAGTAGCTAAGCACATGTAAAGTGTTTTAATAATCTTAAAATTCGATCCCTTTGCATTTATAAAAAATCACATGCATACAATTCTGGTTTGGAGTAACGTTTAACTGTAATCAATAATGTTGCATCAGAAATCACTTGAGATAGAACACTTTGGAAATTATACATCTCTGAAGAACCTTATATAATTAAACTTTTATAGAATGGACACTTCAAAAATGCTAAGAACCATTTGTTCATAAATGAATAATGTACTGAGTTAGTCTCATGTCTTTGAAATGATTCATTATTCTATATAAATAAGGTTACTCTAACATAAATGTGACAATTTAGATTTTCCAAAATTTAGATTTTATCTTCTTAAGGTAAAATATCAGTAGAAGTCAAACTGTTTAATCCTTACCCTTCTAAAACTTATGCAGCTGTAAAATTTTAGAGTAAATCCCTAACAAGGGAAGTTAGGCTATTTTGTATTAAAACTTTAAGATAAAATAAGAATTAAGTTTGTTCAACCAGGACCTAAAGTGTTCATTCTAGAAAAAGAAAATCACTTTGAGGGTGTTACTATAGTTCTGATTAGTTTTCTTTCAAATCTATAGTTAATAAGTTTTAATAATTCTCCACATAATTTTTCTTTCTTCTCATTCTAAGAGCAATGTGCTTTTTAACCCTTTTACTCTCAATCCTTATTTTCCAAATACCCTCCATGCTTATATAGAACTATTATGTTTGTTAAGAAAAGATTTACTTTTTAATATAAGATGATTTCTTTATATTAAATATAGAAAAGCATTAATATTGATAATATTATTCAATCATTTTATGTTTTTAATGTATTTCTGTGTAATTTTTTCTTTGTTTTTATTTCAGAGTATTATGGGGGTACAAACTCTTTGGTTACATAAATTGCCTTTGCACCTCCTGAGTCAAAGCTACAAGAGTGCCCTTCCCCAGACAACGCATAGCGCACCCATTAGGAGTGAGTATAACCATCCCCTTTCTCCCTCTCCCACCTGCCCAACACCCTATGAATGTTGCTTCCACATGTGCGCATAAATTTTGATCGATTAGTACCAGTTTAATGGTGAGCACTTCTGGTGTTTGTTTTTCTATTCTTGTGATACTTCACTTAGGAGAATGGGCTCCAGCTCCATTCAGGTTAATACAGGAGGTGTTATTTCCCCATTTATTTTATGGCTGAGCAGTACTCCATAGTATACATATGCTACATTTTATTAATCCACTCATGTATTGATGGGCACTTGGGTTGTTTCTACATCTTTGTAATTGTGAATTGTGTTGCTATAAACATTCAAATGTAGATGTCTTCTTATTAAGACAAAAATAAAGGCAACTTATGATTTTAATTCAATAACTCATTTAGCATATGATCAACTTTAAATAAATCTTATAAAATAAATGCATATCCATACATAACACAACTAACAAAAATTCCCATATAGCCTTAGTAGCAAGAATCAACCACCTATTTTAATGTGTTCTTTCATTCTACTTTGATAGATAATAATATTATATTCTATAAAATGTTCTAATTTAATTCAATTTATATTTATATGTAAATATACTCACAAAACATAATTTTCTAAGAGTTATTGATACTTTTAGATACAAAAAGATAAAAGACAGTATTATTTATTGACATCAATCTGCTTAATTACAAAGAGGACAAGTGATTTTAATAAACAAATTATTACAATTGAGTTAATACTATATAAAAAGTTACAAATTAATAAAAATTTTGTATTCATTTTTACTTATTATCAATTGAAGCACTGATTAATATTATGATCTCTGGATTGAGAAGGAAGAACTTCTACTTCCCAATTTACTTATCTCTAAAATTGAAAAGTGACAATTAATTTAATGAAAGTATGCAATGTTTCTATCATGAATTTAATAAAATATAGCTATTAAAATCATTCTTCTTATTGTGAACATATCTAAGTTCTGAAACTTTTCACATTTAATCAGTCTTGCAAAAGTCTGTATCTCTGCCAGCATGACAGGATACTTGACATAGATGATATAGGAAACCTATGGAAAGAAAGTAGACAAGAGAGAGCTTTGGATTGGAACTTAGATAGAATAAATTCCAGACTTGTCTCTGGCCTTAAATTTAGTTGCTATTTGGGCAAGTTAAGTAACTTCTGCCTCAAGATCTTCATCTGTGAACTATGAGGTAGAAATGAAAGTTAGAAAAATGATATCAAAATATATGGCTTCAAAATTCTCAATTCCCTGAGCCCCTCTTCACTTGAGGAAGAGGCTAAAGCTCATTAAGAGTGTTTTGATGTCTACCCTTGAAATAAGGCAGAGATCAAACTGAGACCTTCCTAGCCAGTATTTATCAAAGCAGAACTCTGACTTCTCTTAAAGAATTGTTCTCAATAAGATATGCTCTCAGCCAGAAAGAGAACAGTCCCATTTGTCTTTTTCTTTAACTTCTTCATGGTCACTAGTTTGTAACACTTCACCCCCTGGAGAAATAACTGCCTGCTTCCTGTCAGTCTCATTAATACTCCCTTCAGTGAACTCCTGGCTGATGCCCAGCGAGGGTGCTTTTCTTCAAGTGGAGCCTGGCAATAATGATAGAGATAATGGATTAGACTTGGGTTATATTTTTATCCATCTGGTTTCACAGCAAAGTTGAACAGCAAGCTTGTAGGCCATATGCTATAATCAAGTCCTGCTTTGAAGAGGAGTGTAAAACTAGACACATTAGATCATTGTCTCTTCTTCACATTATTCAGATACACCTTTAATAATAGTCTTTAAGTTATTCCTATAGTAATTATTTTTAATAATTTGTACATATTCTATATTTCCTTTTTTTATATTTTTAAAATAATGAATGTTTCCTTTTTGAGTGCTATTTTCCAAATGGATTTTATAAATATGCTCTACTGTTATAGTGACAATTCATAGCAAATCTACAGATAATAAGCAAATCAAATATTGAGGAAAACCCATCATAAATAGGTAAATTCATTCATTCTAATTTGTTATGAGTCACCTAACAGAGAATCATCTTTCTGTGCTTTTGGAAAATATATGATTAGTAGCATAGAATGAAAATTCCAGCATACCACGATTACTTCTAGGAAAAAGATATCATTGGTGTACATTCAAGAAGATTGTTTTAATTGAAAATCTTTATTTGGAAAATTGGTATGTAAAATTATACATAATTGTAAATAAACAAAGTGATTTATTTGCATTTAGTCAATTTACATAGCATGTTTAGAAAATTAAAAGCTAGATTTATATAAAAGGTGCACTTGCTTAATGAATCTCAAAATACCACCTATTCGTTTTCCACAGAAAGGCCAAACTACAACTTATTCATTAAAATATTTTTAACCAATTTAAATATTTGACAGAGATATGGACACTTAACTTAATAAAAGTGGTATTATTCACAACCATCCCTTAAAATACAAACACATTAAAAATAGCGACAGTTTATATCAAACTGCTGGAAAAATATTTGATATTTATGTTTATTCTTTACAATTAATATGCACATGTGAGAAGCTTGTTCTTGTGACCTCATCAAGTAAATAATTCTGACATTTTAAAGAATAAGAAAATGTTTTATTTCTATAGTGCAAAGTATTTAATTAGCCATCAAAAGTATGTTTGCTATCTGTTTCTGCTTTATAAACTAGAGTAGAACTTATGTTTGCCAGATGACCTACTGTTTAGCTGATTCATGAATGTGTTTTATAATTAAAAGGTCAGAGCTATCCATTAAACTTATTAACATAAGGCAAAATGCTTTTAATCAAAACTGCTTTCATTTTAACTTCATTACTTCATGTCATGAGTGCTAAACAAAGAGAAAGATTTTAATATATTAAAAACATAATGACACTGCTAAAACTGAGTTACAGTTATCAAAAATTGGAAGGAGACACTATTTTATTTCTTAGAGAATAATTAAGGTAAATTGTTTTGCCATGTTAGTGAATTGTTGCATTTGCTCTGTTTCAGAAGAAAGTCCCAAATCACTTTGATTAGTCCTTCCTTGTTCAAGAGGCAAGATTTTTCTTCATTGCATATTTACTAACTTTTTTTTAGGGAATATTGACAAGGATCTCAAGATTTTTCTGAAAACTGTGATTCTTATTCAAGGCAGTGTAGGGGAGAAAAAGTAATAATATCTTTTCCTCAGCCATGGCAGGTTTCACAGTGGAGACCCCGAAAACAAGGACAGATTAACAAGAGAAAAGCCTATAAATTTATTTAAAATAGGTTTATAGGAGCCTTCAGAAATGAAGACCCAAAGAAACATGAAAAACTGTGTATTATTATGCTTATGTTGGTGAAAAGTAGACAGTTATGTGGCAGTATGATTGGACAAAAGTGGATATGAACTACTTGTAATAAACTAGGGGAACTTAGCAAGGCTTGTTTATTCAGATTCTTCTTTGTGTCTCTATGTCTTCATTCTTTTTCTCTAGGTATAGAAAGGACACCTGTCACATGAGGGCCTTCAAGGGAAAAGGGAGGGAGAAGGTCAGAGAGTGACTTTCTCAGGTTTTATGACCTTCCTCTGGTAAGGAAGGTGAGAATGGCCGTAGTGGTTCTGCTGTTTTCTCAATTTCCATGGTGCCATATTTTGGGGTAGCCTTTCCCATACCCTATCAGCAGCTTGGTTGTGGTTATCAGCCATTTCTCATCCTTCCAGATTGAAGATTTTTTTCATTCCCTTTCTCAAGAACCCAGCACCTCCATTTCTTTTATTTCAGCCAAAATTTCCCCTTTAACTCTTTATTCCTGACCCCCGGTTATCAATCTTACTTAGTTCTGGGGAGAATTTTTAAAAGAAACAAAAAACAAACCTGGCTTAACAAGCATATATCTAGATCTTTCTTAGATTATGGCTGCCTAAAATCAACACTTCTGCTCTAGTGACAAAGGCAGAGGTACCAGCCCATAAGCACACTCAGATCTCCTGCTATCTTTAGACCCACATGTGCTTCAATTAGTGACCCAATAGTGTCTTTGGACAAAGAAAAGTGTGTCTTTTCCCTGAATAAATGCAACACAATATTGTGATGTATGAATTAATGAGCAAAGAATGGCTTGGATTGACCTAGCATCTTTGTGCAGTGCCCAAACTGCACAAATATAAGAACCTTTAAGTGCCAGAGGGAGAGAAACATGCGCATGTTTAAGGTACTTTGGGATAAAATCTTGTTGCATTAATATGGCAGACATACAAGATGCTTTAAATAAATTATACTTAAGACTCACAATAATGCTATAAAAATATTATTGTTATTATCTTATAGATGGAGACAGTGAAATTCACAGAATTTAAGAATCTGTACACATTTGCTCGTGTGGTAACAACTTATTGGTGCCTATCTTTTTCATTGGATTGAGAGCTTCTACAGAAGGTTTCTTATTGACCTTTGTATTTATTCTCTTCTTCAATATATGATTAATGCCCAATTGGTATTTTTAAATTAAATTATTAAATGTGAATTATACTTTCTTACATTTTAAAAATGGATGTTTTGTTCCAGATTATAATTAAAGTGTTCCTTCTTTTGTATTTCCTATTTTTCAAGTATCATTAATTCTATAATTATAGAGAATATTTAAATATTCCTTTTAGTTACTAATGAAGATATGCAGATCGTTTTTAAATGCAAATTAGGAACATATAATAGGGATATTCACAGCTGCTTTTGTCATTTCTGAAAAATGCTGGTATTGTGCTTCCACACGATTTAAATCTATGTAGTAACATTTACATTGTTTTCTTTTTCTGAAAGGTGTGAATGTTTAATATAACTTAAACATTCATAGTGTACTATATAGCAATTAACTTCTTTTCTCTAGTTAGAACTTTCATGTTTTCCAAATTGAAATTAACAATGGTTTTATTTCTCAGTGACAATTTAGACTGGAATATGGTCTTATTCCTCACACCTATATTATAATTTCACAACAGATTATGGATCACACAAAAAACACAGTTACAGTAAGCATTTGAATATTAGTTCTCTATCAGAGAAAACCAACACATTTTGAAAATTGTATAATAAAAAGCTGAATTATTTTACATACTCACTAGTTAGGTGAATATATTTTCACATTTTGCAGGCCTTTAGTTTTCTCTTTTGGATTTGAGGAGTTACAGAGCTTGAAGAAATATTTAATTCATCAGATTCTTTAACAGTTTTTTAGAAGTTCAAATTGAATCATTCTTTTAGCTGTTTAGAGTTCAAATTGTATTTAGATTTCTTTATACTTCTTGTTTTTATACATTTATTTTGAAAAATGATGGTAAATAAGATTCAAATAAGGCATCAGGAACACTCATACACTGCTCTTGGGACTGCAAACTAGTGCAACCTCTGTGGAAAGCAATATGGAGATACCTCAAAGTAAATCTACCATTTGATCCAGCAATCCCATTATTGAGCATCTAACCAAAAGAACAAAAGACATTCTATAAAAAAGATATCTGCACTCAAAAGTTTATAATGGCACAATTCACAATTGCAAAGATGTGGAAACAACCTAAGTGCCCACCAATACAACAGTGGAGTAGTAAAATGTGGTATATGTATACCATGGAGTACTATTCAGCTACAAGAAACAATGGTGATATAGCACCTTTTATATTATCCTGGATAGAGCTGGAACCCATTCTACTAAGTGAAGTATCCCAAGAATGGAAAAATAAGTACCACATGTACTCAGCATAAAATTGGTTTTAATTGATCAACACCTAAGTGCACATATAGGAATAACATTCACTGGGTGTCGGGCAGATAGGAGGGCAGAAGAGGTGATGGGTATATACATACATAATGAGTGCAATGCTTACCGTCTGGGGGATGGACACGTTTGAAGCTCTGACTGGGGCGGGGTGTGGGGAGGGTAAGGGCAATATACATAACCTAAACATTTGTACCCCCCTAATATGTTTAAATTTTAAAAAAGATTCAAATAACGAAGTTAAATTTATGAATGACATGGGGTAAATCATGCTTAGCTGAACTCTGGGGCCATTTTTAAAAAGCAACAATAAGAAGTGGAAAAAAAAGTTCTATTAAAAGTCTCTTAAAAAGGAATAGTAGCCCACATCTGAAAATGACTGGAAACCTAGTCTTTTGTACTGCTTTCATAGAAATATTCTGGAATTTAAAAAATGAAATACTTAAAAATATTTAAATTTTACTTATCTCTTTGAAATTATTGAGGGACTAAACTAAATTTCAAAATTACAATTAAATATGATAATATTTTGAGCAATTTTGAGATTTATCTGTCTTTTTCCTATAAACAGACTCTATTGTGTTAAAAACATAAAATAAAATAGGCTTTTGTGTATACATGGTATGTATATATTTATATGTTCTATGAAATGTAAATCATACATGTCAAGGAATTTATTATTTTTATGGATACATATTCTTGAATGTGTTTTCAAAAATGTCTTTTTATTCACATGCACACACATATAGCTTCAATAAATTCTTAATATATTTGTAGTCACAAGTGACTTTATTGCATGACTTCTTCACCTATAAAAATAGAATTGTGGAAGAATTTCTAAATGCAGCTATTTGAAACATATGTGGTTATCAGAGTACAATAATTTCTTAGCATACTGTTCACATACTGTTCACAATATATAAACCAGGAAAAGTTAATTGCTTTTATAGTAGAAACAAAGATTAATTATTCTTGAATAAAATCATTTCTGTAAGAAATAGATTATATTTTAAATCATTACTGTTATTACATTTTTTTTCTGGTGGATTTTATAATCTATATTATCATCATAATTTCCTTGTAAATATTTTTATTTTTGTTAACAGGTTTTCATCTAATAATTTTGTGCATTTCTGTCAGATAATCTCACAAGAAAAAATAAAATAACCATGTCATTGTTTATAGCGAGATTATATTAAAAGAAAATCTACATTGCTAAAGTAAAACAAAAAAACAAATAATCATTTAAATAACTTAAAATTACAATAATATGCTTCCATACTTTTATTGCACAGGTGTGTCTTTAAAATACCTGATGTCAGGTAAGTACATGTGGTACATATGGAGAAGATGACAGATGATAAATACCTCCAGCCAGACTATCTCTGCAAGAAGGAAAAATTTTAGATGAAAGTGAAAAAAAGAAACAGGCAGACAAACAGATCAGTTAAAGGTCAGAAAGAAGGGTGCCTAAATCTACAGAAGACTCCGTGGGAAGAGGTTTTGGAGCAGAACTGCAAGGAGAAAGGCATTGACAGGATTATGCTCTGAGAGGCTTGTAGACCAGTGACAAGCATAGGTGGAGCAGTTAAAATTCCCCTCCCTTGTATCTCAGACTGTTCGTGGACTCCTAAGCTGCTGGAGAGACCTGCTGACATCAACCCAGAGATTGCTGCCACCAATGTGCAGAGAACTTCTTACAGACTCAGCATGGGGCTATCAGCTACCTTGGGGCACCTTCTGCCCCACAGACTTGAGTCAATCAGCAGGTGCCATATTGCTTCATTCTCCTCTTCCACTCCCCTACCCATGGCTACTGAGAGAGATAATTTAGTCACCACCTGGAGCCATCCACAGGGAATGAGACCTTTCCTTTTGGGGCCCTGCAGTGGACCAAGGAGTGCTTGGACTGTGAGCTCCCTACCCTCTGGCTGTCCCTGGGTGACTCCAGCAGACTGAGGCAAACCCCAAGGCTGAGAGACATTGATCCAGCTTGGGCACCACATGGGTGTCTTGGGAACAGCATTCTTCTCCCTGGCATGGTCAGGGATGTATTTGCAGGCCCTGGGAGACAGGCCTGCAGGCGAGATTCCATACACCCAGGTCTCAATTGCATTGCCCAGGGGCACAGAAGGGATATTTGTGAACTAGTCAACTGAGGTATCTGTGCCATCAGGGGCATATCAGAGTGGGTTCTAGCTGCAGCGTACTTGAGGGACAACACTCTCTCCATGGGAGGGGCCGTGTTCCTGGGGAGGGAAGCTCTGGGCTCACATCACAGTCAGGGGGAGCTCAGCTGGCTTGAAGTCCTGCCTGCTGGCAGAGGTCTGAGAAAACCACATGAAAGGGGAAGGTGGAAAGGAGTGATGCCTTCTGCAGACTACCAGACTGCAGGTCTCAGCAGACAGCTCCACCTCCACATGCAGACTTTCTGATTGAGTGAGGCCATTTCAGCCCTTCCTCCTCCAGCTACTTTGCTCAGAGACAGGGAACAGACTTTTGACCCCAGCTTAAAAGGATTTACGAAGCTTGAGGGAAGGCTCACTCAATCCAGTCCCACTCCCCATCTGCCCCTGCTGAAGTGGAGAATAAGGACACATCTGGAAGAACTAGGGCCCCACCCATCACCCAAGGCAATAGAGTAACTTTCCAGAGGAAAGAGAGCTGGTTACAGGATCCTAAAACAACATTACAGCTTGCTCCTCTGGGCAAGCACCACTTACAGACAGGGAGGTCAATTTGAAGCTCTTTTATTGCTTTGTTGACTCATCATATGGGGTATGGTTGATTCTCACCCACAAGCACCACCTACTGGCTCACACTAAACTAGGCACGTCAATATCTAAATAAAAATCCAAAGATAAGAAGCAAAAGCTTCTCCAAATGGGAAAGAATCAGCAAAGAACTCTGGAAGTATGAAAAATCAAACTGCAAGGATGCCCACAAATGAGAACACCAGCTCTCTAGCAATGGCTACCAACCAGATTCAGTACACTGAAATGATAGAAGAATTTCCAACATGGACTGTAAGAAAAGGGAATGATATGCAAGAGAAAATGTATACTCAACACAAAGAAACCACACACACACACACACACACACACACACACACACACACACACACACACAAATCCAGGACTTGGAAGAAAAATTCACTAAAGAAAGTGAAATATTAAAGAAAAATCAAACATAACTTCTGGAAATGAAGAATTTATTCAAGGAATTACAAAACACACTGTAAGGCCTTAAGAATAGGGTAGATCAAACAGAAGAAAGAATCTCAGGGATTGAAGATAACAACTTTTAATTACACAAGTCAGTCACAGAGATACAGCAGAGAAACAAGAGAAAAGAGCAAAGCCTATAAGAAATGTAGAAGCCTAACATGAGAATTATAAGCATCCATGAGGGTGAAGAAGGGAATACTCAGGGTTGGATGGATAAAATATTTGTGGACATAATAGAGGACAATTTCCTTGGTCTTGCTAAAAATCTAGATATCCAGGTACAAGAAGCTCAAAAGACTCCTGGGACATTCATTGCAAACAGGAAGACATAGCATAGTCATCAAACTGGTGAAAATAAACACTTTGCTAACCTAAATTTGTTCTGGTTTCTGTGCTGCATTTTCCTAATGCTAATTTGGGAAATATATGTGTAAACCCAACAGAGAAACTCTACATAGGTTATTAAGTAATGCTGCTCCAATAATATCCTCTTTTCATTAATGTATTATCAACAGCTGCTCTACAAAAAGAAAAAAAAAAGATTTTTCTTGAATCACCATTATTTCTCCCATTGTTGAATAAAATTTCTTTTATAAATACTACATCCCTTGAAAAATTTTACTATATATTTCTCACTCATTTCATAATCACATTTTTGAAGGTACTTTTTATTTTGGCCAGGAATGAGTAATATAGCTGCAATTACACTTACAATATAAACAACAAAAAACAAATAATGAAAAAGTATTTTCAAAAAACTACCATGGTCCCTGAGGAAAGGAAAATAAATGAGGTGAAAAATATCATTTCCTAGGGTTTCAGCATAGATCCAATTCTAAGACTATGATTCAGGATGGGTTCTCAAACAGAGCCCAGATATCTGGCTCAGTTGAATAGAGATATATTGAAGTGTTGGATATCAAAGTGGCTAGAAAATTCCAGTGTAGATCATATGATAGAAATAATCTACATGTAGATAAAGCTCAGGAAACCATAGTAAGGTTCTTCTTAAGACTTAAATATTAATAACAACAAACTACACATCTATAGGATAAAAACCTATGTGATTAGGAAAATTTAACTTCCAACAACTTCTTCAGATAGAAGTAGAATGATGCCAGATAGAAAACTGGAGCCACAGAAGAGAATCAAGAAAGACCCAAATAGGAAATATATGGATCATTCAAATGCTCAAAGGTGGTAAACACCGGCTATTATCTCCCTTTTCTCATCTTCTACTCACTTCTCAATGGGCAGCAATATGGTTACTATCCTTACATCTACATTCCTCTGATGACACCTCCTTATAGCAAACTCCAAACTCATTGTAAGGGCTTAATTTCTTTTTTCTGCTATATTTGATGTTCACAGCTAATTCATTCTTTGGGAAACTTGTATTGAGAAAATTCTATGACTCAATCTTTCCTGATTCTCCTCTTCTCATATATTCAAGAGTTTTCTGTCTCATGTCTCCCTGCACATCCCATAATAAATGGTGCTGAGCAGTTTTTTCAGTGGACCAACATTTTTCTTTTAGGCTGGCATTTTCTATTACTGAAATCATTCATTTACGTAGTTTTTGTTAATGATAACATATTGATTCCTTCTAATTATCTACCTGAAATTTGGACATCTGTACTAACTAATGAACACATGTTTAGTTGCTAGACTTTATTCATTACCACTGAGGTTCAAAAAAAAATTTAACTAACACATAATCTTCAATCTGAAAATATGTACTTCCACTTTACATATGGCTTAATGGTGCCATCATTCATCTATTTGGCTAACTAAAAATTTAAAAATCCTCCATTCAGCTTCTTGTCATTGATTCCACCAATGATAATTTCAAAATTTATTGAAAACTTTCCATTAAGAATTTCATTTTGCATTAGAAATATAGAAATAAAGAGATAATATCTGTTCTGACAGAGTTGAGACATTTTGGAGACAAGTTGGGTTACAAAACAATGTGAAAAGAGGCAATGAGAATAAAGGTGAAGACATAGCCAAATCTCTTCTGGAGTGATCATGTCATGTGAGATCTCACAGATGAAGTAATATCATTCAGTGCCAATTATTGACTGTTGATTGGGCTTTAGAAGATGAAGAACAAAACAAAACAAGGATATCCCAGGTAGAGGATATAATATACAGAGATACAAAGGCTTGAAATAGAAAAAGAACATAGGTCTATTAATATGTGAGTTAGAGGCACTAATGTAGACTGCTTGGCAGATCTTAAAAGAGTATGTGCATATTATTAAGGATATGTGTGTATAAGCACTGTACTCTTTTTTTGCTAATATACTGTAAGATTTACATTCTAGCACTAAAACATTTTGTTGGTTCTCTGTGATCTTGGACATCATCCTTAAACAGTCAATGACATTTTTAACTTTTTCTTATTGTCATTTAAGATTTTAATTCCTCTGAAAGTGGTTATATTGTGATGGTATGAGATAAAGATGCAGGTTTTAGTTTTTTTTCTCTCTCTCCTATAAGGCTAATCAATTTACCATCATCACTAGTAAAATGTCTGCCTTTCTGCAACAATATGCAGTGACAACACTGTCTTATATTAAGTTTTACATATCAAATTATGTTTTAGTCTCAGCTTGTCTGTTTTTAAGCACACACACACACACACACAATTTGATTTGGATTTTGAATGAATTACATTGCATCTATAATGTAATGTGGAAAAAATGGATATATTTATGATATTGTTTTCTACAATTATGTTATTTGTTCTCAGGAAATTATTATACATATTTTGTTAGATTACTTATGGATTATAATTTTGTAGTTATTATAAACAAGATTTTTAAAATTGAGTTATTGTGCTTGTATCAGTATAAAATGTAATTGCCTGTTTCCATTGATTTTTATCCAAGAAAATAAAATTGTTGATTTCTTATTAATACCAAGAATTTATCTGTACATTCTCTTGTGTTTTTCAAGTAAAAAAATCATGTCCTTGTTAAATATTAATGGTTTATTTATTATTTATTTTTTAAAAATATATTACCTACTTTTACTTATAGTGCATGATTGAGAAGTTATAATAACAGGTATTATTTTCTTGTTCTTGATCTTAAAATGAATTAACTTAACATTCCCCAGCATACAAATTTCTGAATCTATTCTTAAGGACATTTGTTCTTATTTCTACTGTATTAAAAGGTTTTATCATGAATTGAGCACTGAATTTTACAGAACATTTTTTTTTATCTATTGATTTGACATTAACCATTTCTTTTTCTTTTAAATTCTTTATATACCAAGTTAACATTACTTGGTTTTCTAACACTAAAAAATCTTGTTATTGTGGCTGGGTATGGTGGCTCATGCCTGTAACACTAGCACTCTGGGAGGCCCAGACGGGAGGATCTTTTGAGGTTAGGCATTCCAGACCAGGCTGAGCAAGAGCAAGACCCCGTCTCTACTAAAAATTAAAAAAAGAGAATTAGCCAGACATAGTGGCTCATGCCTGTAGTCCCAGCTACCTGTGAGGCTGAAGCAGGAGGATCATTTAAGCCCAGGAGTTTGAGATGACTGTGAGCTAGGCTGACATTATGGCACTCTAGCCCAGGTAATAGAGTGAGTCTCACAAAAAAATGAAAAAGAAAATCTTGTTATTGTTTTTGTTAATTCATTACTTGGTTTCAATTGATTTCTTTTTCTGATGAAGAGGATGTGTCATAATATTTCTTTCTCCTACTATATAGATTTTGTGTTATTTGAAATGAAATGAGGAGTGTTGGTGTGATAGCCATATATATATGCACTCTGATCCCCATCAGGCAGTGAGAAAAATTGCCTTATAATGCTTGTTACTATCCCTCTGAATCCACTCCTACATACACACACACAAAATCATGCCTACCTGAGATGCTTCTAGTGAAAAAACGTGAGCACAGCAGGAATCCATGTGGGGGTTCAGTTCTGCTCAAACTGGAACTGCTTAAACAGGTGACTGACCTCATCAGCTTGGTTGAAGTTTTTTTAGAACTACACTGCCATCTGAGACACATTTTATCCAAACTTCCTTCCCTCTCCCTGTCTTTTTTACAGGTTTTGGACTTGCATCATGATGTTAAGGCCATCCCTCCCTATTTCTTTTCTTTCTCTTTACTATTACCAGGCATTCCCTCTCATAACTCTCTTATACCTCTAGTCTTCCCTTGGCATCTGTTTTTTGGAGACTGCAAACTAACACAGGTGGCACAATTTTATAATTAATAAAACAGATTAGAGATAAGCTCAAGTACTATTTAATGAGAGGTTTTCCTCATTTCACCTACATTTCTTTGGAACCCAGAAAATTGATGCGAAAATGTGGTTTTACCAGTACTTTTGCCTGATACTGGAGAGACTATAGTTCATTCACAGATTTATGAACTACAACAACAGCAGCAACAAAAACGGTGATAAGCTAATGATGAATAAATGGAATACTCTTTGTCTTTTCATCTTTGTGTAAGTGTATGTCTATATATAATATGCATATGTTTAACAGAAAAGCTAACAAGTACTCTATATGTTAGGCTTACCAGGCTTTGTAGTGTATGCCTTACTTGATATGTTTAAATACTTATAAAAAGGTTACCCTCTTTTAGATAAAGAATCTATGGCAGAGAGTTAATAATTTGCATCTAGTCATGGTTCTATTCCAAGTAAAAATATAGATTTCAATGGGCCTGTGGAATTCTAGCTCATTCTACTTAAAGCAATGTAGTATCTTTTCTGACAGAAATATAAATAGGAAAAAAAATTTAACATGAAGAGTATTCCATGTTATTTCATCTTTACCCTTTACCAATTTTCATTCCAAGAAAAATATTAAAAGGCAAGATCAAAGCTTTATACCATGAGATATATCAAGCTTACAAATATTAATTATATCTAAATCAGATTTGAATGCATATATAAGTGTTTACAATAAATATGAAAAGGATTTCATAATATTGTTAAAGTGGAAACTCTTCTTAATTTTATTAAATAGTTATCATTTTATCTGAAAATTAATTCAATAAACCTCAGGCCATAGTAATATAGGGCAAAGATCTTCATATACATATCATCATCTCAGCTCAGACTGTATTTTTGAAGCTCTTAAAAATGGTGCTAATTTTAATTCAGGACATTAAGCACACAAAAGGAGAGTTTTCCTGTTAGATTTAATATTCTGAACCAATATTAGGACTATAGTTGAAGATTGTCAACTTAACTCCATCACCATATTCTCAATTTTCATTGACTTAATAACTTCTAAGTAATGAAGTAATAACTAAGTAAGATAAACTCTGTCAATGCGGAAATAAATGTTATAAAACAGTGTATTGGAAATACTCTCATAAGCAATTCAGAATGTTTGTTTTTTTCCATGATGTTTTATTTTTCAGAATTAATTTCCCCCTTAATCCTTGCTATCTGTATCAAGGTATACACATATATATTTTTTTTTTTATCTCTTCAGACCCTAATAAAAATCTCAGGTGCATACACACATTGAAAACAGAGTTTTCTTTAACTGAACCTTCAGTTTTCAGAAATTAATTACTTTATTTCGTTATTGGTAACATCGTGCTAACCACCTTTGGTTTGGCAATAAAAAGATAGTTTGTTGCAAACTATCTAGAACAAATGTCTATGGGACATAAAATTTCAAAGACTTTTTAAAGATGTGCCTGGATGCCAAAGGGGACATTACCACATCATGTCTACAAAAATTTCTGGACTTCTGCTTACATGTGTAAAGTTGTTAGGTTCTGTGCAGGGCTTCTCAAAATTTAATATGCACACAAATCACTTGGGAATCTTATTAAAAGGCAAATTCTAATTCAGTAATTGGAATGACACTTTAGAAAATGTATTTCTAACAAGCTTTTGTGATGCTGCTTATTGGTCTGTTGGCTACACTTCGAATAGCAATATTGTTGAGTACTGCAACAACCCATATGTAAATGCAATGCCTTCTTTTATTTGTACAATCAAAATATGTCTGTATACAATATCTATACAGTCTATTGTATTGCTGTGTTGTCTGAATGTATTGAATTCAGAGTCTGAATGTATTGCTCTGTTTAAGCTTCTTAAAGAAAATTGAAAAGTGTTTTAAATTAAAATACTATACAATATTTCAAATGAAATAGTAGAGCTATTCATCCTTAAAATATCCTTTGTTTATCCCACTAATCAGTAAATGCACTGACTTCTAACCCTATGCAATGTTAGCCTCTTTCCATTTAATTGGTTTTTGTAACCTTCCTACTTTTCTTCTCCTTCATTCTTATTTCAGTATTAGCCAACATTATCCTTGTAAGGTCTTAATTATTTTAAGAATATCCACCAGACATTTTTTTAAAGAAAGATACATAACCCTATAAGGGAAATTCTGGAAGCACCAGTTATGAAGAAAATAGTATTTACCTCATTGTATAATATAGGTAACATAAAACCACAGGCTACAAAGGTCCTTTTATTAATATGGCCTGAAGACACATTAAAGTCAGCGAAAGTTTAAAAAAATAAAAACTTTATTAAACTAAATCTAGTTATTGAAATCGTTTGAAAGAAATACAGATTTTCTCCCCAAAATATGTATTTTCAAAGTGGCATAATAACATCAAAATAAAATGTGTTTTAGTTTTCATTGAAATGTTAATATTACTATGTATCTCTAGAAAATAAAAAGCTATGTGTTATGATGAATAGTAACAAGATGTGATTTCAAAAGGTTACTCTATGACATTCATACAGGTTAAGAGTTTAAAGGGTATTAGAATGAGCACTCTATGCATATACAGAAAATTTTTTCACAGTCCTCATATTGCTAATGTAATAAAAATAATCTATTGATTTTCAATGAAAAGCTACCTGATATCTAAAGAACTGCAAATTTTCCTTCATGCTACTATCCTCAGTGGTCTTTGATTCTTAGTCTTTTCCTTTATTGAAAAATAGCAGTTTCTCTCTCTCTCTCTCTCTCTCTCTCTCTCTCTCTCTCTCTCTCTCCTTTTTGCTAAGAATAGGTAGATCTTTCATCATGTCCTTCAGCTTTATGACAGTTATATCAACTTCTGTAACACCCACAGTTTTATCACTCATTCCTTTATCCACTGGAAATACATAGACAAAATTCACAAGCAGAGTGACATTTATCTTTTAAGTTCTTTACTTGTTGAAAACATATTCTCTTATGCTAAAAATATATTTCTACAGAAAGAAAAATACATTGAAATGGGAAGTCAATTCTCAGAAGGAGGGATTCTTCAAACAGAAATGACCTGATTTTTTGACTAGAAATATATTTCCTGCTATAAGAAAAAGACAGCAAAGAGTGATACATTAGTAATATTAGAAAAGGGAAACTTGCTGTAACAACCCACAGAATTTGGACTTTAATGTCCCAAGCCATACATCAAATAGTTTTGCATTTGCTCTTACAATGTTTCTAGATTAAATAAATTTAAAGGTATAAGGTGATAAAATATATTCAAACTACTGGCAAAGGAAGTGTTGTCATATATCTTATTTTTTCAAGTATTGTTTTGTAGTCTAGTAGTTTCAGCTTTGTAAAAACTATAAACACAAATAAGAAAAAAAATAACAAAGGGAATATATCAGATACACTCAGTGATAACATCTTGAAGGATGAAGAACATGCATAAATGCAACGCATATTAAAATTACAATAGAAAACTCCTATTGTAAAGTATTTTATGCATATAAAAGTAGTAAACTTATAAAACAAGGAAATAAATTAAAATAAAACTAATAACATGCTACATGAAGGAAATGAGAGTGGTTGACACATTTCAATTTGACAAAGTGATTATGTAATGGGAACTCTAGAAGATCATACAAAGTGTTCCTTAACAGAGATATTTGTATGGCAATGGTTACTATATGTAAAGAGGATGTAAGGCATGGCTGATGCAAGAATGTGTGCGTGTGTGTGTGTGTTAATGTGTTAAGGTTTTTGGAGAAGTAGATTCATACTGGAAAAATACAAGTATTCAAAATAAGATATTGGACCTATGTATTATTTTATTATTATTTATTAGAAATACTATTTTAAATGCATTCATAATTTAATTCTAAAATAAATGTTATTTATGCAATAAACTTTTATGTAAACATTTATAATTTTTTAATTTTTATAATAACAGCAGAGACACTTTATATTCTAAATTATTAATTAACATGAGATCAAGTATATTTTTCTAATTTGTTATGATTTTTAAAATTTTCCACAGTACTTACTTTCTTTCTCATCACTATATTTTCCTTGCTCATACTATCATTTGTGTGTCCTATGAAAATAATTAATAAAATCTAGTAATATATCTCAATAGTAACACAAAATACAAATTTCCTTATAGCTTTCTTTTTCACTTATGAATATAGCATAGAAATCTAACCACATGAGGTAAAGAATAAATAATTCAATCCTTCACACAGTAACTTAGTATTTGATGGTAACAACGTCATTGTTTCATCCTGTCCACAATTGATTGGCATTTATATAAATTCAAGGTTAATATTTCCCCTACTTCAATGCTATAATAGATTTTCTTATAGTGTTTCCTGGATTTATGCCTGTGTTTGTGAAGTGTGTGTGTGTGTGTGTGTGTATATTTGATTCTTACACATGGCAGAGGTAGATCAAAGTGTATGCATTGTTGCTTTCAGAAATTTTAAGAAACAGATTAAAGCATATTTGTTGAATTTCATGACTTTTGGTAGTTGAATTTCATGACTTACGAGAGTAAACTTTTGAATGCATTTAGGCTAGCACTGAGAATTTTTAACCTTTGAATTATATTAATTTGAAAGATAAGTAGTTATATATCTCAGTTACTTTAATTTGCCTTTCCCTGAATACTAACAAAATTTAGTGAGTTTTTATGTATTCTGGACATTTGAATTTCTATTTCTGTCTGGTAATTAATAACAATGCACATTTAAATTAGTTTATTATTTGTAATAAAATTTAGGAGATTTTTGTATATTTTAAAAGTTAATCATTACACTGTAATTTTAATTGCATGTTACACTAAGTATACTATTTTGTCTTGTTTTTAGTGTATTTTTTAAAAAGTCTTTACTTTCGGTTATTGTCAAATATTGTCATTCCTTTACTTTTGCCCTTTTATCTTCTTTAATATGCTGTTATACTAAGAAAGTGATAAATATTTCTTAAGTTAACTTCTGAATTTTTTACTATTTTAATAAATATTGCAATATTTATTTCATCTCAACTTTATAGTTTATCGTTATAGTTGATATTTGTTTTCTCTTAGATAACCAATTATGCCAGCATCATTTATTAAATATAGGTTGTATTATGCAATAAAGTTCAATATTGCATAATAAATATTATTTCTTTACAAGTAACTTTTTTTTCTGTGTTGTAATATCAATATCATACTACTTTGTTTACAACAGTTTTGTTTTTTTGTTTTTTTTTTTTGAGACACAGTCTCACCTTGTTGCCCAGGCTAGAATGAGTGCCGTGGCATCAGCCTAGCTCACAGCAACCTCAAACTCCTGGGCTCAAGTGATCCTCCTGCCTCAGCCTCCCAGAGTAGCTGGGACTACAGGCATGTGCCACCATGCCCAGCTAGTTTTTTCTATATATATTAGTTGGCCAATTATTTTCTTTTTATTTTTAGTAGAGACAGGGTCTTGCTCTTGCTCAGGCTGGTTTTGAACTCCTGACGTCGAGCAATCTGCCCACCTAGGCCTCCCCAGAGAGCTAGGATTACAGGCCTGAGCCACCACGCCCAGCCACTGTTTATAACAGTTTTTTTAAAAACGTTTTAATACATGTTAAGGCAAAGCCTCCCTCACCAAATTTCTTTTAATATGTTCATCATTCTAGGGATCTCATTTATTTAATGAATCATCCACATCATCCTCAAAAAAGAAAAAAATGGAAAATATCATGGGACTTGCACTAAATTTAATATGCATCTAGTTTACTATGGCATGAGTATTGCCACTGCAATGTTCTATTCCTGAATAAACATTATTTTCTTTTAGAGAACCACTCTCTGATTGTAATTTATTAAAATTGTTTTATAATACTGAAATGTAGGAGATTTCTCCTGATATCTTCTTTGACTCAGATCTTACTGTCTTCATGCTTTTGTTTAAATCACCTCTACTAGAGTAAGTTACTCATAGAAAGCAGTTTCTGTAATGTGCAGTAATAACCTTTACTAGATGACTATAAAATTACATATACTGGGTTTTTAATTGTGGGAAAGTGCCACAATAATTTTTAATTTTTTCATATTTCCATTTTAGTTTACTTGAATTCAATATATTTTAAGTCTAAGTGTACTACAAATGAGTAATTTTTTAAGTTTTTTACACTGATAATAAAATTTAATTGCCCTATTTATGCATAATGATTTCAAACCAAGAAAAATGAAGTATACAGAAATTTGTTTTAGCTTTTTAATGATTATGTAAATACTCGCAATATGAATTGCAGGCAAATATTTGCTTACCATTATTGAATGGTATCTATGCAACAATTTTATCAACCTGTATGAATTAAATGTAGATCCATGATACAAATAAATAAGTGATTTATACAGGCTGACAAATTCAATGACACTGAGAGACTATTTATGCAGAAGTTAGGGTGTTGGGGAAGGCAGAATAAGGTAGAAAAAATACTCTTAAGAGAAATGCAGCTGTGATAAAGTCCTGTAGTCCACAGATGCGGCAGCTGTGGAAAAGTCCACTCCTTAAATATTGGGCAACACATGGTGGAAAGAACATCATGGTGTGAGTGCAAACTTTAGAAAAGGCAGAACATGATGGGACAGGCATTGAACAGAAAGCAATAGATCATAGAGAGGGGACATGGAGAGGAAGATTAAGATAAGATTTTTGTAGTTTTGTAAGAACATTCTGTCATGGATATACAAGACCACCCCACATATATTCTTGGGAAATTACTAGAAAAACTCACTAAACTTAGCATATAATTGTCCTCATGGATACAATTTATTACAGCAATGTAGTGAGGATACTCAGATATATCAAAAGGGGAAAATACGAGTGAATTTTGGCAGAATTTATATGCAGGCTTCCTATGTTTTCTTCCTACCATGAGGAGTCACAATCTTTCCCCAACAACAAACATGCAGCAATAGGTGTGCTATGTATCTTCTGTAGGAAGTCCATTAGAGACTCAGTGACCAAGGTTTTTTTTTTTTTTTAATTTGAGCTGATCACATAGGTACCCTCTACTTAGCACCAAATAAAACTTCAGAGTCCTAAAACGAGGGAAGTAATACAGCATAAATCCTATTGTTTGCACAATCTAGAGACAATTAATCTTCCTTATCAGTCCACTTTTGATTGTGAACACTACAGAAGCTAGATTCCAGGATATCAGCTAACACACACTTGCAAGCAGGTTTTTCTAAATGTAGCTGTCTCGGGCCTCCTATATTGAACATTTTCTGTATACCTTCCATAACCATTCACATTTCCTATAAAGTTACTAAATTTGTAAAATTGTGTATATTTCCACTTCTTGTATAAATGATTTAACACATTGATTGCCACACTAGAAAAAAATATGTTTTTTCCCTGGGGCCACAGTGTTTTATTAAAAAATAGAATAAGAACTTTGAAAACAATCTGATCCTTTCTAATTTAATTAAAAATATGTTCGTTTTTATTGTTCTCTGTGCATCAGTTATATACAATTTGAAAAATAGTTCATAAGGGAAAGGCAAAGAGATGTGTGAGTTATATATGCTTCAGGAGGCCCCAGGCTCAAAACTAGCGTGAATGAAATACAATTCACATGGCAGTTATTGTGTTAATGATTAACATTAGGTGAAATACATGTGTGCTTGTTTTTCTTGTGGAAACACCCCAATGAGTAGAATTCAAGGTGTGCAGCTTTATTCCAATATTTTTATGGATCACATCTGCGATGGAAAATATTATCAGGGAAGCAACATAATGTGTATAGTCCAAAAGACACAGTACACTCCAAGTTACATTCTGTACTCATAAGAGAAAAGAAGAGGCCCAGCAGACCCTTGAGTTACATTTTTATGGCCCATTTTGAATAAGTAACAGTACTCAGTGGAATATTGAATTTAAATATTACCCTAGGATTAATTCACACGGAAGACAACTGCAGCCAAACATCGCACACATTCAGTGGATTTGCACAGACCAGCCATGCAGCATCAACGTGAACACTGTGTATGTTACTTGAGTCTCAAGGGGAAACCCTGGGATTTACTTTACAAACTTTATAATAAAGGATATTCTAGATGCATTACCAAGACATACAGCATTATGAAAATTTATGAAGGAAGTGTAAGGATAAAGTAAGGAAGTAAACAAATGGAGGCCAAAGTTTAGCCTGGCTTTATTTCAGTATTCTCATCAAGGACCCCTACTCAGCAATGTCTGTTCTAGCAGCCACTGTGTGACTGATTATTAAGTAAAGACTGATATTTCAAAATGCTCTCAGGTGCTACAGACACTTACAGAATGTAAATTTCCAAGAAATGAAGATTAGGTGTTGAAATGTGTTTTGGGAATGACTTTGACATATTAGGGAAATGCAGAGAATCTATGAATATTAAGTCAATTTTTCAGAAACCCAAATGAAGAATTATGCACCCTTTTATACTTATTTATTGATTTATTTTTAATCAGAACACCTTGCTTTGTTCAAATAGTTATTGGGTAATTTGAAGAACTAAATGTCAACTTTGAGTTTCTGATTATCCTCTAAGTTAAGAAGAAAATTTCTTATACATATGTTTCAGTTAGATTTTAAAACTAAGATGAAGCTATAAAAACAATTTTGACAAAATGGTTTGTTGGATCAACTGCCAATTAAATAATTTGGTAAATTGCCAATTTGGTAATTTGGTAATCTGCCAAAAAAATAATTCTATAGTGAAGAATCTCAAACTTCAGTAACCTGTTTGAAGTTAAATTTTTGTTCATTCTATAGTCAACCCCAGAATATAATGAAAGAAAAAGAAAATAAATGAAAGAAAGAAAATTTCAATGACTATTAAAAATCAAGACCTAAATTTTGATGGGAAAAGATAAAATAATGTAAGTGTAGTTTGATTTTATTAGAAAAGAACATATCTGGGGAAAAGTGATAAACAAAGCCAGGGAAGAAATTTAATTGGCCACTTAATTGGCCATTAATGTGCATGTTCTAGAAAGTTTTCTTACAAATAGAACAGATTTGACAAATCAAATACTCAACCCATATTACTAAGCCCTACTATTTTCAAATTTTCAGAAAATAAAACCCTTCAGTGGCTTTTCTCGCCTGCTCAGCACATCTCCTCCCCCCACCCCAGGTCTCAGGTTTTTATCTTCAATACTTTGAAATATTATAACATGCAAACACATGTACACATACATAATAAATATTCTGGTTATCTATTCCTATGCATTTAAAAATGTTTATGTAGAAGCATAATGCACTCATAAATTGCAATCCAACTCGTGGTTAAAATATTAAGGTAAAATTAGTCAATTTAGTGATATGAAGCGAATCCCTCATATGGCGAACTTAGTTTTGAAAAATCTGATTTGGAATCTATTTCTCTGTCAAAAATTAGAGAGCAGGCTTTTTTTGTGACTTCTAATTCTAAAAATGAAACCTTGACTTTTGAGGGGTGGTCTGGGGGGGTCAGGAGTGGAAAAGTAAGGCCGAAGGCAGAAAGAACGAGGCATTCTTGAACATAAGTTGAAAACCTTGATAGAAACTTGTGGAAGTCAGGAAGATGCACCTTTCAATCTAGTGGCTTATAATCAATCAACGGCTTCTGCTACTTAATTTTGAAATCCATGTTCACATTCACTTCAAGGATCAGTTTCCAACAGGCTGTCCCCAGCCATGGTCTGAGTGTTGCAGGAATACTAAAGCGGACCTGCTCCTGGGAGTCATAATATTCCTATGATGGGCAATTTTGACTTAACTGCCTATTGAGCTTGCCAGAAACTCCTAGGAATACACTGGAATCTGACAAATTTTCATCAAAACTTTTTTCTTCTTCAATAGGCACACCTTTTCTCCTCCACAAGTATGATGTAGCATTTGTATCATAGTCTGACAACTCTGCAGGTATACTTTGACTATTTCCTAAATTCCCCTTTTAGGTATTTCTTCCAATAATTCTACTGTAGACCTAATCTTATTATGGTGTTTGCTTCTTGGGAGACCTATACTAAAGAAACACCATCTCACATTCATTATAGCAAGTAGAGTTCCTAGGAGTGAGAGGGGAAACAAGAAGAAATTAAGACAGATAAACTATGTATTAATAGCTTAAGAAGCATCAGATTCATCAGATTATATTTCTTACTGGAGCCAGAGGAGGGTTAGTCAGACATCCAAGTGGGTCCTGACATTGAGAGTAAAGAAAGTGGGGCAGAAGACAATGGGATGGAATTTTTTCACTATTTTATTCAGAAAAATTTAACCCAATGCTCTCTTGCTTAATTATATTATATACATAAACTTTTACAGCTTCCCTTGAATCCTCTGAGAACACAGAGGTTACTTCACATCATTGGATTTCTGTGGCCAGCAAACTTTTTTCTGTAAATGTGCAGATAGTAAATATTTTAAACTTTGAAGGCCACATGCAGGTGTCTCTTGCTTTGTCATCTTTGTATTCTTATTCTCTCCTTCTTTTCCTCCTTTTTTAAAAAATTAAAACTTAAAAAACCTTTTTAGCTTGCAGGAAGCACAAACACAAGCCAGGAACCAGTTAGTAGTTTTCTTATTCCAGCCTGAGATGAAAAGAAAGAGTATTTCACTACTGCATTACTCTATCAAAATTGAAAAACAAAATTCAAATGGAGATTTAGAAACAACAACAACAACATAAAAAACAGAACTCCTCTCAAACTCTACGGGAAATCCTCTAAAAATGAATTTTGTCTTATGCTCACTCCTTGCCTCCCCCCTCCCTATTTTACAGAAATCTTAGGTAGCCAAATATGGGATGGCTTTTTAAAAATAACTAAATACAAACACAGATAAATATAACAGAGATATATACACTTTATCCACATATGCACATGCTGAAACACACACATGCATAAACTCAAATATATATTACATAATGTGTAATTTCTGGTGGAACGCACAAAGCATGTTATGCATTCTTCAAATAGGAGCAATAGTAAAGTGGAGGTGTGGAATGTAATCTCCTGAAGGCTGGCTATGTGTAGAGAGAATGTTCACTTGATGGGAGCCTGAAATTTTAAACTAGAAAGCATTTATAGGACTATTATGACATAAGAAGGGAAGGAGAGGAATGCTGAAAGAAAGTCAAGCTTGATAAATTGTAATTTTGCCCTATATCCTTCAAATAACTACTAAATTCTATAACTGCAGTTATAACTAAAATGATATAAACCTAAGTTGACATTTATATAAAAATAATACATTTTATGACTATAATAAGAGGATTGTAAAATGGTCTTGTTACGTAAGAAATATATTTTTCCAAATGAATCACGGATA
Source organism: Microcebus murinus (assembly GCF_040939455.1). Classification (NCBI taxonomy): domain Eukaryota; kingdom Metazoa; phylum Chordata; class Mammalia; order Primates; family Cheirogaleidae; genus Microcebus; species Microcebus murinus. Next base: position 47,749,368 of record NC_134116.1, read on the forward strand.
GTGATTTTAAAGCTTTGGCCTCTGTGAATTCAAATGTCAAGTTGAAGAAGAAAGGATTGAGGAAGAACATGGTACATTGTCCTTATCTAATTGCTGCACAGTACATTGCCCTCATGTATTTATTTCATGATAATTAAGGCCTTCAACAAACAAAGGCTGGGTGCAATGGCTACACCTGTAATCCTAGCACTTTGGGAGGCCAGGGTGGGAGGATCACTTGAGACCATGAATTTGAGACCATGAATTTGAGACCAGCCTTGGCAACAGAGCAAGACATTGTCTCTACAAAAAAAATAGAAAAATTAGCCAGGTGTAGCGGTGCGTGCCTGTTGAGACCCAGCTACTTGAACAACAGAGGCAGGAGGATTGTTTGAGCCCAGAAGTATGAAGCTGCAGTGATCTGTAAAGATGCCATTGCATTCTAGCCTAGGCAACAGAAAGAGACTCTACCTAAAAAAAAAAAAAAATATATATATATATATATATAGAGAGAGAGAGAGAGAGAGAGAGAAAGACAAAAAGAAATAATAGTTTTACTCTTAATTTCTTTTTAAAAAATTTCTATTGTTATATGTAACATAGTACACTGCACAAATGATACTGGATCAGATCAATAAAGTTTTACTTATGTACATTTTGGAGCAACGTGCAATAAAATCAAGCTATAAAATAAAATATTGATACTTTTTCTACAAAGTAGGAAAAATGGTACCTAATAGAAAAATTTACAATCTATGTATTCTGAATCAATAATGAACATTTACTTTAGTATATATTATATAAGATGTACAAAATAAAAATTTAAATAGTGTCATCAAAATAGTTTTCATTTGTTTTAAATATATTCCACCTCTATTTTTAGCCATTTGACATGTTATCTCAATATAAGTTAGGGCATATCTGTGCCATGCCAAAGTATTTGAGTTCTTTAAAATTAAAAATCAGTCAATATAGTCTAACAATAAGTCAGGATTACTGAGGTATATGTTAATATAATATTACTGTAATATCCAGAAATCTGAAAAGTTTAGAAAAATATTTTTCTCTGTATATTGATTGATACGAATGAAGACATTAATAATGCTATGATAACTACCCCACATATAAATAAAATTTTTGAATATTAATTATATCCCCAGTTCAACATATCATTTGATTGTAATGACAAGTTTCTTTTTGCTATTGATCTCCTGCCAAAATACTACTTTTATGCATCTTTGATTTTTATGAAAAAGCATTGGCCCAATTGGCTATGTTCAAATAATGACAACATTATAATTTATATACACATGTGGTAAATAAAGCTAGTAAAATCCTTTAATTTTGCTACCCAAGACATGGAAAATACCATTTCTGTGATACAAGGTCAATCACCTACGTTCATTCTATGTATCAGAGAATCACAAGGATTATAATAGAAGTGATTGTTTTTTGGTATTGTCAGCTTATTAAAGAGTGCACTGATGTTGTGGTCCGATTGCAGGACGGAGATCAACACATAGGACATAGACATAAGATGCAGACACGACAGAGTTGGCTGCAGTCCCAGAAAAATAAAGTACACAGACACAGAGACGATTGAATACTGCAGCACCTTAAAGTGCCAGTCGTTTTATTTTTATGCAGTTTAATTGGGCAAGCATCCAGCAGCTATTTTCTCATGTCAGCTATTTTCCCAGCCACTTTTTGGTACGTGACTTCCCATGGCCAACAACACCTGTTTCTCCAGTCAAAGCACCAGAGATACCCTTCAAAAGATGTTTACATTCTCTCTGTCACTGTGTCCAGATAACAGACAAACTTGGCTCACTTGTGAAACCACAGATCATTGGCCATCTGCAACTTCTGGCACCGCATGCAGGATACCAGACAACCTTGGCTCGCATGCGAGACCACAGGTCCTTGGCCATTTGCCCAGAGGAACAGTTCTCTCAGCTGGTCAACAAGTCACGTCCTGCCAATTATGGGAACAAGCAATGGGCTCCCATTCTGCTGACTTTGGGTCCCTGCCAATCAGACCCAGGGACAGCTTGCTTCACACTGATGTTGCCCATTTCAGTCTAGTGGTTTCAATAATAGTAGTAAGAAGAAGTGGCTTTTAGCATGCCAGTGTCACTACAATACTAGGACATACTAAGAGGAGATTCTTCTCATGAAAACTTAACCTGTATACTCTGGTGTGTTGGAAGCCAGTTAAGAGTCTGGCTGGGACTAATTGTGATTTCTACATCAAGGAAAAAGGTACATACAATAAGATCAAATTAAACTTCTAGAATATAGTAGAGCATAGGTGATGAAATTTACCATAAGTTAAGTGGACATTGAAGACACTAATTTTAATAGAGTAGGAGTAAAAGTATCTCAAGTGGGCTACCTGTTATGGTGGATTTTCTCCTGTAGGAAAAGACTATCTGTGGTTCACATACATGCAAAAGCCAAGGAAAAAGTGATAATATATTACCAAAGACCACAAAATCATTAAGGGATTAGGAGGAAGACGGTAGATTTTACGTTGTTCTCAAATCACTCTCTGACTCTAAGGACCAAGAGAAAATCTTGATTACTGTGTGTTTTGCCTAAAATAAAGAAAGATTATAATAATACAAATATTGTAATAATGAATACATATATTCATTTATGTATATTCATTCTAGATAAAAAAAATAAATTCCAAGAAAAAATAAAAATACAACTATTTCAATAATTATAGGTGATCAAAAAATGAATATTATACACAGCTATTCAATAGTAATATATCTTAGGTAAGATATATGTAAGGATTGCAAATTTTCCTGTCAGTTTTTTCTCTTTAAAGCTCAAATTCAAACCATAAGTAAACACAGAGAGAGAAAATTTGAAAAGATGACTAGGAATAATTTAAGAATTGGGTTTGGTTTCTTGTAGGTATAGAATTAAATTAAGTGAAAGTTCTTAATTTCTTGACACATGTTTTATGTTAAAACATAAAACATGTTTTACATTAAGCAAACAAACAGAATTTGCCATATAAATAATCTAGTGGCTAGCTCTATGCATTCTTATCCTTCATAGTGCCTTTAAATAAATAAATGTCCCATGATGATATATTATTTATCTTTATGAACAATAAAGATGAATAATTTGTCCAAGGTTGAATAATGCAGCAGGCAAAAGACTACTGGTTTCATTACTTATTAATTATAGTTTACTGTTGCTTGTCATGGCATATTTGTGAAATTATATCAACTGTTAAATTAAATTTGGCCTAAAGCAGCCTCTGTACATGGTGAACTCTAACCTAATTTATGTAAACAAACTGCAACTAAACTTGAGGGTATACTCTTATAACAAGTGGCTGAGTCTAAGCCAATCATAGCAGCCAAGCTTTCAGCCAATTACAGGCTGCAAACTGTTCAGACATGTCCAAATAGGCAAATGTTGATCTGTAAACAATTAAAATTTTTTTGTATATCCCGTTTTTCCCATGTCCATCAATGCTGCTAGAAGGCTTGCTTGCTGGAGCTCTCTGAATCCTTACTAGTTCATGGTTCTGCTCTATTCATAAATCTTTCCTCTGCTCAAATAAACTCTGATAAATGTAATTTGTCTAAGTTTCTTTTAACTTTATGAAAAAAATCTCATGGAAGTATTAGCTTATAAGTAAGAACAAAAGAAGGCAAAATTTCCAATGTCCAAAGCAAAATTTCACCAATGTTACATACAAAAGGCAGGTCTTTCAAGATGAACAATCAAGTGCTGATCACTAGAACATTCAATTAAATGAAAATAAAATAAGTGTAATCAAAAGTCCCTGCTGAACTTAAGCATTTTAGGGTGCAGCATTCATGTCTTATTGCTGTTGAACTTATTATGAGAACCGTGGGTTAAGAAAATTATTTAATCATAGTTGTAAAAGTTGTGAATAAAGCTTAATTGAATAGTATTTCACCTGTTAAATTTCTTTAAAATACATTAAAATGATGAAGAATTTCATTTATAATATCATACCCATCAAACATATAGATTGAACCTAGACAAATAAGATTTAATGTATTTTTACATTCACCACCCAAAAGAACAAAATATATGATTTAGCAAACAGGAACAAAGCTATGAAGAGTCAATATGAGCTCTGTGTAAAAAGTAATTTGTAGAGCAGTATGTGTAATATAATTTCATTAATACAACAATACACAGACATACAGATAAGTATAGAAAATAGTTGTTACCACATAGGGATAGAAAGATGTAGACCATTATGAAGTTTTATTTTTATTGCTTTGAATTTTTTAATTACAAGGAGTAGATGATAATTTAAATTTCTTTAAAAATATGCAGATAAACAAAATGTGCTAGAAAATCAGATATTTACATTTTAAAAAGTAAGCTTCAATGCACACTTCACAATTTTACATCTAAAAATTAACACAAAGGATATTAAACTAATTGTAAAACCCAGTAATATTTCCAGAAGAAAACAAAAGTGAATATCATTAAGACCCTGGGTCAGGAATCTATTTTTTTAGGTACAAATCCATAATAATGTAGCATTAAAAGCACTTTTTTTTTTGTTTTTAGCATTTCATTTTTATCTTTGAAAAAAAAACCTCTTTATGTGTGTATATGTAAGCATAGGAAAAAAGTCTGCAAATACGCACAACGACTTTTAACAATGGTAATCTCTGGAGGTGAGGAGAGCTTGGTTTGGAGATATGACATAAGGGAATCTCTTCATTTTTTATTTAATATTCTCTATTGTTTAAATTCATATTTATAATGATATATGTTCATTTTTATTTTTAAAAATAAGGAAGTATTTAAATATAATATTTATTGGGTTTTTCTTTCTTTTGTGTGTGTGTTCTCTTTTTTTAATTTCATGATATTATGGAGTAATAAAAAGTACTAGCTACAAATTGCCAATTGTTCTTCAATAAAGATGTTAACTGTATTTATATAAACGAGTAATAGCAATTTTATGCTAATGTATCAATACCAAAGGAAAATATGCATATTATTTTGAAAACGGTATAAAATCAGCAAAATTTTGTAGAAGTAGATGACTCATGAGACAAAAATAAAAGGCATTTGTTATAATTATCATTATATTTTTAGGTTAAAGAGAAACACTGCGGCATATTTAAGAAGATAAACTTCTTAAATTTGTCATTATGAAAATGCATGAAGTTATCACCACCTTTAAAAAAATATCAAGAAAACTAAAAGGGAAAAACATTAGTAATGATAAAAATAAAGTGACAGACTCAAATGAGATATTTAGCTACCTGAAGTTATACAACACTCAACAAAATGTGGCTGACATTTTGCTTTTAATGTTGATTTTGTTATCATTTTATATATTATATTACTAAAATGAGCAAGTTTGGCAATGGATGTAAATGTTAATAATACTGAAAATACTGGGTTGTGATGGTGCTCTCACTCCCTTTAAAAAGACCTTAAGAAAATGCAAAGTAAAACAATAAAAACAAGGCTAGAATAAATACAATGAGCAAATTTTCATTTTTTGGTAGATACTCCACCACCTAAAGGAATAAGCAAATTGAGAATCTCTTAAAATTTCTTGTAGCTCAAAACATATTTTTAAAAGAAAAGGTAAAATTTAACCACTCTTTTCAGGTCTAGAGCTCAGGTTTCGCAATCAGATAAATATTGTTCAGTTTTTAAATTGTACTAATTATTAGTTATCTTATAAACTATTTCTTAATGTTGCTGTGCTTCTGTTATTGTACTTAAACATGGACATGATAGTATGTATCTGACAGAGTTGTATTGAGAATAAAAGAAGAGAATTTGGCCTATATTGTACCACCATTTTTAAAAATCATTTTTTTTGAAATATTATCTCATTTACAGGGCTTCAACAGGTTCAGAAAGGCTTCTGTTGTCCAGTTAAACACTATGGGTATTTCAGAAGGATATTTCAAAGGAATAAAAAATTATAACAGCATCCAGTGACAACTTTTCCTGAATACATTTATATTCTATTTATAGTGTTCATTCTTATAAATAGTATCAATATTGAATATACTTTAGATTATAAAAATATTGCTTTATAAAAACATATTTTAGTAAACTAGTTATGAACAAAAATTGAATTGGGATGGTGTATTTTTGCAGAGCTAAGTCAGTGAAGTGATCTATTAAAAGATTAGAACTGATAACATTCTTCAATTTATGAATTTTACTATCTGATCATATTTGATAAAGTATCACTGATATATATATGTATGCATGCACATATATGTGTATATATGTTTGTGCTATATATATGTATATATACACCCATACACACACACCACATATATATATGTGTATATATATATATCTCCAGATAATATAGAAAAATAGGAAGTCAAAAAAAGATCAAATCTGTTTGCCTAATGGAGATATTTCTCTTCATCAATGTCAAATTTTACTCTTTTCTCCAGTGAACTGATAATTATATCATTATTTGCCTTTAAATTTGAAAGATGATCTATTTGGCTTATACATCTGGTAATTCCTGCCACAGAAATAGATGAGGTTGGTCTTGTAGATTTATCATCACAGCCACAAGAGACATTACGGCACAACTTTTGCTCAGTAAGAAGACTTGATGATGTTTGGCAGGACATTGTCCCTCACAGGCAAGGTCATGGAGGACTAAAGCCTGCTTGCTAATTGTTCCTATTCTGATTAATGTAGAAAGTCTTTTTCTTTTTTTGCATAAGCTTATTAAAAAGAAATTCTAAAATTATCTTTTCTCAGCTTAGAAAACACCTATTTTACAATTCTATTGAAACTAAAAATCTTCTGATATTGCAGTGACCTCCACTCTATTTGTGTAACCTTCCTTATTGCTTAGATAAGGAAGCAAGAGAATGGTTTATAGCCCTAGAATAGTTTATAGATAGAAAATAGTATAGGTTAATAGCACAGTAAAATAACAAAATACTGATTTACAGTTTATTTATATCTAACAATATAGAATAAATATGATTAGGAAGTTATTAAAATATTACCATAATTATGACTTTGCAAGTTAGAATAAGTCAATAGAACCTTAAAAATAAATATTAAAAAATAATAGAAATAGGTTAAATCACTTGGTTAATTCTAAAATTGTCACATATACTCTCCCTATTTCATAATTACTGTTACAATTACTATAGAAATAATTTCAATACATGAAAGACATACACACAAAAAAAAAACAAAAAAAAAGAAATAATTATACATTGTTGTGCTTGAGAATTATGTGTCTTATTATTGATGCTTCAGCTGACATTTAATTTATATTCATCATAGTTTGGATTATCATAATTTGTAATGCTTGTCAGTGTAAAATCAACCAGTTATGAAAATGATTAAATAGATTTAAATAACTTTAGAAGTAACTTGGATGACATATAATTTTGTTATGACAGAAAATAAATCTATATCTCTCTAGCCCCAAATTTTGGATATTTTTTGGCTATGGGGAAATAGAACAATTTAAAACAGTCAATTGGTTGTAAAATGTTATGTTTATTTTCATAAGGAACCCATATTCTTTTTACTTATTCAGACTGATATAAAATACATGTAATTTTTCAACAGTTCTCTTCACTTGTACTAATATGGAAAATTAGTGTTAGGCTATTAGCTCAAAAGTGAAGTAAAAACATTTAAGTGGAATATACATTAAGAGAATATAAGTGAATTCTTAGTTTAACTGATCTCCAATGAAAGGGTAAAATACAGATAGGAAACCCCTAATGCTTAAGGTAATCAATACATAATAATCAATATATTTAGTTTTATATACAAGCAATGGGTCTACTCACAATCACATGAAAAAGTAAATATATAAATAAATACATAAATCAGTTTGTTCTAATTGCAAATAATTAGATCCATCAAAAGCTGTGATGTTCAATTTTGGTGGCTATATTTAAAGAGATCTGTGTAAACTAGAAAGGCTACAGTGAGAATTAAAAAATGATAAAAAGAAGCAGAAACTTCTGATTTTGACTCTAAATAAATCAATTCCTATCTGAATGTTTCTGCAGTAAAAAAGCAACTATAAAATACGGATATATAACAAAAAGCAGCTCCTGGAAAAACACTGCTGTGAAAGCCGCAGATAAACTGTCACGGGGTGTATAAACTTAAAACAGGTAAATTGCATAAATGATCTTTTTATTTTTATGACTTTTAGAATGGACCAGTTCAGCAAAACTGGTTATGCCACAGGTGATCAAGCAAGAAGCCAGCAATGGGGGCCAGCAGACCATTGTGTACAGTAATGTTTTTATGTTAGATTATTTATTAGCAATGCTGTCCTTTCAATGGCCTGATAGTATAAGTTAAAGTCAGGCAATAGACAACCTACAGAATAGGAGAAAATATTTGCAAACCATACATCTGAAAAAGGGATAATATCCAGAAGTCAAGCAAAGATGAGGTCAAACAAATCAGTAATAAAAAAAATAAAAACAGACAACCTCATCAAAAAGTGAGCCAAAGGCACAAAAAGAAGTTTGTTTTTTTTTTTAAAAGAACATAGACAGGCCGGGCGCGGTGGCTCAAACCTGTAATCCTAGCACTCTGGGAGGCCGAGGCGGGCGGATTGCTCGAGGTCAGGAGTTCGAAACCAGCCTGAGCAAGAGTGAGACCCCGTCTCTACTATAAATAGAAAGAAATTAATTGGCCAACTAATACATCACTAATCATCAGGGAAATGAAAATTAAAACAACAATGAGATACCACCTTACTCCTATCAAAAGGGCCATTATTAAAAAGTCAAAAAAGGATAGATTCTGGCCTGGATGCAGCAAGTAAAAACATTTATACACTGTTGGTGGGGTTACAAGTTAGTAAAACCTCTATGGAAAACAGTATGGAGATTCTTCAAAGAACTAAAAATAGCCCCACAATTCCATCCAGTAATCCCAGGACTAGGTACCTACTCAAAGAAAAGGAAGCCATTTTATCAAAAAGATAGCCACACTCAAATGTTTACCACAGTAAATTCACAATTGCAAAGATAAGGAATCAACCTAAGTGTTCATCAATTGGTGAGTGGATAAAGGAAATGGGAAAAATATATACTCTTGCTCAGCCATAAAAGGGAAAGAAATAATGTCTTTTGCAACAACTTTAATGGAACTGGAGACCTTTATCCTAAGGAAAATATCTTAGGAATGGAAAAACAAATACCACATGCTCTCATTAATAATTGGGAACTTAACAATGGGTCCAAAAAGGCACAAAGAGACATAAAGGACATTGGAAACCAAGAAAGGAGGAAGGTGGGAGGGGAGTGAATGGTAAAAACTTACCTATTGGGTATGATGAATACAATTCTGGTGATGGGCACACTAAAAGCCTTGACGTCAGCATCTTTTATATATATATATATATATTTATATATGACACATATATATAATATATATGTGTCATATATATCATATATAATGAAAATATTTGTACACCCTTACTATTTTGAAATAAAAAATTAAATAAATAAAATTTCCAAAAAAGAAAATAAACAAGGATGGATTTTATGGTGTGTTTACTACATCTAATAAATCTAGGAAAAAATTTTAAAAGTAGACAACTTTCAACAGAAAACATGGGAGAAACATATGCTCTTTGACTAAATGAAGAGATGAGTGTAGGATATGTAGAATTTTAACCATATGTATTTTAGAAAATAGGAAGGGGTGTTCTTCCATTCAGAAAAAAAATATTTTACTTGTTATGAAGGAAAAAATACTTAACAATACTTAAGAAAAATCAGCAAAGCAGATTTGAAAAGTTTAATCATTTTTCTCACTGCAGATATTTAAGAACATTTTTATTATTTGCTTCTATTTGTTTGAAGTTTATGGGATGATTTTTCCCCCACTATTGACCTCTATTTTATTCTTTACAACCTTGAGGAGTAATTGTTAGTATTTACTTGATTGTTTACAGCTTTTATTGACACTCCCTACCTTAAGCATTTGATCATAGATGGGAATAAAATATGGGATAAAATCTTGGGCTGGCGATGTTCATACAGAACCTACATTAACCTCTACTGCAGTGTTTTTCAAATCTTTAATTCCTGGATCACTTGATGAGATGAAGGTGCTATCATTATGCTATCACTTTTAAACCCTAGGGGGGGGGGAATATATATATATATATATTTAGTAACATTTAACATGAACCCCTTATTTATAATCTATTTAAAAGACTATTTCTATGTCAGAAACTGTGAATCCCATGGCATTTCTTGTACCCAATACCCACCACAGGGCATTGTCATTAGGGCTAGGTGTTACCTGTGCATGCAGTAGGAACATCACAGGAGAGGAACCACACAACTATGCAACTCTAACCTTATATAGGACTACTGGTTATCTGTTAATCCTCCATTCTGGAAAATAAAGAAGGAGAGAGAGAGAGAGAGAGAGAGAGAGAGAGAGAGAGAGAGAGAGAGAGAGAGAGAGAGAGAGAGAGAGAGATTGAGAGACTGACTTTCCCCTAATTGCAGAATGTAAACAAATCTACCTTGAAGGGTAGGATAAGATCTTTGTTTTTCAGCTTTATTAACATGAAACATCTTTGGGGAGAGTGATGTTTCTACACCTTACTATCCTAGAATGTCTCCTCATAAAATATCCTTATCTTGGCTACAAATATCTTTGCTTAGTGGACCTAGAACACACATAAATTTGAGATATTCACGGAGAAATGTCCCCCAGAATGTATTCTATTTTATATTTCCAGTATATAAATTCATAATTCTAATATTTGTATTGTATTAAGACAATAATCGTGCTTGATAAGCATGGAATTGTGAATCAGAGATATAATTTCCTATCTTTAGCTAATCTTAGTTTCAAATTTATTTTTATATTTTATCTTGATAATATTCAAGAAATAAATCATCATTTACAGAGCTAAATGCTAATAACAATATGTTTTAGAGTCTGACTTACAATCCCAGCCTATTCCTGAGAATCTTGAAAGGAAGAAGAATATTTCTATTTTAAAGTAAAATTACTACCAATATAAACACTGCTCAAAATCTTTTCATAAATATAAATATCAAACAAAAGCTATTAAAACATGATAGAAAGCACAGAAGCTTTTGTGTATGAGACTGCTCACAAGCAGAAATTCCTAAATCTGGTCTAGTAATTGAGTATAGCAATATAAATGTGTATGTATATATATATATATGTGTGTGTGTGTATATATATATATATATATTCCATATGGTATAATTTGTTAAACAGCTTCAAAGAAGCAACAAGTCAAAGGTCTGGATTTAAAAATGAAAAGTTATGAATTCCTATCTTATCTGTAATAAAGAGGCTAATGATGAATTTCTGATATAAACTTTCCTAAGGGGAGGCAACTGGCTACTTGGTTAATAGTTGATTATATTGGATATCTTCCTGCATAGATGATGGACAATTTGTCCTCATTAGAATGATCATTCATTTTGAATATGGATTTCTTTTTCTGTTTAGTGTACTTCTGCAATCACAATAAGAATCACTGTAATTCTTATTCTTTTCTCAGTCATGGCAAAATATCTAAGTTGTTTTTAAAGCCTTTATCTTCTTCTAAATCTATCCTATTAATAAGCTAGGCTTACATTTCAGCTACACAGAGTTTTGTAGAACAACTTAAAAAATTTGCCCTTCTATTTTTGTCTTTATAAGCCGATGATTCTTGTCTTTAAGTCGGTGTTCTAAATTCTTCCATTTAATCTTTAGCTTTACAGTAATGAGCTGACCTTAACTGACAAGAATGTACCAATTATCTCAGTAGAATTGTAAAGAAAGAGACTATTATCTCTTTTCTTTTGATGAGACACCTGTCTCAATGAAATGGCAAATCATAGCAGCTTTATTTGCTGGGAGAATACACTGCAAACTGCACTAATGTGCTGTCATCATGATTTCAGGAATCTAATATCTTTAGGACATAAGCTGAATTTAAAACTCTCTACGTGTTTCTTATTTTTTCTTTACATATATATGTCAATGTATTATTTCATTTGTCTATTGGTGCATATTGTTGCATAACAAACCTCCTGAAAACTTAAAACAACAATTATATTATTTCTCTGGATTCTCTGGGTTTGCTGAGCCACACCTACAGAGTTATTCTGTTTGAATCACTTGAAGTCTCTCAAGTAATTCCAGTCACATGAGGGTTGGGGCTAAAACATCCCAAACACTTCTGTTCACATGTCAGACCCTAACTGTTTTTCAGAGTGGCCTCTCTCTTCTAGTAAGAAGTTAGGAATTCTTAATCGGGTAGCTCAGGAAGTGGAAATTTTCATTCTTTTTTCTAAACTCAGAAATCCCAGAACACAAATTCAACAACACTACATTGTTCAAAGACAGGTAAAAAGAATGAGGACAGCTTACCTATACAGAGAGAAGAGACCAAAGTTTTGTTTGTTCTTTTTTTCTGCTGTTTGTTTATTTCCTTTTGGTGGAGAGGTGACATTTTATAGACTACCAAATGTGCCTTGTTAAATTTATATTCAAATATATTAAACAAAAATAAATCCAAACAAAAATAGAATTAAAGACTCTGTGTAGTTATTTGGTCATAATATTAATTAAACAATAAGATGTGCGTGGAGTTGCTTCCCATTGTGAATAAGAGGAGATCTTTGGAAATGCAATAATGTAATACTCTAAATGTTTGTATTGAAAGGGTGTGAAATTCATACACTGGTGAGAAAGATTTTTCAGACAAAGTTTAGTATAGAGAAAAGCACATTTGAATGTCAGACTTGTGACTCAACCTTAAAATTTGTACCCCCATAATAGGCTGAAATAAAAAAAATAAAGGCACAATGTTTATTAAACTCTCTCTCCAAAGAGACAGAGGGCACAGTACCAGAAATAAAGAGAGGCGCCGACTCTGAGACCAAACGACTCTGACTTTTTATTGAGGCAAGCTGAGGAGGGGAAGAAAGGGATTTATGACTGAAGTCCAATTAGGAAAAGACAGGTGGGAAACTGTTGAGTTTGTCCTTTTCTGTTTCTCATGTAGCAGATTGACAGCAGGAATTGTTTTTGTTTTCCTTGTTGATAGCAGGGGGCATGTGGTACCCCCTCTGTTGCCAGGCTAGAGTGCCAGTGGCATCAGCTAAGCCTCCAGCAACCTCAAACTCTTGGGCTCAAGCGATCCTCCTGCCTCAGCCTCCCAGTACCTGGGATTACAGGTGCATGCCATTGTTAACTGCTATTTTTTTTTTTCTATTTTTAGTAGAGACGAGGTCTTGCTCTTCCTCAATCTGGTCTTGAACTCCTGACATCTTACCTATACAGGTATCCTCCCACCTCAGTCTCCTACAGTCTTAGGATTATAGGCATGAGCCACCACACCCGCCAATTGCTCAGGAACCCTTTAAGCCTGCTTAAACAAACTCAAAAAAAAAAAAAAAAAAAAAACCCAAAAAAACACCTTTTAGTCTGCAATGAAGTGAATTTCAATGACTGTTGATCAGATACTCTACCCTTCCTCCCATCTTCTGGAGATTCTTTTCCCTTTGGAATATGAATTGATCAGCTCTGGCGAAATGTTAATGAGTATTTATACTTTCTTTTGTTTGCTAAACCTTTTTTAAATTGGTAGGTAAACATTTCTGTAGGAGAGATATTCATGTTACTAACCTTAGAAACAGAGTTCATACCAGTCTAAGTGGCTACCAGTTATAAATTTATTTTTCCTGTTAGCCTGTTATCAAAACGAACTTTCTTTATTTTTCTTTTTTTTTTAATTTTAGCGTATTATGGGGGTACAAGTGTTAATGTTACATATATTGACCATTGCCCCTCTCTCCACTAAAGTAAGAGCTTCAAGCATGTCCATCCCCCAAACATTGCACCTCTTACTCATTGTGGTTGTATATGCCCATCCCCTCCTTCCCCCTCCCACCCTCCGGACACCCGATATTAAACAATAAGATGTGCGTGGAGTTGCTTCCCATTGTGAATAAGAGGAGATCTTTGGAAATGCAATAATGTAATACTCTAAATGTGTGTATTGAAAGGGAGTGAAATTCATACACTGGTAAGAAAGATTTTTCAGACAAAGTTTAGTATAGAGAAAAGCACATTTGAAGGTCAGACTTGTGACTCAACCTTAAAATTTGTACCCCCATAATATGCTGAAATAAAAAAATGTTACTCCTATATATGCACTTAGGCGTTGATCGGTTAATACCAATTTGCTGGTGAGTACATGTGGTGCTTGTTTTTTCCATTCTTGAGATACTTCACTTAGTAGAATGGGTTCCAGCTCTATCCAGGAATATACAAGAGGTGCTATATCACCATTGTTTCTTAAAGCTTAGTAGTACTACATGGTATACATATACCACATTTTATTAATCCACTCATGAATTGATGGGCACTTGGGCTGTTTCTATAGCTTTGCAATTGTGAATTGTGCTGCTATAAACATTCAAGTGCGGGTGTCTTTTTCATAAAGTGAGTTTTGATCTTTTGGGTAGATGCCCAGTAGTAGAATTGCTGGATCAAATGGTAGATCTACTTGTTTTGCTTTAAGGTATCTCAATATTGCTTTCCATAGAGGTTGAAATAGTTTGCAGTCCTACCAGCAGTGTAGCAGTGTTCATCTCTCTCTGCATCCATGCCAGCATTTATTGTTTGGGGACTTTTTGATAAAGGCCATTCTCACTGGAGTTAAGTGATACCTCATTGTGGTTTTGATTTGCATTTCCATGATGAATGGAGATGTTGAACATTTTTTCATGTGTTTGTTGGCCATTCTTCTGTCTTCTTTTGAGAAATTTCTGTTCATGTCCTTTGCTCATTTTTTGATAGGGTTGTTTGATTTTTTCTTGCTGATTTTCCTGAGTACTAAATAGATTCTAGTTATCAGCCCTTTATCAGATGTGTAGCTTGCAAAAATAGTCTCCCATTCTGTGGGTTGTCTCTTTGCTCTCTTGACAGTTTCTTTGGCTGTGCAGAAGCTTTTTAGTTTGATCAGGTCCCATTTGTTTATTTTTGTTGCTGTTGTGATTGCCTTTGGAGTCTTCTTCATAAATTCTTTGCCTAGGTCAATGTCTAGAAGAGTATTTCCAACATTTTCCTCCAGAATTCTAATAGTTTCACACCTAAGGTTCAAGTCTGTTACCCAGCGTGAGTTGATTTTTGTGAGAGGTGAAAGGTGTGGGTCTTGTTTCAGATTTCTACATGTGGCTATCCAGTTTTCCCAGCACCATTTATTGAATAAGGATTCTTTTCCCCAGTGCATGTTTTTGTCTGCTTTGTGGAAGATTAGTTGGGTATATGAAGATGGTTTTAATCTGGGTTCTCTGTTCTGTTCCACTGGTCAATGTCCCTGTTCTTGTGCCAATCCCAAGCTGTTTTAATGACTACAGCCTTGTAGTATAGTTTGAAGTCTGGTAAATTGATACCTCCTGTTTTGTTTTTATTGCCTAGGATTGATTTTGCTATATGGGGTCTTCTCTGGTTCCATACGAAGCATAAAATTATTTTTTCCATATCTATGAAAAATGATGATGGTATTTTGATAGGGATTGCATTGACTCTGCAGGTAATTTTGGGTAGTATAGGCATTTTAACAATGTTGATTCTGCTGACCCATGAGCATGGCATATTCTTCCATTTATTTACGTCCTCTGCTATTTCCTTCTTCAGTGTTTCATAGTTCTCCCTATAGAGGTCTTTTACCTCCTTAGTTAAATATATTCCAAGGTACTTTATTTTCTTTGTTGCTATTTTGAAAGGAATTGAGTCTTTGATTTGGTTCTCACTTTTACTGTTGTTGGCGTATATGAATGCCTCTGATTTCTGTGTATTGATTTTGTATCCTGAGACTTTACTAAATTCATTTATCAATTCAAGGAGTCTCTTGGTTGAATCTTTGGGGTTTTCTAGGTATAATATCATGTTATCAGCAAATAATGAAAGTTTGATCTCTTCTGCTCCCATTTGGATGCCCTTAATTCTGCTCTCTTGTCTGATTGCTGTAGCGAGGACTTCCCGCACTATGTTGAACAGAAGTGGAGATAGTGGACAACCTTGTCTTGTTCCAGTTTTCAGTAGGAATGCTTTTATTTTTTCCCCATTCAGTATGATATTGGCTGTGGGTTTGTCATATATGGCTTGTGTCATTTTTAGGTAACCCCCATCTATGCCTATTTTGTTGAGCGTTCTTATCACAAAAGGGTGTTGAATTTTTTCAAATGCTTTTTTTGCATCTATTGAGAGGATCATATGGTCTTTGTTTTTGCTTCTGCTTATATGTGAATTACATTTATAGATTTGCGTATGTTGAACCATCCCTGCATCCCTGGGATGAAGCCCACTTGGTTGTGATGAATTATTTTCTTGAAAAAAAACTGGATTCGATTGGCTAGGATTTAGTTGAAAATTTTTGCATCTATATTCATAAGGGATATTGGTCTGTAGTTTTCTTTTTTTTGTTGTATCCTTTCCTGGTTTTGATATCAGGGTTATGTTCACTTCATAAAATGTGTTGGGGAGGTTTCCATCCTTCTCAATATTGTGGAATAATTTCTGAATGATAGGCATTACCACACTTACAAAGAAGACTAACCTTTCATATATGAGAAGGAGAGAATATCTGTCACTGCAGTGGCAGAAAGTTGAAAACAAATTGTAGCAATAGTAATAATTGTTCTATTAAAACCTACTCTCTTTGTGGGCTCATGATCTCATGGACCACTAGACTGGGCAATAAATTTTTCATCTTCCCTTACTCATACTAATTACATGGGTCTAAATTTATTCTGTAAGCAGAAGTGGTAGGTTTACTATTTACCTGATGTGCCTAAAGGTAAATTGCTTAGTCTTTGTGTCCATTTTCCCAATTATTTTTGTCAGTTAAAATGCTGATTTGACAAAAATCTTGTTTATTTGTTTGTTATTGGTTTGTATTTGTTTGTTTTGTTTTGACAGTTCAGATAAGACTAATGCCAGAAGGTAGATGGAACAATAAGAAGGAATAAAATAGAATACTAAGTCCTACATATTATAGCAGGCTTCCAGGCTATACAAGCAGGACTCTTAACTGACAGAGAAATTCATGTTTGTTTGTTTGTTTTCCTAAGCCACTGCTCTTAAGTAAGTTTGGTTAGGTGTGTAGTCTTTCCATGATCAAAACAAAATTCTACGACAATTTTGAGATACTATATTATCAGGGTTGATCTCACTTAAGGAAACATGAATTTAAGGGAATTATTACCTTTATAAACAAACAAAATGAAATTATTGAAACTTTGAAAGGCACTTTCAGATAAAAGAATGGAATGAATGGGAGTGCTATTACTTTTAAAAATGTATTTAGGTTAGAAAGATTTATCTTCTTCAGTCTCATTGTCAAAAATTAATATATGTGTTTTAATTAGAAATAAGGTGATAATAAAAAGAAATAAGGATATACTAGTGCATAAACATTTGTTAAATGTGTACCACAGTGTCTGTTACCCTAAAACAATTAAGAAGTAACTGGTAATTTACAAGAATGTGGAGGCAGATGATAGAAAATGAAAAGAGAAGAAACTGGAAGTCATTCAACAGAGACAGTTTTTCAGAGGGTTTGTTCATATCTCGTCCAGTCTTATTACTAAATAATGATAAAAGAATCTGGCTATCATCTGATACTCATTATTAGACAAATATATCCCTCTAAAAGGCAAAAGTATTATATTGATCTAACATAATATTTTTTTGTTTTAGAATGTTTGTCTGTGCTCCTCCTTTCCTATGTATTATTCAATATGTATGCACATTTGAAAATGGTAATATAGAAATGCATATATCAATTTGTCTCTATTTCTGTATGTATGTGTATATCTATTGATTTATCTATTTTATTTTATATATTTAGTCATTCATCCAACGAACTAGCTAACTAGCTATGTGTGCACACAAATAAGTATATAATTATGGACTTTTATTCCCAGAAGTTATAAGACATAATTTCCTTTGTAAAGTTTGATATTCCTTTTTCTTTACTCTTCAAATCTATCTGTGTTGAGAAGATTCACTATATTATCTCCAAGTTCTTTCAATTTGTCAATTATTTTAAAATTTTCAATTACATAACTCATGTTTTTCAGCAATTAGTGTTCATATATAGCCCCCTAATTATTTCCTCTCCTTTCTCCTTCTGGCATACCCTTAGGACTATGCTAAGTTTTATACATCTTAAACTTAAATTCTCTTAATTTTTCATCTCTTATATGTTAATTTAGTATCTGTGGTATCTTAAAATTTTCATAATTAATTAATGCACCTTTCTCCTACATATAGTCTGTAATTTTTTTCAATAAATGCAATTTTTATCTCCAATATTTCAAATTAGTTATTGACTGAGATTTTTGGTCTTATTTTTAAACACTTGTTTTATGATGGTTGTTTTAGTCCATTTATTCTACTATAACACAATATCACTGACTAACTTATAATTAATGATAATTTATTTCTCACCATTCTGTAGGCTGAAAAGTCAAAGATCAAGACACAAGCAGATTTGTTGTCTGGTGAGGGCTGCTGTCTTCTTCGATGACAGCAATTTGTTGCTGCATTCTCCTATGGGAATGAATGCTGTGTCCTCACATGTGGTGGGAGAGATGGAAGGGACAAACTTCCACTCAAGCACATTTATAAAGCTCTAATCCATTCATAAGGGCATAGCCCTCATGGCCTAATCATTTTCTAAAGTTCCTACCTCTTAATGCCATTGCACTGATTATGTTTCAACATAAATTTTAGAGGGAACACAAACATTGAAACCATAGCAGTTACAACCCACATTCTTATTTGTTGTTAACAAAACTGTGTTAAAATCTTTCCATATTACTTTCTTATCTCTATTCACTCTAATAGATGTTTCTTGGTTTGTTGAGTTTTTTAGTTCTCTCTAATTATGTTGACTTTCCTCAAATGTCTTGTAATACTTGATTTAAGGTCATCTTATTTAGAACATATCTTTCAGTTGGTCTTGTAAAGTTCCACCTGTCTCACTTTGACTTGAGCTTCCTATCTATGCTCACTGTTTATTGAAATAGGGAATAGGATACCTATTATGTATAAGTAACATGGTATTGACCCACTCTTCCAAATTGTGGACAAGGACCTTCACCCAGGCTGTGTTCCTGGTAGGAAAGAAGAGCTATTCCAAATAATGACTTCATAGGCACAATCTTTTCAGCTATGAACAAAGTCAGTCAGGCAGATCCAAGATCCCAGTCTTGGAATCTGGGCCATATACCTCAGCTCTGTTCCTGAATTTTCCTATGTATAGATTAACTTCAGTCCATGTGAGACATAGTGTATGTTGCTGTGCTTTATTTGTTAGTAATATCTCTATTTATATTTTTCTTTATTTCTAAATTTAATAGTTTCCATGCTTTTGTGTGTGGGTGTGTATACACACATTGTCTTTTCTATGGCTTGCAATACAAAGAGGAATTTTCAACATGATTTCAATATTCCATCTTGTATAGTACGTCAATTATTCATATTTCAGTAATGTTAATACTTTTATTCTTTTTGAGCACTTTAAAAAATATGTTTTCTAGCTCCCTAGTGGGAACTTTAGTTATCTGGAGCACACATATTCACCTACAGGAATCTCGTATTTCTCAGGTGTAACCTCAGGTTTTATTTTCAAAATGTAACAATTTTCAGTGTTCCAAAGGGGAATATTATAAATATTAGTCACATATTTATAAAAATAATACTGCTTTTCATATTGCTCCAATTGCAGACCCTTTTCTTTGTCCCAATAATAATTGAATGTTATAGGTTTTGCTCCTGGCCACAGTGTAATTATTTATCACAAAGAGTTATGGTATGTAATAGAAGGATATAAATAAAAAATCATGAATTGCTCTGCACCAGGTGTATTTTACTTTCATGCCGTAACACAATAATTGGTTCAAGTTCTAAATTTTAGGCCTTAAAAGTTATTAAAAAAGTCTATAGTGCCTGGAAAAATTTCCCCCTCATTATAAATCATTACAGCATTGACATGAGTCTGCTACAATAACTAGATATTAGCTTGAAGCAGCATCTTAGGCGAAATGTTCCAAGTAATGTGAGAGACTAATTTCTTCTGCTTGCACAGAGTTTTCTTAATACAGAAAACCTGAAAATATGATTTTGAGTGAAAAATCAAAATTTTATGTTGTAAAAATATCTACTTAAATCTTATTTATTGGATAAAAAAGCCCCGAGGTTGTGCTGTATTTGTAAAGGATATTTATATCACTGTCTGTTCCTCTTAGCAATGTAGCTAAATGATTTATCACAGCTATATGAGCATTCGTCTCCACAAAGTTTTCTAACAGAGTATGGAAAGGCATGCAAGCTAGAGTGAATCTTTATGTCATAAGTTAGAGTACATGTGTTTGGTAGCATAAATAATTAATATCTTCAAGATATATATCCATGATACTTCTCTACATTGGCAAAAACAAAGCTAAATCTATTAAATTTGTTTTGAACTGATTGTAGGTGTGAGCATGTGCATGCATGCACATGCAAACACACACAAACATGCCTCAGATATTCTTGGAGTAGTTCCCTTCACTCTTCACAATAACTTGTTACTTCCTTCAGTTTTCTGAAACATTAAATTTGAATATCCACTATAGTGAAGAATGTAAAACATGTAGCTTTTCCTTTCTAGATGCTGTTAAAAATTTTAAAACGATTATTTTCTGTTGAAAATAGAATCAGTGTGTGAGAAAGAAATAACTGATATATGCAAAGTTGGATTCATTGTATTAATTGGAAATTCACTGGAGTTGTCTAGTTTATGAGGGTTCCAAAGACTGGTAAACAGTTTTATGAAGACCCATAGGAAAGTCCCAATCAAAATTACTTTGATCTTTCATCAATCTTATGGTATTCTCTCAAGCATGCAAAAAGATTACCAAAAGTCTGTAAGAAATATATTCTTAGTATTTCTTTAGTGCATCTACCACTATTCCTATGTCAAAGAAAAAATCTAGCACAAGCTATTTACTCCTTTGAGTTTGACCCCCACTCAAAGACATGATATATATTTGTATGCCATGACACTTCCTATAAAACATGTCTTAGAATATTCTTTCCTTTTAACCATGTTGTCTAAAAATTCAGTAGGTACCTTGATGGGAATCAAGGTAAATATTTAACCCAGTAGTTCCCAAATTCTCATCTGGATTGTTAACTGGCTGACCATGGAATGAAAATCAGATAAGTTTCAAGTTTCATTCAAGTTGTAGTGTTTGTCAATATTTTATTCATTTTATAGATGAATAATATTTTATTTATGAAAAAATCACATTTAGCATGCTTAGAAATTCATTAACTGCTGGCATTCAGATAGTTTTCACCTTTTAACCATTGTGAACAATAATCCTATAAACATTTATTTACGAGTTTTTGTGTAGATATATGTTTTGATTTCTTTTGGGTATACAGCTAGGAGTGGAATTGCTGGTTCATATGATAAATTTATATTTAATCATTTGAGGTACTTTGAAACTGTTTCCAAAATAGCTGCAACATATTACATTCCCAGCAG
Organism: Microcebus murinus; assembly: GCF_040939455.1. Classification (NCBI taxonomy): domain Eukaryota; kingdom Metazoa; phylum Chordata; class Mammalia; order Primates; family Cheirogaleidae; genus Microcebus; species Microcebus murinus. The sequence continues at coordinate 47,770,951 of NC_134116.1, forward strand.
CATTGAATAAGTAACACATTCTAACATAATTTCTCCATATTCTCACCAACACTAGTTGTTAATTGATTCTAGGGCATCTTAGTGTTTGTGATGTGATATCTAACAACAAATAATGCTGAGCACCTTTCCATGTGCTTATTGGCCATGTATATATCTTCTTTAGAGTAATATCCTTTCAGATACTTTGTTCTTTTATAGTTAGGTTTTATTTGTATTATTGAGTGATATGAGTTATTTATATACTCTATATACAAGTCCCCAGTGATTTGGATATATTTTCCTCCATTATATGGATTGTCTTTTCATTTTCTTGATGGTATCTTTTAAAGCAGGAATGTTTTTCATTTCATTCTATACCATCTCATTTTTGCCAATACCATGTTCTTAATTATTGTTTCTTTGTAATAAGATTTATAATTGGGATATGTGAAATATTCTATTTTAATTTGGTTTTAAGTATTTTGGGGCCCTCCCTCCTGTATCTCTTATAATTCGCACGCATTTTAGAATCAGCCTGTCAATTTCTACAAAAATGTTAACTGAAATTCTGATAGTGAGACTGTTGATTCTGTAGATCATTTTGGGGAATATTGCCATATTAAAAATTAAGTTTTCCAATCCATGAAAAGAGGATATTTTTCTGTTTATGTAGATGTTCTTTGAGGAGTCTGGCTTTTGGCCAAAAGCTTATGTGTAATAGTTAATGCCTGACCAAGGGAAAATTAGAAAGGCAATATCTGGCAGGGCTCACGGAAAAAAAACTGCTGTGCTCACAACAGACTTGGTGCACAGCCAATATATTGCAGTCATTGAATAAAATTATAGTGAGGGAGGACGCACGCACGGACTTTTAAAAGGTCATATCTGCATGCCTAGTCCAGGCATCTCTTTTTGGAGGCCTCTTTACTGGGAGTCCTTTATTAGAGCATCTCTCAGGCACCTCTTCTGAGACCACCTTAATACGGGGGTCCTTGAAGACACTTTTCTGCACTCCAGTGCAGTACTTTTCAATTGCTAGCCCTTCCTGTTCTCGAAAGAATCCACTTAAAATTATTAGAACTAAAAGTGAAGTTAGCAAAGTTGCATGATACAAGATCAATATACAAAAATCTATTTATTCCTGTATACTTGGATGAACAATCTGAAAATAAAATTAAGAAAAAAAAATTTTGTGACATTTTTATCACTAAATTTGGCACAAAATTTACTTTTATCATGAAAAGACTCACCAGGGCAGAAACGGCAAGTGATGAAAGCACAGAGCTAAAAGGGCTCAAAGGAGTGCTGCACATCAGTTCCGAGAATAGACAATTCATTCCTATAGTGATCCTTTTCCACATCTCATTTTTGGATAGCATACATGTCAATGTGAATAACAAACATACAGAGGCTCTCTAAAAAGTAATATTTATCTGGGAATAGAGCATTACAATGGGAATATAACTTCCATAATAAACTATGTGCATATTCAGCGAGGTAAAAAATAAAGATTTTTGAGAAAGATTACATAATTGTTTTGAGATAATTATCTTTGACTGCAAAGATAATTATTGAACAAGGATGATGTTAATTCAAGGTTGGACAGTCAGTTGCTGGGCAGATGTCCTTGCAGGGTATTTTTTGTTTAAGGCTGCAATGGCTTTGTACAAGGCCTTTGATTGTGGGTTTTGCTCAATCTTTGGTGATAGTTTGTTTGGTTTTGTTTTTTAAATCACATATTTATACATGAGAACCTTCTCTTCATAGACTTCCTAGCTCTATTTGTCATGGCTTTTATTTATCACAAGTAATTCTATTTTGAATATGACAACTTTCACAGGTGATACAATGGAAAGAACAGTTTGGGTGTTAAAGATCAGGAATTTTGTTGGGGACACAGTTAAATTGAAATGACTAATACACTTTCAAGTTGAGTTGTTTAGTAGTTATTGAATATATCAGTCTAGGATTTAAAGAAGAGTTTATGGTAACATAAAAATTGGATACATACAGATAATATTGAAAACCATGAAATAACATTACTTATGGATCATATATGAAACACGTTTCATCAATATTGAACATTGTTTCACAGTGTTAAGAGGTATAGACTATGCGTTAGATTTAAGTTGACAAACTAATCATGGCTAATTTATCAATTTAGAGATTGCTTAATGGTGGACTGGGTGTTTTCTGCATAGATGTGACTTATAGATAGAAAAGAAATGGGGTGTGAGAGCTATTGCCTAGATTATTTCAAAGTTTAATGGTTGGGTAGATGAGGAAAAAGTAATGCAGAAGATTGACAGGTAGTTAGGGGTAAAATAGGAGGACAATTTAAAGAGTGTAAGTCTTGAAAGTGATGTAACAGTTGAAAGAGACTGATAAACTGGCATTTTCCTGAGAGACCAAAAGAGATGAGAACTAAGATTATTGACCATTATGTTTAGCAATTTGTAGATCATTAGTGACTTAAAGAAAATCATGGATTGGTGACAGCAAAATACTGATTTGACAAGTTTTAAGAGAAAAGGGGTAAGGAGAAATTGAGAAGAATACAGGTAAACAACTCTTTCAAAGTGTTTTCCTCTAAAAGAAAACAGAGATATGATATAGTATCTGGAGGGGTATATGACATCTAAAGAGACTATTTTTTTTTAAATGGAAGTGATTATAGAGTATATTATTATATTAATTGTAATTATTACTGAAATTTTATAATATAGCAGAAAAATAGTAGAATAGGTGAAATAATGCTCTTGAAGAATCAGGAGGGGTATAGGAATACACTTGTGGAGAGTTTGCCTTCAGGCAATTTAACCACAGCAACCAGAGAGGAAGACATAAGGCCAGTAGATACAGAGATGTGGTGGTGTAACCTGTCTCTTTTTGCTTCAATTATAAAAGTGAAGAAGCACAACAAGCTGCTGTGAAAGAAGTCAAGTATTGCTGATACTAGCCTGAAGAGAAAATAGAATATTTTGCATGTGTAAGCAGTTACTCAAAACCTTTAAGGTTTGAGGGCCACTTTGGTATGTTTCAAGAAAAAAACATATGGAACATGAATAAGAATTTCATATATATACTATTTTATGTCTAAAATGTGTTCTAGAAACATAGATAATACATATCAGCAATTTAGTCATATGGGGAATTTTATGTCCATTTTATGGTATATTATATAGATATTGAGGTATGAAATAATTACATCATATGTTATAAAGACATGAAATCCTTACAGCTGGTATAAGGCTTAAGGGATTAAAGAAGTGTAATAAAATCACCACAGAAAATCATAGAACCTAAAAACCAAGATGCTTTAGAAGAAACATGCTTTCAATTTCTATGGATTTTAGAAGAAAGTATGTAATTATTTTTGCAGTTGCAATTTGAGTCCTGTTTCTAGAATCAAGTAAAGGTGATAATTTACCCTTGTTGGTATAGTATTAGTTTTCTTTGATTAGAATTTAGATCACATGCAAGATTTTATACAGTGGTAATCAAATTTTATTTTAAATGTATATTATTTTTAAAATGCAATTCAAACAAAAATTACAATAAAATTAATATAAACAAATCTGATATATTTTAGACCTTTATTTTTAAATACCTTAAAATTAGTAACTCGGAGCTGTAAGAAATGTATTATGTGTTTGTACAGAAAAACATTTACATATTCATGTAAACCACTCTATTGTTATATAAGGTATATTTTGTAAAAACAGTAATATATTTTAATATATTTTAAAGCATAGGTTTTCCTTAGAGAATATGATAAGAATTTCAGTTTACATAAAGCCCATTTCCTATCCCTGTTATATCTAATGACTTTTTAAGTATTGAATTATCATTAGAATTCCTTTTAAAAAAATCAAAGTTCAAATTATTCCTTTAATCATTTATTATTTATTTGTTCGGTATTCTAATTGTTTCTTGTTTGTCTTCCTTCATATGCATTCAAAATGCACTGAATATGATAGAACAATTCAAATTATAGGCTTCCAAATCCAAATTTCAGAAGGCATCTCCTTTATGTCTGGGCCACTGTCCAGAGCAAAAGCTGCTCAAACAATGTTTACAATCCTGCCCAGAACTTTAATCCAAGTTCCATCTGCATTCTTATGATTTGGTCCATAGACTTGTAAATTTTTGGAGGATCATGAGAGATGACATGTTATATTCTCAATATACTAGATGCCAATTGCCTTCAGGATTTCCAGTGGACCTACTAGTAATAATTTGTATATATCAGTTTTTAACTCAGAAAGAATGCACAGCTGAAAATAGAAATGTGTGGTTATTTATCAGCACTTTCAGTTATAGTGTAATTCATTATAGTGGTTGATAATACCCAGGAGAGAATGCAAGGAAACAGAGGAAAATAGAGTTCTGTAAGAGTAATATCTAATGGAATACTTAATTGAATGTTATTAATGAAATGAAATATTTATTTTGCTGGAAGAAATAAGACAAGAGTTATAAGAAAGATGTATAAAAGTGTTTAATACTAATAGAATTTTATTATCTCATTCAGTAGGACTTTTTAGTTAATTGATAATTTTAAGAATAGCAGGATATAGGTGAAAGAGTGAATGAATGAAATTCTATTTGAATCAGGCTATTTTTTATTTTGAACAAATAAAAAAGGGAATAATATAGTTGAATAACCTCATCTGAAAACATGAAAGCTAATAAAAACATAAAATAAATAATATAAAATAAACCTAGTGTTGAAGCTCAGTTCCACCCATTACTAGTGGTATCGTCATCGACAAAATGTCCTTGTTTTAACAATTATAACCCTCTTTTTAAAATGGCAAATCGAGGGTGATAATGACTATCTCATAAATTTTTTTGAAGACTGAATTAAATACTCAATAAAAATTAGTTTCATTAACTCTCACACTATTATAGAGATAGTTTATTTTCCAATGAAAGACTATGTACTTAAGTATTGTTATATATTAATGAAAGAATATACATTTAAAAAGAGGTAGGCATTTATAGTCTATCCTAATTCTTTTTGGGTTGACAAACTATTTTCTATAAAGGGTCAGATAGTAAATATTTTTGACTTTGTGGACCATATAATCTCAGTCACAACTACTCAATTCTGTTACACAAAAGCAGCCAGGAGCCATAGGCAATCATAATGAATGATCATGTGCAATGAATATTGACTGAAAAAAATAGCCATTGGCCAGATTTAGCACACGGGCAGTGTTTGCATTTCCCTGGTACAGATGATTGTATTTATTATTTGACACTAAACCATAATAATATTTAGAAAAGAAGCAATCAATATCATGTGCACATAGTTTTATTTTATAATTGAAAGTTAAACATTAAAAACACCAAGAGAAAAGCACTCAACATTTTAATTACTAATGTTAATGAATTAATGAATTATGAATTAATATTTATACAAATAACCTTAATACTGAATGTTTTAGTTGAAAGAATGTGCATACAGTAGTCCTTTCTCAGTCACCTTATTGAAACTATAAATATGATTGCTCTTCCAAATCTTCTCCCACCTTATTATGATGCTCATTATTTTTTCTGCATTTATTAGGCATATGAATTTTTATTTGTAGTGGCACAATAATTTTCAAAATTTATCTAGCAAATTTGGAATCTTTGAATTCATTGTGATACCTGCATAATTCAGGTATTCTGCTATACATTGTTAATTATTATTAATATATCTTTAGATGAGATGAAATGTATTCAGGATGGTATGGCCATGGACACATGGAAATTAAACAATATGATTCTGAACAATTAAGTCAATGAAAAAATAAGAAGGAAATTTAAAACTTTCTTGAAACAAATGAAAATGGAAAGACAACATGCCATATCCTATATTAAAAACATAGGCAAAAGATCTTCATAGATATTTCTCAAAAGAAGACATACAAATTGCCAACAAGCTAGGGGAAGAAATGCTCAATATCACTAACCAACTAAGAAATGTAAGTCAAAAATACAGTGATATTTCATCTCACCCCAGTTAAAATGGCTTTCATACAAAAGACAGGCAATAACAAATACTAGCATGGATGTGGAGAAAGGGGAATCCTCCTACATTGTTGGTGGGAATGTAAATTAGTGAGCCATTATGGAGAACAGTATGGAGGTTCCTCAAAAACTAAAAATAAAACTACCATATGATCCAGAAATCTCACTGCTGGGTATATATCTAAAAGAAAGGAAACAGCATATTGAAGAGATATCTACATCGTCCTGTTTATTACAGCACTATTCACAAGAGCCATGATATGGAATAAACCTAAGTGTCCATCAATGGATGAATAAAGAAAATGTGATACATATGCAAATTGAATATTATTTAGTCATAAAAAATAATAAATACTGTCATTTGCCACAACATAGATGGAACTGGAGGACATTATCATAAGTGAAATAGGTATAGAGAACTGAGAAATTAATTTTGCATGTTTTCTCTCATGGGAGCTAAAAAAAATTTGAACTGATGATGGTAGAGAGTAGATTGATGGTTACCAGAAACTGGGAAGGGTAGTGGGGAGAGAGTAGTGATGGTTAATAGGTACAAAAGTAGAGTCAGAATGCATAAGATCTTGTATTTGATAACCAAATAGGGGCACTTTAGTAACAATACTTTATTTTATATTTTAAAATAACTAAAAGAGTGGAATTGGAATGTTCCTAACACAAAGAAAGGATAAATGTTTGATAAATTGGATATCCAATAACCCTAATTTGGTCATTACACATTGTATGCTATATCAAAACATCACATGTACTCCATAAATATGTCTGACTATTATGTATCTATAATAATTACAAATACAAAATATTGAAATTTGATTTATATTTGATAGATATATACACACATATATATCTTCAGCCAAGTTAAAGTAACTTTGATAATAGATATTTCTACAACTGAAAACTTAAAACTGAGTGAGCATTCCCTGCTTGTGTAAACCCTTAAGTATAAATATTCCCTAAGTCTTGAATAATTTTCCTTTCCTGCTATTACTCTATATTTTTATCCTGTGATATTGTGTTACAATGGGTTAATGCTTATGATTTTCAACTTTGATATTTTAGTTCTTTATCCTCCCAGAGTTTTCCAGTTTCATATGTTCAGCTTTCCATGGGAAATCTTATTTTAGATGGCTTTCCTTTATCTCAAACAGATTAAACAGAAAATTTAAAACTCCCAAACAAATCCTTATCATTTCCTTAAAAGCAAATGAAATTCCTCCCTATTCCTATTAATGACGTTACCACTCTTGAAATTGTATTAACTTGAAATCCTAACATCATTGTCTTATACAGTTTGAGGTGACTAACATAATCCTAATTCCCAATTTCCTTCTTCCTAGGCATTTTTCAATCAACTGCAGCTGTGTAACAAAGATATAATCTTTTGAGGCATATGACACATAGTGAGAATACAAATAATCCTATTTGTGTTTTTTTTTCTTTTTTCCTATAAGATAGATATGATAACCTGAGGGCAGAAATTTTTCAGTGACCATGAAGATAGGCCATAAGAATATAAAAAAACCTCAGTTCTAATATACTTGAGCCTTTAACAGCTAAACCAATGCTAGCAGCTATCTACCTCAACACTCACAAGAACATAATCCTTTATCTGTTTAAGTCATTCTTGGCAGATTTTCTGTTATGTGCAGTGAAAGCATACTAAATGATTCAGTTGTCTTTCTTATTTTCCAACTTTTTGACCACTATCCGTGTTATACTGTTAGCTTCCAAATTCTGTTGATTTCTTTCCCAGAAAAAATGTTTTTATTACCATTCCCAAACATTTCACCCTGATTCACTTAATTTAGATGAAACTTTGAATTATCCAGAGCAAACACATGTGAAAGAAAAACAAAACAAAACAAAACAAAACAAACAACATTTCAATCTTTTATTATTAGGATGACTGTACGTCCTGTCCTGAGACAGCTAGTTTACACCTGGTTTCTGATGTAATTATTAACAGCAACCTTTTCAACAGTTTTTGTCTGAACAATAGATTATATCGTTACCCTATTACTTGAGCACTTGGAGCAATTTAATTAATAATCTTACTACCAAGTTCTTGAAAACCAGAGATGCCATTTAGTGACTAAAATGGACATAGTGACACTGATTGCTCATTTCTTTCAATATCAAGTGTTTGACACCGAAGAGGTCCTGTATATTAGGCAATATTTAAATGACTTGAGTAGTATTGAGAGTTGCTCTTTTATTTCAAATGAAAGTCAGGCATGAAATTATATCATTTGAAAACATGGGATTCATCTCGCAGTGATTCACGTTCTGAATAGACCCCTGGCTTCTTACAGGATCTCCTACTCCTACTGCTTTCATCAGAAACCGATATCAGTCCTCACTTGTACATCAATATCAGATGTAGATAAAATAGAGGCTCATCTTGGTAGAAGAAATAAGTCCTAAAACCCCCTCTTTAGAAACTTAGATATACTTAAGGTTAGCTCAGCTGCATTCTGATGCATAAAGAACTAAAGTTTGCATTACTAGGGTTTAAAAAAATCTTGTTGGTTAAATCAGCAATGTTCAGTTCAAAGGTTATTATGGTGCTGGTTTTAGTAAATGTAGTTTATGAGAAAACTGGACTTTTGCTTTGTTTTCTCTTGGTGACTTGTGTGAGTTATCACAGACACAAATAACTCTCAAGACAACCTATTCAATGACTCTTTTTTTCCCTTTATAATGTTCTTCTGTTTTCAGTGTAATTCTATAGTGACTAACAACTCTGTCCAATGTTTTCCAAATTGAAGCTAGATTTTGGAAAATAACTTCTTGAATATTGTCCCACTAGCAGTATCTTCAATACATTTGCTATTGTGACAATCATCATGATATTGAACTTGTTTTATATTTTGTTCTTATGTATATTGCATTAAGTTTTTCCCTGAGAAATGTATAAACAAATCAGAATATTTAAAATGCTATTAATTTGGCTTTTATACACAGATTACAAAGTCTGGCTAATTTTCCTCAGAATCAAGCCTAGATACCTCAGCTTGATGTTTGTGGTTGAGCACAATAAATTGCAGCTGTTGTACCAATTTTATCTCTTCAAATCTCTAACACAAACCCTCATTCAAGAAAATGTTAATAATCCATTTTTATTTCTCATTTTAAAGTTTTACTTAAACTTTTTCCCCAATGGGAATATTTTTGGTCTCCCATTTTGTTTTAATCTCAATACTTATCCATCTCATAACTGAAAAACTCCTTGTGCAAACAAGGTCACCTAAATTTCTTTCCTCTCTGAACTTGAAGGACTGGGCCAGTATATTCTCCTTGAATTATTTTTTTATGTTGCCTACATTTGTTTTGCAAATAGTTCCTAGAGACAAATTACATATTTGCTTTGCTTCCTATTGTACCAATTGTTCCAGAACAATAAATAAGTGTAAAATGTTAAATGAGTAACCTCAGTAAAAATTAAATAGACAGATATAATGTTGGACAGATATAATAATGTGTGGATTTACAGTGTCTGTCATACTCTATGTTTTAGTGTATATTTAAATAATATTGAATAAATGCTTTTACAGTGTTTTCTTTTAATCATCCTTTTTTAATCCCTTACTTCAGATTACAAACCCATGTAAAATGAAGGAACTATGTTCTCTACCCTATTTTTATCAGAGGCAGTAGTAAAGCATAATATAGATGTGCATTCTTCATAAATATTTTATGATCTCTCTTAGATAATTCTTCTTCATATTACATTCCCCAAGGGGCCAGAATTAGGTTCCCAATCTAGTAGCTCCTACCTAAGAAGGAGAGCTCATGCTGATTTTGATAACTGCTAGATCAGAAAGTGAATATGCCTTTCTCACTGCTGGAGACATTGTCCATGACCAAAGGTTTTCCCATTTCCTATTGATGAGCACATAGAACTCTCATTAACACTGTGGAAGTTATGCATGCACTCACCAAGGGGAGGTACCCCTTAGTGTTGAAAGATGAACATTCCTAAAATAAACTCCTTTTACATCTAAATTGCAACTTGCAGGAGGTCTTACTCCTGAGCTGTGCACAAATAAAGAGGAAGACTCTCATGTGGATAATGAGTATATGCAAAATTCTTTAGTGAATAATCACAGATCTGGCTAAGGCAAGATGCATCTGTGCATGCATAATAGCACTCTCAAAAGCTGTGCTGCTTGAAGCATGGTTTGTTGCTGTGTGTAAAAGAAATTAATCTAGGGATGAAAAGTTATTATGGCTCTAACAAACTATAAAATAAACTTAATGTAATTACATTTGAAATGTATTTAAGCATGTCACATAATCATTGAATTTGAAGAAGATGATTCGGAAAGGACATAAAATGTCCAGAGTGGTAATTATTTAACAATGCCTCAGGAAAGTATCTATTTAAAAAAATTGATATAACTAAAGAGTGATATACATACAATAATTTATACCCATTTACAATTGGTATGATCTGAAATTTTTCCCCTTGCTAAATAAGACCACACATCGAAGTGGACTGGCCAAAACTGGGGTTTGGAGACAAAAACTTAACTTGAATTGGTGGCAAGAAGGAAGAGAGCTGACTCATGGACACTTACATTGCTTTTCCCTCTCCTCTTCGTTTCCTCCTTTCTGTCTCTCATCTCTTGCTTATCTGTGCTTCTATCTCCTCCTTCATATTTGACCTCTCTCCACTGGCCCTCATCTTTTTCTTCTCTTGATAGTGTCCTTTCTCTTTTCCCATATCCTCACCACAGTAAGATAATTACAGAGCTAAAATTTTACATATTGATGAAAAGAACGGGAATGTAAAAGTGTGTGCTTCGTCCTCATCATCTTCCACCATTTTCAAAGGCTATTGAAAAATACTCATTGGAAGAAGAAATACCAGAATTATGAATAAATGATTAGGCTGGAAGGAGAAAATGGAGAAGAAAATCATGATATTTTTGAAACAGCATGAACTCAAACAGAAGCAAGTACATAGTGACTCTAAATTTTTCCACATTAATTTATAATTTACATTGTTGTTAACTATAGTTACCCTTATCCTACCATCAAATATTAGAACCTAATCCTTCGATCTAACTGTATGTTTTTAACCATTAATCAACACTTCTTCATCTGTCCCTCTTCATAAACATGCCAAAAGACTCTTCTCAGGGTAATGCTGACCTTATAGAATGAGTTAGGGTGAATTCTTCCCACTTCAATGTTCTGGAAGAGTTTGTGAGAATTGATATTCTTTCAAAGAACTTTCTTCTTTGAAAATTTGGTAGAATGAAGCAATGAAGCCATCCAATCCTGAACTTTTCTTTATTAGAAGCCTTTTTATTACTAATTTAATCTCATTACTAATTATTTGTTTGTTCAGGTTTTCTTATTTCTTTCTGATTCAAGTTTGATCAATTTTATATGTCCAGGAATTTATCTATTTCCTCTAGGTTTTCCAGTTTTTTAGCATATAGTTGTTCATAATAGTCTCTGATGACCTTTTATTCATTTACAGTATCAGTTGTAATGCCTCATTTTTCATTTCTGATTTTGCTTATTTGTAACTTCTCTCTTCTTGATTAGTCTAGATAGTGGTATATCAATTTTGTTTATCTTTTTGGAGCACCTTTTTGTTTCATTGATATATCTTTCATATTTTTTAGTCTCTATTTTGTTTAATTCCACTCTGATCTTTATTATTTCTTTTCTTCTGAAAATTTTGGGTTTGCTTTGACTTCATTTCTCTAGTTTCTTGTGATGCATCATTAGATTGTTTATTTGAAATCTTTCTTTTTTTGGTGAAGGCATTTATTGCTATAAACTCTCTTAGCATTGTTTTTGTTGTGTCTCAAAGATTTGGGTATTTTGTGTTTTCATTTTCATTTGTTTCAAGTAGTGCTTTGATTTCCATCTTGCTTTCTTATTGACCAAATAAATGGTCATTCAGGGGCATGCTTAATTTCCACATACTTGTACCATTTCCAGAGTTCTTCCTGATATTGATTTCTAGTTTTATGCCATTTAGGTCTGAAAATATAATTAATATGATTTTGATTTTTAAAAATCTGTTGAGATGTGTTTTGTGATCTGATTTATGTTCTACCCAGGAAAATATTCTATGTGCTGATGAGAACATGTATTATGTAGCTGTTAGATAAAAAAATTCCATTAATGCCTAAGTCTGTTTCTTCTAATGTGCCATTTAAATCTAATGTTTCTTTGTTAGTTATCTGTCTAGATAATCTGCCTAATTCTGAGAGTGGGATGTTGAAATCTCCAACTATTATTATATTAGAGTCTATCTCTCCCTTTATATCTAATAACTTTTGCTTTATATATCTAAGTACTCTGGCATTGAGTACATATATGCTTAAAATTATATCCTCTTGCTGAATTGGTCACTTATAATGACCTTGTTTTGCCTCTTTTTACTGTTTTTGACTTACAGTCTGTTTTATAAGTATAGCTACTCCTGCTAGCTTTGGTTTCTATTTGCATAGAATATCTTCTTTCATCCCTTCACTTTCAGTATGTATGTCTTTACAGGTGGCATGAGTTTCTTGTAGATAGCATATAGTTAGGTCATTTTTTTAACCATTCAGTCAGTCTATATCTCTCAAGTGGAGAGTTAAACCCATTTACTTTCAAGGCTATTGACATGTGAGAGCTTATTTATGTCATTTTATTAATTGATTTCTGGTCATTTTGCACATTCTTTGTTCCTTTCTTTCTTATTGTTTATCATTGTAGTTTGGTGTTTCATTGTAGTATTAATATTTGAGCCCTTTTTCTTCCTTATTGTGTATTTGCTTCTCTAGTGAGTTTTATACTTTTGTGTGTTTTCATGATGGTATTTTAATAGATATCATTCCTCATTTATAGAATTCTTTTTTATTATTTCAAAATATTATGTAGGATTCTTTTAAGAATTTTTTGTGGGGTCAGGCTAGTGGTGATGAATTCACTCAGCTTTTGCTTGTCTGGGAAAGACTTTATTTCTTCTTCATTTATGAAGGACTCTGTATGGTAACCTTGGCCAACAGTTTTTTAATTTCAGCACTTTAAATATACCAACCCATTCTCTCCTGGCCTATAAAATTTCTGCCAAGAGTCTGCTATTAGGCTGATGTGGCTTTCTTTATAGGTGACTATATGCTTTGCTCTTCCCTTTTGCAGAATTCTTTGTCTTTGAATTTTGAACAGTTTAGCTGTAACATGCCATGGAGAAAACTTTTTTTTTTAATTGCATCTGTTTGGGATCTATGAGCTTCCTGTATCTGGAGGCCTAAATCTCTTGCTAGCCTTGGGAAGCTTTCAGTTATTATTTACTTAAGTCAATTTTCTTTCATTTTCTCTTTGCCTTCTGAGACACCATAAATTTGAATATTTCATCACTTAATTGTGTCTCATATTTTACATAGGCTTTGCTCATTCTTATTTATTTATTTATTGCATTTTTGTCTGTTATTTCAAAAGGCTTGTTTTCAAGATCTGACATTCTTTCTTCTGCTTGATCTAGTCTATTGTTGAAGCTTTCAAATGAATATTGTATTTCATTCAATGAATTCTTCATTTCTGGAATTTCTCCTTGGTTCTTTTTAGTGATATTTTATCTCTTTAGTAAATTTCTCATCCATATACTGAATAATTTTTCTGATATTTTTGTATTGTTTTTCTGTGTTCTCTTGTATCTTACTGAACTTCTTTAATATCATTATTTTGAATTATTTTCCTATGATTTCATGAATTTTTTCATTAAGATCTATTGTTAGCAAATTACTATATTCGTTTGAAAGCATCATATTTTCAAATTAATAACTTTTCGCATTTCTTGTGTCCTTGCATTGACATCTATGCATCTGGTGTTATTGTCACATATTCCAATTTTTTTAATTTGCTTTCATAGGGTAGGACTTTTTCCTGAAGATGTGCATTTGGTGTTGATTGGCTTTAAATCTGTATGCATGAAGTAGTATAATCTCTGAATGATTTTTTTAGGCTATACACATGTCAATAGTGTTGTGGTTTCCTCAGTGGCTTAGCATGTAGTTGTTAACAGAAGCTGTGATGAGGTTTTTCTGGAGACTAGAATGATAAGTGAGCCAGTCCTCAGGCCTCAGTGGTGGCAGCAGCAGCCCTTAGAGTGGTATGCACTGGCACCTGTGTTAGTAGGTCCAGTTGGGCCAATTTTTTGTATCTATAAGCACCTTGCTCAGGAGCCAGTAGTAGCAACAGTGGGCCAAGCAGGTGCATTGGACCTTGGGCCTATGGACAGTGGACATGGCATAGTGTGATGGCAGTAGCAGTGGTAGGAAAATACTCTGGTTCCCAAGTCAGCCACACTGATGTTGGAAACAGTTGTGGTGGGCTGGTTAGACCAGTCCCCAGGGCTGCATGTGGTGTGTGCCGGTGGATTCTAGCCACAGTGGAAACAGCAGATTGGTGGGCCTGACCCCAAACCCCTTAAAGGAGTGATCAGGCCTTCCAGTGGTAACTACAGGTACTGGCTCTGGTGGTGTCAGGTGCGGGGTTATCCCCAGGCCCCTGGCAGAATGCTTGAGTGGGAGCAGCAGTGACTGCACTGTACCCTGCTCCTAAAGAGGGAAGGATTTCTTTCAGTAGCAGCATCCCTAGGCAGGCAGCTAGGGAGTGTACTCTTTGCCCTCAGTGGTGTCTATGGGCAAAGTAGCCTGTCCTTGGGGGTGCTTTTTAATGCTTGGTAGCTCTGTTGTTAAAGGCTACAGGATTACTGACAGTGGCTCACACTACAGCCCGGTCATAGCATCTAGCCACAGCAATGGCTGTGGGTGGTGGCTGTCAATGAGGCTCCGAGGATATGTAGATGCAGATGCAGGTGCTACTGGGCTACAGGGAACAATGTAGTCTCATGAGGGCAGGGCTGTCAAAGTAGCACCTAAGGACTAAGGGAATTGTGTAGGATCCAATGTGAGCTTCCTCTCTGGAGCAATGCTGTTGTTTGGTCCCCAGGCATCTTCCTATGTAAGTGTCAGGGCCTGTGAAGGTTAAGGGACTCTCCCATGGGTAGGATTGGTCCAATGAATGTCTCTCACTTACGTCTTCATTTGGGGTGCCTCTGCAGGCTCCCCAACAACCTCACCCAAGCAGACTGTCTCCCTTGCTTCTCTTTCCTTGCTTAAGGTGTTTCCTGTTACTTCTCCATTGAATTCCAGTGTTTTTTCTCATATGATCTATTCAAAGTATGATTATCTATAAGCTATTTTGGTTATTCTTTGTGGAGGAGACAACTACCAGATGGTGCTACTCAGCCATCTTGAAGCCCTTCCCACGTTTGCCTATTTATTTATATTTTTAAAAGTTTAGTTATCTAAAAAAGAAGTACACCTATGAGCTCATATAATTTCTCTATAAGAAATATTCTACCAATGGGCCAAGATAGCATAGTGTATAGAAAGATACAGTCTATAATATTACTTGATTAATTCATCCCAAGCAAATATATACTTCTATTATAAAAATTTTATTATTAATTTTTATGACTTATTACTGGTTCTCAGTGAGGTTAATATCAGAAGAATGGGATGTGCTACTCTTGTTACTAGAGCATATAGACTTTCTAGATAAGTAGTTCTCAAACTTACCTGCATATTTGAAATATCTGGAGAGCATTTAAAAAAATACATGCTCTGGCCCCACTGAAAAATCGTGGAGGACAGGGTCCAGGCATCAGTATATCTTAAAAAGCTTCACAAGTAATCCTAAAAAATGTTTCTTGATTTAACAACCTCCCCTACAGGTAATTGGGTTAAATTTATAGTTAGAAGCTCCAAAGAGGTCAGAGCCACAGAATTTATTTTCCAGAGGCAGGCTAGGAGACATAATCATTCAATGTCTATCCCCTAAATTCTTGTTTTAATATATCAACTGCATAAACACTATATTGCTGATCTCACTCTCTAACACACAGATTACTTGAATTCCAATCAGTCTGTCTCCATTATCCTCCCTTAAGGTATTTGAGACCCTATAATGCATTTATTGTGTGTTTAAGAAAAGGCTTTCTCAAGCTCCACAGTAAATTTAATAGTTCCCTCTTCTTTCTGTCAGTTATATCTGTTTCCAAGGCCTATACAGTTGATGAAGCATCATTCTTGATACCTGAAAAAGATGACCACTAAGAAAACTGAAAATTATTTTAATGCTTTTGATTCATGTCCCTTCTACAGTTACTAGAGTGGCCTTCTGGAGATGCTGAAATTATTCATGATCACTAAACACTAATGATACTATTCCCATCACCTACACTACTACTGCCATTCAAAGGTATTGTTAGAGCAATTAAATAAATCACTACCTTTTTCTTAATCTATGCCATGTAAATGTGTCAATTTAGTTTCATTCATTACATAAATATTTCATTAAGCACTAATAGGTATCAGGCTCTCTGCTAGAGGATGCCCAATTACTCTGTTCCTATAGTTGGCAATATTTATAGTGCAGTGTCTGCCTTCTGTTGATATCCACACAAATAACATGACAACATCACTGCCCTGCCCTGAGTTCATTCCACCAAGGAGAGAGATATCCTATTTCCACTTTTGTGACACATTTTATTGTTTTGGTACAAAAACATCATTGGCTTGCTATTGGACTCTATTGACAGCTATTTGGTTTGAAAATAGTTTTTTGACTGTTCTTTTTAACAGTCCACTCCAGCCATTCCTAGGGAGTTAAAGGAAAAGAAAGTGTGTGTGTGTGTGTGTGTGTGTATGTGTGTGTGTGTGTGAAAGAGAGAGAGAGAGAGAGAGAGAGAGAGAGAAATTGGTAGGGACTTTTATTCTAAATGATATGGACTGTTAAATGATATGTTCGTTAAATATCTTTTATTTTCTCTCTGTAGTTTAAGGCACTTCTCATAGAAAAATATCCTTACAATCTCTTCTATTTTATCAGGTTTTTTCTTTGATTGTTTCTTTTTTGAGGGGGCAGGGGGCAGAAGGTTTCTAAATCCGTAATGCAAATAGACTCCTAGAGAAATTTTATGGACCATAGAGAAATTATAATTGGGTTTATAATATCACACTTATAATATAAACAATTGTTCAAGCTATCACATTTTACTCTATTTGTAATTTTAATTTTCAGTACTATTTACCAATGTCTAATAATATACATAATATACTTTTATTTATTTTTATAAGGAACTATTTTTAAAGTTGTTATATAACACATGCTATTAACCCACACCTTAATTAATATTTATAATTTTATAAGGAAAGGTGCTTAAGTTTTTGATTGAACTATATTACATCTGCAGACCAGTCATAAGGTTATACCAGAGTGAGCATTTGTTTCTAAGTTGAGAAACCAACATGAATCTTTAAAAGTAAATGAAAACTTGTATCTTTTATTCAATATTCTAGAAGGACCATTTTACAGTCATTACCTACTCTATATATGTGTCACCAAATTTGGTAATACATTATGTACATATAATCTCTGGGTTTTTACTATTAGTATCTATAAAAATGAGAACTACTAGAGACAGAGTAAAGCATTTTATTTTGAAACCCAAGAAATGCAATGTATAAACAGCAAAAGGCAGTGGGAGACTTCCAGGCTCTATACTGCTACAGCCCTTTTCATTTTCTCCTAGGGTCTTGCTGATCATGGGATTGTATCAAATATTCTTAACAGCATGAAATAATCAACAATTCTCAACTAGAGAAAAAGCAAAATCAGTAGTCAAGAAAGTGTTCTGATGCATTGAAAATATAGTTATAAAATTTGAGGTACACATCCCTCTCTTTTCCTATGGCTTTATTTAAACATAAATATTTATAAAGTAATTGTTAAAAAGTATTTTAATATGGATTGCAACTCAAAGAATCTCACCCTCTTCAAACTTTCCTGGAATTGATTTATAATGTTTAAATTTCTTAGGTTTAAAATTACAATGAAGTACCTTCAGAAAGAGCAGAGATTTTAAGTAACCCTTTCGTTTTCACTTAGATCTAAACACCTCAAAAATCTGATTCAAAGAAGGAAATCCTGTCACTTGCAGCAATACAAATTAACATGGAGGGCATCATGCTAATTTAAATAACCCAATCACAGAAAAACACATGATCTCACTTATATGTGAAATCTAAAAATTTGAACTCATAAAGGCAGAGAGTAGAAAGGTTGTTGTCAGGCCCAGTCTGTGGTTGCAGAGGATTGGAGAGATCTTGGTCAAAAGGGTACAAACTTTCAGTTGTAACATAAATAAGTTTTGGGGATATAATGTACAGCATGGTGACTGTGGTTAATAATAGTGTATTAAGTACTTGAATTTTGATAAGAAAGCAGACTTTAAGTATTCTACATATACACAAATGGAAACTATGGATGGCAATAGATGTATTAATTTGATTGTGATAATCAAATCAAATGAAACAGTGAAACAGTGTGGATCTCTTGGATAGACAATTAAAAAAGAAACGCTACATGATTTTCATATTAGTTAAGATTAAATGATACTTTTCAACACTAGACAATAAATGATAATGAAAAATAGCATTACCCCTTGAGTTTACATAAAAGTGTAGTTAGATCAAATTTTACTATTGATTGTCTCAATGTACTAATAACTCTTTACAGACAAAGTAGACTTTCATAAACAATGGTCTTGAAGGATTCACTTTATCTTATGTCTACAACCCTTCACAAGGTGACTGCTGCTGAGTGGTCAGTTTCCCACCCCTAACTAATGAACTGGCCTTGTGACTCACATTGGCCAATAGAATGTCACAAAAGTGATACTGCATCACTTTGAGGCCTTATGATGTCTTGTAGTTTCCATTTTTGCCCCCTAGAGATGCTTTACCAAAAAGATTTCTACCCATTGCACAAGTCTGGTGAGACAGAATACTTACACAAGTCAGCCAAAGTATATTTACTACTCACAGATAGGCATCAAGGATAAATAAACACGTAGGATCCATGGCAAGTCCAACCCCAAGGCTCAGGAAAAAGCTGCCTGAGGTGGATGGAGCTTTTGCATTCCTTGTGACACACCATAGCTGAGGGACACCAAAAGCACACCTCTGTGATTTATATACCTTGGGTGCAACTTGGCACACTGAGTTCAAGTATTGCCTGTTCTGGGAGAAATGAGGACATAGTCCGCATTGTTACAGATACGTACTCCTTATCTCAGGATGTTGCATTCTCTGTATATTCTCAGAACTGCAAATGAGAGGGGGACAAACTGGAGAATAACAAAATCTGTGACTTTTTGTGTTGATGGATGTAGCAATTTAGAGATCTATGTTCACCATAAGAATGCATTTTGGGGAGAAGCATTCATCTCTCACTTTTAGATTTGTTTTTATTACTTTATGGCATTTTTGCTTAATTGAGTATAAAGCCAATAATCTATTCTTTGATGGAATATTTCATACTCATGGAACTATACTTCCAAGAATAATAATCTAACAGTTTGAATTCTCTTTCAGTAGTGGCTTTTGAAGATAGATATTACTGTATTACAGTAACAATCAAAATGATCTCTCTTGCTATGCTCAAGAGAAAATATTGATGAGATTCTATAGCTAACTGGTAGGGAGAAGGTTATCAAAAATATTCTCCTTGTGAGGAGGTAATATGGATGATGTAAATCAGATTTACAAGGAAGTGACTCCTCAATAGTTCATAAACAAGAAAAATTTTTTATGAACTATTGGCTCTTGGGACCCTGAAAAACAGTGTCTGTGTTATGGTTATTTATTTTCTTTTCTTTTCAGAATCATATTGTAAGATGCCTCTTTTGACTGAAACTTTGGGCATTCCATATAAGGAATGATGACCTTTTTCATATCCCAGATTAGTTATAGAACACTAAAAATAATCATTATCAGTGAATATGACAAAGTGTCATGAGTGGGAAGAAATACTTTCATAATACTTTGCAAGTTAAGTTCAGGTAAAGTAAATGCAAAACTTCTTTGAATTTTAAGTTTTTTCATTAGCAAAATTTTGAAGAGATATAGACATGATCTCTTAGACAGTAATATAATATAAATATAAAATTAAAATGCTTATTTAGAAATAAAATAGTAAGAGTGGAAATATAGAAATACAAAATATTAAGATCAGTTCAGGTTTTAAAGCTGCATTAAGATCTGCAAGTGAAACAGAACTATAGAGTGCTTTATTATTCTTAAAATGTATTGTCTTCATATTAAGAATAAATATTAATACAATCAGATTCTATAATAAATATTGGCATGCCATGAGACAAAAAGCCAAAGCATTTATTTTTAAATATCTTAATAAACATTTTCTACTGCCTAATCTTTTCACTGTAATACATTTTAATTTGACACTAGAATTATCTCTTTTCTGAATTTTCATGGTATGTAAATGTGCAATTATCACCTCAGGCAGACACCTTTATATTTATTTGATTGTGTCAATGGCAAAAGCAGCATAGAGCCAAAGCTTCAAAAAGTTTAATAGTTAACCATTTATAAGAAGCAGCACCTTGTAAATTAGCAAGACACCAAAAAAAGTCTGTGTAAGAAATGTCAGAATGAAATACAGCAAAATCCAACTTCATACTGAGAATCTTTATCAGAGTACATAAGTCTTTTCACATGTGGCCAGTTATCCTAGTGCGAGGATCAGAGGGGAAATAATTGCTAAAGGGTGCATCCAGCTGAGTCTGTATTTTATCTTTACATTTATGAGAAAGAAGATAAAGGGCATTGGCCAATCTAGCAAGATCAGAGTTTATGGCTCCTGTTGGATGTTAGTCTTGAACTAGATAATACAAGTTCCCTTTCCTAATGAAGTGATAAAATGTGAAGATGAGCAACTTAAACCTTCTGTAATCAAAAAATATTTCGAGTGGAATATAAAAACATCACAATTAGGTAGTTTTATTTACTTTTCTCTTTTGATTTATTCTGAGGTTATGATATGAAACCACATTCCATGTTTAGCAAATGGAAAAAGAATAGAACATTTCACTCTAATAAAGAACAGGGTAATTAAAACAAACTTGAATAAGGAAAAGTAGAGACTAAGGCTATGAAAACTTCGATAGAATTATTTTATTTATCTGATTCAGTAATATAATCATTTAAAAGAAGAATCTACTCAGAAAACTTTAGGTGCTTGACATAATTTTGTCATTCTTTATTTTGGTAGAAGTGACGTCAAAGGTGGCATGTAACATTAGGAAGTAAGAAATCAGGAAGCATATCCATTTTAAATTAAAGAAAACAATTTCAAAGAACTTAGCATCCATCATACTTTATTTAATAGACTCCTGCACAAAAAATAAGTGAATATGTGCTTCATATTTATGCATACATTTACCCATAGCCTTTTCTTGCATAGAAATATTCTAAAGTAGCTAAATATTATGTCAATGTGTGTATATTATATATGTGAATAAATGAAGATACCCTAAATAATGACTTCTCAGAAATCAAGAGTATTAGTGGTTGTTTGATTATTCTTTATTATTAATGATTATACACCAGTATAATCATACACCAGTATAATCAGACCAATATTTTAAATTTCACATGCACTGATGAGCAAAATGTAATAGGGAATATCATCTTAATAATATGGCATTTGATAGATGGAGTTTATACTATCCTACTGTGTTGAATTGTAAATATACTTATTTAAAATTCAACTATTTGAAAGTGTTATACAAACAAATCTACATGTGGATTTAAAGTTAGCAGTTAATTTACAATGATGGGCTATAATTGACATTAAAGTAAATTCAGTAGGTTGTTTATATGAATGGATTGATATCTAGATTAACTTTCTTAAAACTATAAATACTTTATTTTGCTTTGGAGATAATATAAAATTTTACTGAAAAATATAATGTTTATAATTCTATACGAATACATCAATGACTGCAATAATCAAAGGGAATCTTTCTAGAGTATTAACTGTCAACTATATTTTAATTAGTTTAGCATAACATCATGACAAAGTCAGTGAAAATGACTCTCAAAGCATTTAGAATTGATGACATATGGATCAGTAATTAATTCTGGAAATTTTATGTTGTAGGAGAGAATTGTGATTAATAGGAACAGTATAGAATTCAGAGAAAAGAAAAAATAAATGACTCTCATTCCAGCTGAGCTCTCAACTAGGAGTGAGATTTTAGGACTACTGATCTATCTTTATTTAGTCTCAGTTTCTTATTTGTAAAATAAAGCTAAACGAGTATTATTATACATGGCTGTTAGTAGCATTTACATATTAATTTTTACATAGAATATGCTTAGTAGAAAATAAAATTACCCTTTACCTATTTTTTTCTTTTTCTTTAAGAGAAATCAGTCTTTCTTAAATCTTTGTTGTAATTCAAATGTAAAGGTAACTTAACCAAGCATAAAAATATTTGCTATTTTGCTTGTATCAATATGGTATTACATTTGTAAAACTGGTAATTGGAAAGAAGAATTTTAAATCAGCATGAAGCATATAATTGTCCTTGTGAAGGCAAAGTACCTAAAGAAGAAGCTTAACTCTGAAAACTAAGCAGAACTGTTATTGGGCCCTCAACGTCATGTTCACAGTATCCTAGATACCTAGATGCTAAAGACTCAGAAGAGCATATACACTTAAACACACATAAACATACTTCGTCTTCTTTTTATGATGCTCATTTCTCTGAATTTTCAGTTTATAAATAATGTAATTGCATACACACTTATGATGAGAAAGTGTCAGGATGTACTAAGAGTGAATATATAAAAACAGGCTTTAAAGGCCTAGTGAATAGGTGAAAAATGCTAAAACTTACTAAAATTTCTGTTTTGTTTTCCATCAAATCCTGTTTATATCATTTCACTCTTTTGCAATCAAATGAAGCAAACTTTTTTTTTTCCCTTTGATTTTTGTTTGTTCTTTCACTCACCCACAATGATTCTCCTATGAATACTTTCATCAGTGAAGGCATAGCTTGGATTTTTTATAGTTAAGTCTCTATTTTACAACTCAAATTTTACAAGTCAAATTAGAAAAGAAATGCATATTTCTCCATCCACACATTTGTGGTAAAAGTACAGGTTATGAAGAGCACAGCTTGCCAGGTTATGAAGAGCACAGCATATTGTTTATTTCATACATATGCATTCTTTAGAATATATCATTGCATAATAAAAATAAATTCTAAGATTAGTGCTCTTTCTCAAATCATAAAACAGCTCAAGATCTGCTAATTATTACTGTAATTTTTATATAAAAGAAAGAATCCCTGTTTAATATTTCATCAATGACATTTTCAGCCTAAATTCTTTTATTAACTTTTTTTCCCTGGTAGGTTTATTTTTATATGGTTATTTATAGAATACCTGATTTATCATAATAATGATGAATTCATGTTAACTATTTAACAAAATGTGTCAAAATTGAATGTATTACATAAAATCTAGTCAAATACTTTTCTAGTAAATTTTCAATGCAAGAATTCACTCAGATATTATCTGATACTGTGCAAATAATCCTGAACATAACATTTCAGGCATATGATGTTAACGTACAAAAGTAAAAATGTGATGCTGTATATGTGAAATAAATTATATCACTAATAGGATAGTACTTTGACTTTCTGCAGTAAGAAAATATGTAATAGCCATCACTATGTAGACAAAATGAGAAAAAAAATAATACTATATAATTACCTAATCAAACAATATTTTGATTATAATTCCTTCTAATAATAAAGATATAATCCTATAATTTATCATCCTAAGAATTTATACATTAATTATCAATGGCTATATAACAATAATTGTATTGAGTATTTTGGAGGGATATTAGTACTTTTCAAAAATGCCCTGAGAAAATATTTTTAGAATAGATGCCACAAGTATTTAGGATCTTGATTTAAGAAGTATTTCAATAGAAGTACTTCAGTTTATTTTAAATGACTAATTTGGTACAAGTAACTGTAGGAAGGAAAAAATTAAAGATTAAATACTGAGATTTCCATTAAGAACAGTTAATGTACAATAGACAGTCATGTGCCTCACATAAAGATGTTTTGGTCAGCGATGGACTGCATATCCAATGGCGGTCCCATAAGGTTATAAAGGAGCTAAAAAATTCCTACTCTCTAGTCATTTTGATTTGTATTTCCCTGGTGATTCGTGATGTTGAACAGTTTTTCATATATTTTTTGGCCATTTGTATGAATGTATAAATTTAGCCTAAGTACACAGTGTTTATAGTCTACAATGGTATACAGTAATGTCATAGACCTTCACTACTCATGCACTGACTCACCCAGAGCAGTTTCCAGTCCTGTAAGCTCCATTCACAGTAAGTGGTCTATACGGGTTCCATTGTTTATATTGTATGATGTACATTTTTTACTGTACCTTTTATATGTTTTGAATATATTTAGATACACAAATAATGTCGAATCTGAATATCCTATAGTAGTCAGTACATTAACATGTTCTATAGATTTGTAACTAGGAGCAATAGGCACCATATGGCATAGGTGTATAGTAGGCCATACTATCTAGGTTTGTGTTAGTACAATGTATGATATTTTTACAATGACGGCATCACCTATTGATACATTTCTCAGAATGTATCCTCATTTTAATCAACGCATGACTGTATTTAAATTATGCTCATGATGTCTCTTTGTTTTCTCACATGCTACTATCATCACCTTGATGAAATAGCCTGAGATTGTATAATAACTAACTTGGCAATTTGAGTTTTTGTTCCTTTTTCAGCCACTGTGATATATTGACCAATATATTAATAGCTCATGTCTTTCTATGTATTTTTAAAGTCTTACTTGGTCACAAACTCTTTGTAAGATTTGGAAGCATAATTTCATTTCATCTGCATGATAACTTTAGAAATTGCATATTAATTCTCATTTTATAAATGAAGGCATTAAGTATAAGATTTTAAGTAACTTGATATGTGTTGTTCTAGTAATGAAACAGGCAGAGATAGAGTAAAATTTTCTTAATGCTGTCTAAAACTTCTTCCTACATATGAGATTATTTCTATCAGCCAGTACACATATTGGTTTCACTTTTCTTTAATGAGGAAGGATGGGGGCGGGGAGAAAGGAGGGAAGAAATGGATTAAAAGAAAATAAAACTATAACCATTTCCACTCTCATATATCACATTTTCCTCTTCCACATCACTTCTTTAAAGAGTGGCATATTGCAGAGTTTATAAATTCAAATACTTACAAAGGCCAGATAGGCACATTTAGTGAGGCAGCTCAGTACTGACAGTGATGAAATCGAGAGAGAGCCTGGTCCAGAAAATCTCAAGGAGGGGGCCGCAACCCAGCTGGATATTATTTCAAGAAAATATAGGCAGAGGTTGATAAATCATCAAATATTTCAAGGGGATCCATAAACTCAAATTTTTATGCAAAATCTAACTTATAATTTCATATAATGAGTTGAAAGTTATAATAAATTTTCCATATATGGTGTTTATTTTGACTACTCTCAGATTATTCCTTGTTTACACTCTCTGTAATCTGGATTCTGCCATCCACAAATCACACTAATGGAGATTGTCAGGGACTTACATGTTGCCTTTTGAATACATCCTAATTTATCTGTAAGCAATTTAAAACTGTCATTATGTACGTTTACCACAATATGCCCCCACTTGGCTTTTTATCTTTCTCAACTCTCTCCCTTGTCAATCTTATTCTGTATTACATTTCTGTTATCATCTGTCATGTCAATAACTCCTAACTTTAAGCATTTAGCATAGATTCCTATATATGCTTGATAGGGATATTCATATACCTCATATTCAAATATCCATTATATATCTTAAGTTTTACTATTCAAACATATGCCTGTTTTTCAGGGGTTTTTTGGACCAAAGTAAATGTCATTATAATTTATAGAAGTCTATTTTTGTTTCATAGGATTTTACTGTTTTATTGCACCTTTAATTATATAATCATTTATTTGATAATGTCATGTATCACCTAGAAGAGTGTAATATCTATGAGAAAAATAATGTTATCATTTACCTTTATTATGACATTTTAGCACCCACTATGCTGGCTGGCATGCCACACATTTGTCAGTAAACAATTTATTTCCTCTTAGTTCCAAATTTACCCTTCAATATATGCTCTGCCATAATGAGTGGAATTCTTCTTTTGTGTATTTCTTTTTCATCATGAGCATGATGTTAATTAAACCTTCTCAGTAGAGAGGACTGGAGGGCCTATGGAAGAAGATACTCTCCTGTTGTCCCTGGCTGCTTCTGGCAGACAGACAGTGCAAGTCTGAGAATGTCTGGTGATGCTCAATGCTGGAACATGAGGTTTCTCAGCAACCTTTTAACCAGCGTTTGGATTTCTGCAGCCTTCACAACCTGAACACCACAAATTCCAGGCTTCCTGCCTCCACCGGTGCCCCAATTCCTCTGCTCACCTGTATGCCCAGCCACTGGCTAAGTTTCACCTGTGGCCTGCTCACACCTAATAGTTGGCCATTGTCCTGCTCTTTCTGCACAATTTTACCTAGGTTCCCTGAAAGGGATACCACTGTGTGTCACCTATTCTAAGCATTTTGCTTTCTGTGATTGTTGTTGTCCAGTGACTACTAACTAGCTCTGTCCTGTGAACCAGTCAACTTCTGTGCTATCTAGTGGGCTGCAATTGCATCTTTTCCAACAACCTTAGCCTTGGGGAGGGAATTTCACCTTCCAAATTTGTTCTCCTTTGAGTATGCTTCCTCAACCCTAGAGAATCTATAGAGTTTTCTTGTATTTTATAGTTACCCCTTTATCAAAGTTTACTAATACTTAACATTTCTCCTCTTTAAATTGTTGTGTGGTTTCTACTCCTTATGGACATAGATTCATAAAATCTCGATAAATATTTTTGAATCAATGAATAACTTCATAGTCCAAGTTACTTTAATTACCTTAGAAAGTCTTCAGGGTTTCTTCCATATTTCTAAACATGTTAAATATGTATCAAAAGACAAAGTACAAATTTGGAGATGGCTTGGCCAGATTTTGTAACTCTTTATAAATGACCCATTCATAAGCATTCAGAACATTTTAAAGTGTTTGGTATCCAGAATACATGTATAATTCCAACAAATAAATAATAGAAAAAGCAAAATAATCCAGTAGAAAATTGAGCAAAGTATTTGTACCAAGTTGTCATAAAAGAGGAAATCTGAATTTCTAATATGCATATTAAAAGTTTACCCTCATGAGCAATTACATATGTATAGAAATTAAACTAAAACAAGGCAACAAAAATTGCCTTGGTTAATTTAAATAGAAAAAAAGGATTTATCAACAGGATATTAGTTTCCACACAGCCAAAAATAAGGCCCCAAATCTAAAACACACAACTGATTTAATGAGAAAACCACACTTACCACTAGACAAGGTGCTACAACTTATCAACATCAAGAATTTGATCTTTCTCCTACTGCCATTGCCACCAGTGAGAGCATTTAAGTGTTTCATTGTATCACTAGATTATAATTAAAACTCTGAGGAGTGGATTTATACAACTAGTCATTTGCCTGTACCCTAGCTGCAACAGAGTATTGGATATTGATTATCTGTTATCTTTACGTTTATATTGGGTAGCAAGCTCTACACTGAAACAACAATCATAAAGATTTTCTTAATCATATGGAAATAATTAAGATGCTAAGTAGCCAAAGTGCAAACATACACCTATATATACTTTCTCAATACACATGTGCCTGAAAAGATTTATTTTAGCATTCTATGTAATAGTAAAAACCTGAAGAAAATCTAAATGTTGACCAATAGAAGAATGCTTAAATAAATTGTTGATAGACACTATTGTTAGTTCCCACAAGTCAGTCCCAATAAGCCTCTCTTTTGGTATTCTACTATATAAAATAAAATAAAACTTACAAACTCTGTCTTTTGTCTTGGAGGGATTGTGTGGATCATATCCTAATCAGTAATATTTGAAGAGAGGTCTGCTGTGAGCCTTTTGAGAAAATAATTTCCGTCCAATAAAGACGTGTGTATGTGTGTGTGTGTGTGTGTGTGTGTGTGTGTGTGTGTGTGAGAGAGAGAGAGAGAGAGAGAGAGAGAGAGAGAGAGAGAGAGAGTTGGGGAGCTCACTACCTGCCTATTTATTGCATAATAGTGATAGCATGAAGTGTTGAATTGCAGTAATTACTTTCTAATTATGAGGCTACAGGTCTAAGGATGAATACGAGGATCACTCATAAGAGGTGAGCCTGGCATCATTATGACATTAGTTAGCAACTGACTCTCTACTTTCAAATTCTTACTATTTGGGAAAATAATCCCTATGTTTAAATGGGGGAATCATTAGAAATTTCTGTTAAGTAAAATTGAATACATCCTTAACTTATTCTATATTTACTTGAATATTAAATGGCACTTAAAGATTATTGCAGACTCAAATTCATTAATGTTAATAAATTTTAAGATTAAAATGTTAAGTAAGAAAGTACATTGTTTGAAATAAATAAAATATAAATATAACATAATGAAATTTATTAATTAAAAAATTTTAAAGCACTACTACATGTATATTGCTCAGGGATACATATTTAATAACTATGTGAAACATGAATAAAAAAGTTGCATAGCAACACTAGAGAGGGAGAGAATGAAATAGGAATGGTTCAGGAGAGGAGATTTTTGACTCTTTCTTTAATATTTTATTTAGAAATCATATGAAGCAAGCATAGAAAATGCTTAAAATTTTTGAATTGAGGAAGTCAGTACTGGAGATCTATTATATTATGCTATTTTGTTTTGTACATTTTCAAAATTAAAATCTTTTATTTTAGAGTGTTTTAAAAAACAATGTGCAATTAAATTCTTAGAAAAGCACTGTAAAGAAAGTATCATTTTCTTCATCTGATAGAGTATACTACTGGTTTCATCAAATTGAAGTGGCTGGTTTAATTGTCTACACTCCAAATACAATTTTTCACAAACCGTTATTATAATATTACAAAATGGCATTTTTATGGTATTAATAGTGCATACTATGTTAACAGTAAATATCTACCCATCAGCTAGGTAGGTAACTATCTAACTATCTAAAAATTTTTAGCAAAAAGAAAAATGTTTTTATAGCTTTCTTTCTTCTAAAAGCATCTATATCTTGGAGCTCAACTAATTTCGTATAAGATATTCTAGTATTAATTGTATAATTTGATATTTTAAAGATCACACAGACTTAAGCCACTCCAAGGACATTGAAATTACAGAAACTTTTTAAGAATCAGAAAAGTTCTTCCTGGTTTACTAGAAGAAATGTGCCGTTGAAGAATAAAGTATACCGATGATTATGTGTTTTAAGGCCTACCTTGAATATGAAATTTAACTATAAACTAAGTGGTAAAGATGAGAGTGTGGCAGGGATAGAAGATAATAATAAACATCATCTTTTTATATATTTATTATTTTTATGTATTTGATATATTTCCCTCTCTTTACATATTGCTTTCATAGACATAACATTATATGACCTGACACTTTTTTTTTTTTTTTTGAGACAGAGTCTTGCTTTGTTGCCCAGGCTAGAGTGAGTGCCGTGGCATCAGCCTGGCTCACAGTAACCTCAAACTCCTGGGCTCAAGCAATCCTGCTCCCTCAGTCTCCCGAGTAGCTGGGACTACAGGCATGTGCCACCATGGCCGGCTAATTTCTTTTATATATATTAGTTGGCCAATTAATTTCTTTCTATTTTTAGTAGAGACAGGGTCTTGCTCTTGCTCAGGCTGGTTTTGAACTCCTGACCTTAAGCAATCCGCTTGCCTCGGCCTCCCGGAGCATTAGGATTACAGGCGTGAGCCACCCCGCCCGGCCACTTTACACTTTTGTACACTATAAATCAAACATACATTAAGCATGTTCTCAAAGTTAGAATGTAAATATCTATAGAAATTAAAGTAACAAATATATTAAAACCCATTACCTATTGGGGAGTATTCCTAATCTGAAATGCTCCAAAATATGAAACTTTTTGAGTGCTGATATGACACCACAAGTGGAAAATTTCACACCAGAGCTAATGTGAAAGGTGGCAGTCAAAATGAACAATTCACAGTTTATTCAGTGGTCCTAAGGAAAGAAAAGACCATCCCTGCCCACTTCAGCTGTGATATGGCTTTTCCACAAGGGCTAATAAAATGGCTGGTGTACAAGCTGGACACAGCAGTGGTAGGTTCCCCATAACACCCCATATGGGACAAGAGTACATGCATTACTCAGTGTAATTTTTTTGCTTATTCTCTGCTCTTTGATGTAAAGAAATTATTGAAAATATAAAAAAAAAAAACTTGCAGATATCTCCATGGGTAAGAGC
Source organism: Microcebus murinus (assembly GCF_040939455.1). Lineage (NCBI taxonomy): Eukaryota > Metazoa > Chordata > Mammalia > Primates > Cheirogaleidae > Microcebus > Microcebus murinus. Next base: position 47,801,314 of record NC_134116.1, read on the forward strand.
CACTAGAAAAAGAGGAAGAATTTATGTTTATCTACAGATTGATCATAAGTCAAGTTGTGGAGAAACTGGACAATGGTGTGAGTATGAAACATCTTATAGAAAAAGAATGGTGTTGGAATGACCACCATATATTATATAAACTGAAGAAACAGAAGGATAAACTATTGATGTTATAAGTTGAAAGTGATCAACTGATGGTAATGCAAAATAGAAAAACACAGAATAAAGCTAAAAATGAAGATCTCAATCTTGTATTGAAAAAGTGTGTCCATCACTGGATCCACACTGTCTCAATGAACACGTGCCACTTAATGGTATGCTGATCATTAAACAAGTGAAGATTTATCACTATGAACTGGAAATTGAAGGGAATTGTAAGTATTCAACAGGATGGTAGCAGAAATTTTAGAACAATACAGCTCTCAATTTTTTGAAATGTGTGGTGATAAAACATCTGCTAATGATGAAGCAGGAGAAAATTCATTGAAAGTTTGCCAAAGTCATCACTGATGAAAATCTGATGCCAAAACAAGTCTACCATGTTGATGAAACATTGCTATTTTGGTGTTATTACCCCCAAAAGACATTGGCTGTAGCTGATGAGACAGCCCCTACAAAAATTAAGGATGCCGAGGACAGAATAACTGTGCTTGGACATGTGAAATGCAATAGGCATGCTTAAGTTGAAACTTGCTGTGATAGTCAAAAGCTTGAATACTGACTGTTTTCAAGAAGTAAATTTCTTACCAGTCCATTATTGTGCTAATGAAAAGGCATGGATCACCAGGGACATCTTTTCTGACTGGTTTCACAAACATTTTTGTGCCAGCAGCTCATGCTTACTGCAGGGAAGCTAGACTGAATGATAATTGTAAGATTTTGCTATTTCTTGACCACTCTTCTGGTCATCCTTCGCTGAAATTCTCATCAACAATGTTTATGCCATGTATTTTTCTCCGAATGTGACTTCACTAATTTAGCCATATGACCAAGGTATCTTTAGATCAATGAAGAGTAAATATAAAAACACTTTGGTACACAGCATAATAGCAGCAGTAAACAGACATACAAGTGTGGAAGGTTTTCAAAAAGAGTTTAGCATAAAAGATGCCCTATGTGCTATTGCTAACACTTGAAACACAGTGAGTAAAGACACAGTTGTGCATGCCTGGCACAACCCCTGTCCTGCAAATAGGTTCAGTGATGACGATGAACAAGGTGGTGACTTTGAAGGATTTCATAAGTCAAGTGAGAAAAAATGATGTTAGAGCTAACTTATGCAGAAAATATACCTTCAAAGTCCGTAAGTAAGCTGGCATAAGTGGATACTGAGGAAGTGTTTAAGAGTGCTAACTAGGCCGGGCGCGGTGGCTCACGCCTGTAATCCTAGCTCTCTGGGAGGCCGAGGCGGGCGGATTGCTCGAGGTCAGGAGTTCGAAACCAGCCTGAGCAAGAGCGAGACCCCGTCTCTACTATAAATAGAAAGAAATTAATTGGCCAACTAATATATATACAAAAAATTAGCCGGGCATGGTGGCGAATGCCTGTAGTCCCAGCTACTTGGGAGGCTGAGGCAGGAGGATTGCTTGAGGCCAGGAGTTTGAGGTTGCTGTGAGCTAGGCTGACGCCACGGCACTCACTCTAGCCAGGGCAACAAAGCGAGACTCTGTCTCAGAAAAAAAAAAAAAAAAAAAAAAGAGTGCTAACTAATGAGGCTTCAGTTGTTCATTCATTGACCAATAGTGAAATATCTGAAGTGGTTCTGAATTAAGTTGATCATGATGATAGTAATGATGAAGATGACATTGTTAATGCTATAGAAAAGGTGCCTATAGACAACATGGTGAAAATGTGTGGTGGGGTTATTAAAGAACTGGAGCAGCATGCATTCATAACAGAACAAAAAATTATGTCAGTTTATAAAATCAAAGAGAGGCTTCTAAAACAAAAGCCATTGTTAATGAGGCAGATGACTCGGGAGGAAATATTTTAAAAAGCTGTCTGGCAGAATGCCTCCTCATTCCTAGAGGACCCACTTTCTGGTCTCTCAACTGTTTCTGATGTTTCCTCTCACCTGAAAAGATAAAATACTGTGTACACTAACCTTGGAGTCAAAACACAGCATGATAGGTGGAGACTGAAAGCCTGCGGTTGTTTGTTGTTGCTATTGTTTAACAGCTGATACAGGTATTCTGATGATGCAACTATGCTGCTTAGTTACCCAGAGCATATTATTTTTTCACTGTATTAATAGTATGTCCTATTTTTTACCTAAGAACTTATGTGTGAATAAATATAAGAAAATGATTTCTTATCAGTAGCATATCAATTCAGTCAGGAATGATGGTGATGTCAAAAATACACAGATTATCCACACAGTGGCTGAGATATTGATACCTTTGGTTTCTGATAATCCAATGTACACAAACTGTTTCTTGCAAAAAATTATTTTAAAATATTGTATAAAATTACCTTCAGGCCATGTGTGTAAAGTATATATGAAACATAAATGAATTTTGTGTTTAGTTTTGAGTCCCATTTTCTAGATAGCTCTTTATGCATATGTAAATATTTCAAAACATAAAGAAATTCAAAAGTCCAATGTAATTCTGATCCTAAGCATTTCAGATAAGGAATACTTAATCTGTATATATAAATGCCATGTAAAAGAGAAAATGAATGGACATGAAAGCTGAGAGAAGAATGGAAAACAATTACTTCATTAGGGTAATAAAAGTAGCAAAAGAAGAAAATTGAGGTATTATTGTTCTAACCTATGGTTGTGCCACCATTGGACTTTCAGGAGTGCTTAACAATATTGCCAAGGAATTGCTCCTCTAATGCTTGGAAAAGGATGTAGAGATACTTTCAGCTTAATTTAGATGGAGCTAACATAGGCGATATGCAAGACATTAGAAGGATATAATTGTTTTGTATTGTTTGGTTCTATGTCACCAATCATTATTATTGAAAAAGTAGAAAAGTGGGAAAAGTACAAATGGGGAAATCTTTTGTGCTTAATGTACTACCAAAAGGTGAAGTGTTGGTTATTGCCAATTCGATCAAAAGGGAGAAGCATCTTATTGCATTACATGTATTTACTATGTATTTATACACACATTCCAGCTTTTGTCATAAGTTAATGCATGTGTGGATGTAGGCATATGCATACACACACATTGAATATATTGAATATAGATAGATAGATAGATAGATAGATAGATAGATAGATAGATAGATAGATCCTGGAAAGGGAAGATTTGAAAGAAAAATGGAATTAAGATTTATTGAGTCTGTAATAAATGCCAGTTGATATAATAGACATTGCATACTATTTTAAATAATTTATGTAAAATTTATGAGCTAGGGTACTGTTATTATTCCAATTTTAGAGATTAAAAAACCTGAGTCACAGTTTTATTATGCACTAGAGAAAGAATAACCAGTAAGTAGCTAAGATTTATTTAAAGCAAAACTCATATTTTCTCTCTAACCCACACTTCTTCTAACATATTGTAGTGCATTAAGTTGGCAAAATCAAGAACTATTAGGAGGTGATGACGGTCCTGTGTTTAAACCAAATCCCACAATTTATTAATTTGTTTCCCACATTTGCTTATACTTTCTGAAACTGTTTCCTTATCTGAAAAAAGGGAAGTGTTAATATTAGTCTTATAAGAGTGATTCTACCCTCCCCTCAAAGTTCTCACTGGAGGAACAAAAGACCTAATAGATACATATAACATATTAAAAATGAAATGATATCCATTGTTCAATTATGTTATTCACGTACACCTCTTAGTTACACTTTAGTTTTCCTTTTTTCCATAGGAAAAATGTAAGTTTTAGTGTATAGGTTTTGCTTAATTAATGTCCTATAAGCTTATTTTATAAATATTTAGCTGGCCATTTTATTCTATATTTTACCAAGAATTATTTATAACCATGCAATATGTATTAAGTTAGTACCTTTCTTTTAATCACATAAATGATACAGAAAAGTAAAGATGGAATAAAAATCATATTTTATGGATTATACACATTCCAAATTATTATTTACTGTTTTTTGTTTTGTTTTGTTTTTGCTGGTGCTGCTAGAAATCTAATAGGTTCAACTACATAAAGACTCTTTCCATTTGTGTTAATTGTCAACTAAACGTTATGTTCAGTTTAATTATAAAGTGTTAAATTTCTAATACTCCCATATATCACCCAAATGCCATGAATAAGCATACTTGACCTGGTCAGAGAAAAACAAGTCTCAGGTAGACACAGATGCCAGCTGGACCTGGCAAAAGGATATCTATGGTTACAAATGTGCTTTGTTTAGAGTAAAAGGATCAGCAAACTAAATGGCAAAAAGATAAAAGGTTGTCTTTGGAAGCCTTTATTTGATCAAGGTAAATGTAGCCTATTCTTGACAACATGTCAAAATAAGGCAAAATGGGATTGCAATTTTTTTGTTATAATCTACTCTCATCTGTTTGTAAAGGCTTGTAAGAGGCATGCTGGGTGAAATTTAGGTATACCTTGCCTGTATTGAAGAAATGACTGAGTAAAGAAGAAACAACTAAAAATTCCTACTGTCTGGCAATCAATATAAATCATTGTATATTTAATGTCTTTGATTATGTTGATTCAATTTAGGGTAAAGTTCAATTTGACCAAATTATCATAGATGTAGTGATAAAAAACAAAGCTTTAATCAAGTTTCCAAATTTAAAAAAAAAGTTCAATTGTTAGTTTCAATTTCCAAAAACAGAATTTAAAAGCCCCACCTAATTTGATTAGGCCATTATTTTACAGAAAAAATAAGATACTTTTATTTTCTATAAAATAATAACAAAATACTTCTGTAATTGCAATAGTAATTGACACAGATTGGGACAGATTAAATACTAAATTAGAGAGGAAAAGGATGACCAAAGGGAACAAACAAAAAGTAATGGAATATTAAAAAAAATTTTAAGAGTTTAAGGAGCATATCCTAACCATCGTAGAGAAGAGCGAATATATTGTAGAGGAAGTTATATTGTAGATTCAACAGGATTTGGAAAATAATCTCATAAAAGGGTTTGATTGTGGCAGATTATAGAACTTGGCAAAATTTAGAGATTTGTAAGATCCATTCCAAGAGTTGGTAATATAAATAAACCCAATAGATAATTTTTTTTTTTTTTTGAGACAGAGTCTCACTTTGTTGCCCAGGCTAGAGTGAGTGCCGTGGCATCAGCCTAGCTCACAGCAACCTCAAACTCCTGGGCTCAAGCGATCCTGCTGCCTCAGACTCCCGAGTAGCTGGGACTACAGGCATGCGCCACCATGCCCGGCTGATTTTTTCTATATATTAGTTGGCCAATTAATTTCTTTCTATTTATAGTAGAGACGGGGTCTCGCTCTTGCTCAGGCTGGTTTCGAACTCCTGACCTCGAGCAATCCTCCCGCCTCGGCCTCCCAGAGTGCTAGGATTACAGGTGTGAGCCACTGCGCCCAGCCTCCAATAGATAATTTTTAAATCTTGTATAGCGTTCATTCTCATGAATATATAGGTTTTATGCCATATTGCCTTGGTTTTCTTATTTCTTACCTTTCCTTTTGTCCTTCAGCATCTCATACTAATATCACATATCTAGTATAAAGCATTCCTCAGGTGAAGTTAGTTGCTACATTATTTGCTGATATAACACCTGCCATACCACTTATTGCTAAATTTTACATTTGTTCCTAGTCAGACAGTCAGCCCTCATTTGTAAAGGATCAGTATACATTTTATCCATTTGTAGGTTGAAAATTATTTGTTATGGTATCCCATATGGTGAAATTTATTATTTATAATGTTTATTTGAATACATGATTAAATTAATAAATAAAATGTCTGCATTTTGATGAATTTTAGTTTGGGCTGTCAGAGTCATTACCACATGTATACAGCTGGTAGTATTTCAGAAGAAAGTTGAAAGGAAAATCCACCAAAATTGAGAAATAAAGGCATTTTAACTTTTTAGTTCTTAAATTATTTTCCCATTTTTTAAAATAATTATTTTATTTTATTTTTACATTATCTTAGTAAATTTGAAATTTTGGTGCAAATTACTATTAATTTTAACACATATACAGATTCATGTGGCAACCAGAAAAATTTGGATACAGAATAGTTGCAACACACAAAAACTCCCTCCCGATCTTTCTATGGCCACACCCTCCTCCCACCTTTATGCCTGGCATCTGTTCTCCATTACTCTAATTTAGTTTGCTTTGTAGAATTTTATACAAATGAAATAAAACATTCTATAACCTTTCAAGTTTTGCTTCATTTACTCAGCATAATGTATCAACACTGGTTCCTTTTTATTGATGGGTAGTAGTTCATTGCATATGTTTATGGAAGTTTGTTTACTCATTGGCCACTGAAGGATATTTGAATGGTTTCAATGTTTGTCTATCATGGAGAGAACTGCTATAAACACTCCTGTATAATCTGTATGTGTTTCATCATTTTTAATCAAGGATATTTTTCTGTTTTTTTTTTTCTTTCCTAGGAAATTTTGGGTGTAGTCTTATTTTTGTAAGTCATAACTCTTTCTTTCTTTCTTTTTTTTTTTTTTTTTAACAAATTGGGAGGCATCACTTTACCAGACTTCAAGCTATACTACAAGGTTATAGTAATCAAACCAGTTTGGGACTGGCACAAAAACAGAGGCATAGAACTATGGATTACAACAGAGAACCCAGATATGGAAACCATCCTTATATTGCCATCTGATGTTAGACAAAGTTGACAAAAACATACACTGGGGGGAAAAAATCCCTATTCATAAATGGTCCTGGGAAAATTGGATAGTCACATGGGAAGACTGAAACAGGATCTGTGCCTCTTACCACCCACAAAAATTAATTCTTGATGGAGGCCAGACTTAAAGCTAAGGCATGAAACTATAAGAATTCTAGAAAAAAATGTTAGAAAAACTTTTATAGACATCAGCCTAGGCAAAGAATTTATGAAGAAAACACCAAAAACAATCACTGCAACAACAAAAGTAAATAAATGGGACCTGACCAAATTAAAAAGGGTCTGCATAGCCAAGGACACAATCAATAGAGCAAATAAACAACCTACAAAATGGGAGAAAATATTTGCATGCTATACATCTATCTGATAAAGGGGTGATAACAAGAATCTACAAAGAACTCAAGCAAATCAACACCAACAACAAAAATAAAACAACCCTTTAAAAAAGTGGGCAAAATACATGAACAGAAATTTTTCAAATGAGGATAGACTAACAGCCAATATAAACTCATAAAAAAATGCTCAATATCTCTAATCATCAAGGAAATGCAAATCAAAACCACAATGAGATGTCACCTAACTCCAATGAGAATGGCTTTTATCAAAAAGTCCCCAAACAACATATACTGGCATAGATGTGAGAGAAAGTAGCACTTGTCCACTATTGATGGGATTGCAAACTAGTACAACCTCTATGCAGAGTAGTATGGAGATGCCTCAAAGAACTAAAAGGAGACCTACAGTTTGTTCCAGCAATCTCACTACTGGGTATTTACCCAAAGGGGGGGGGAAACATTTTATAGAAATGACACAAGCACTCTAATGTTTATAGTAGCACAATTCACAATTGCAAAGATGTGGAAACAACCCAAGTACCCATAAATACATGAGTGGATTAATAAAATACTCCATGTATACCATGGAGTACATTTCAGACACAAAATATGGTGATTTGGTATCTTTTGTAACAAATCTGGATGGAACTGAAGACCATTCTTCTAAGTGAAGTACTGCAAGAATAAAAAAACAAACACCACATGTACTCAATACTAAATTGAAACTAATCAATCAACACTTACGTGCACATATGGAGGTGAAACTCAATGGAAACCCAGTAGGTGGGAGGGGGTATGTAGGGATGGGTAATTTAACACCTAATAAGTACAATACATACTATCTGAATGAAGGGCACACTTATAATTTTATTCAAATTGTACAAAACTAAATTATGTAACCAAATCCGTGTACCCCATGATAGTCTGAAAGTTAAAAAAGAAAAGAAAAGAAAGTCATAACTCTTACAATGACCTGAATTTGTAATACTGGCACACTTATTTATTTGTACAATTATTATTTTTGGCTATATCTGCTGCATGCATGTAATTCCCAAGAGGTTAAATACTTTGTCTTGTGCACTGCCATATCATTAATGGTTGGGAAAATGCCTGGAACCAAATGAGCACTCAGTAATAATATTTATCATGTGAATGAGTGAATGTGTGTGTATGTGTGTATTAGAGAAAGAGACAGACAGAGACAGATCTTATAGTTCAATTTCATCATTTCAGGCAAAAGCCACCATAAACAGTATATACTAGGTTCTAGGAAGAAAAGAAATTATAGTTTTATTTGGGAATAAGTATTCACTGATGTTAAAAGATGTCATATATACAGAAGATTAGTTGGAAGTTTAGCATTCAAGTAAAAAGAAATCAGCATAGCTGAAAAATATATCTGCTTAAGTTTAAAAACCTACGAAAACAAAACAACAGCTTACATATATCAAAGTTTAGCTATTTAACAACTATTTTTCACTTCCATTTACTTTTTATTTCATTAGTATGTGTGCATGCATATATATATGTGTGCATAAATATGTGCATATATATACATATAAATATAGTAAATTTGCAGAATAACTTAGGACTTTCTTAAATTATTGTAGACAAATGGGGAAAAAACAATGCCATTGCTTTTACACTAAAAGCTAAGAATTTATCTGAACATTAATAGCAAGGAGGTATTTCAGTGCATTGTTTAAAAATCAAAAGAGAAGTGATTGACACCTATTTTAAGAGGAGGCAAATAAACACTTGAGAATTTCCTAATAATTCCCAATTAAAAATACAATTTAAAATGATATTTAAAACATGTATATTATCACAGTGCTTCACAAGTGGGCGAAATTAACTGTCTATCTTAATGAACCAAAGCAGGAAAGTGTTTCAGGAGTTGATCACTGCTGAGCAGCTCCTGCTAACTTTGTTCTAATTTTTGAAAGTAATTGTTGTTTGCTAAATTATGGGATACATGATAAATGGTTTTATTGGTTTAGTTTTAAGAAATCTGAATAAAAAAGAATGTACTTTCTAATTTCATCAAGATTTTCAACCTCTGGGTGATGGACACACTTGAATCTCTGACTTGAGGGGGGAAGGGAGGCAAGGGCAATCTACGTAACCTTAACACTTATACCCCCATAATATGCTGAAATAAAAAAAAAGAAAGATTTTCAACTCAAAGAAGTTGTTAATGTTAATTAGGAAAACTTTTTTCCCCCCTAAAATGTAGGTATCTTTCTCCTGTGGTTCACTATTTTCCCAGATTTAATATCAGGGTATGCTGCTAGTTTAAATTCCTTCTATACCCTTGATGGTGGAAATATTTTTCAGAATTATCATTATAATTTCTCAGGGCATTTATCAGAAGTGTAGCGTATTATTTCGGGCTGAAAATATATCAGTGCAAATGTAATTCCAATCTCCATAGCATCAAGGTAGAAATACCCTAGAGTTCATGATTGGTCATCCTCACTCATGAATATATCATACTGGGCTGATGGGCTCCCTTTCCCAGAAAACGAATTTTCTTTTTGACATAGTCCTTTTGACTAACTAATACCTTATCACAAAGAATGACACTAATAATGGAAATTTCAGGCCTTGGACATTTCATCACTGACATAACCTGGTATGTGTAAAACATTATCAGGGTGACATTATCAGCTTATGAGTTGCTCAGTAATCAATCAATAAGCATTTATAACTATTATCATTTGCTTATTAGTTTGTGTCGTGCTGTAGTGGAGGAAAAATCTATGCTGTGCTTCCTCTCCTGAAGGCAATTTCAATTTAGTGATATCTGTTATACCATAGCAATTGAATGAGTAAAATTATTCAACGAGGCTCTTTCTGTTTAATTTTCTCAATGAATGTCCTTAGAGACAATCAGTTTTATTTTAGTTATTTCCCAAGAAGTGCTAGTCAACCCAGCATTTCAATTATCATCTCTATTCATATCATTTCTAAAATGTATCTATAAATTTCATCTTTCTTTAATATTCCAGAACTCTATTTTCATATTTAATATATTTCATTTATTCAACAGATATATTTATTAATCACCCATTTACATGCATCTCTCTAAGCTCTGTGACAATATCTTTCCCAGTTTTTATAGCGCTACATCTTAGAGTAGTCTTTGATTCTTGATCACTGAAATGCGCAATAACTTTGAATACTGAGTCAGACAATTATAGACATTTAAATTATTTACATAAGCCCCTACAAAATTAATTTTTATTTACCACTTATTTCTTCTTAAAAGTTTTGTCAAGATTTACTCTCCCCAGAGTTTGAAATAACTTATTTCTTTTTATTTCAGAATATTATAAAATTTAACTCCACTAATTTTTCTATTATATTTTCAGAAAATATACATGCAGAATAGATTTTCTGGTGTTATCTGAATTTTATTTATAATTTCAATTAGTGAAAAAACCTTTGCCTTTATATTCTGTATACATGATTGTCATCCAGATGGTGTTTATTTAATAGAGTTGGCATACTCTTTCCCTCCTAAATATGTGTTTAGCTCTACCTTTGATAGCTGCACAGCAGAACAAGTTAGCATTACCTCCTTGTTTCATTTCAGCTTTCTTTTCTCATAGATGTTGGCCTGTAGCTCTGAGTTTATTATTCATCTGCAAGTTGCACAAACCTGCACATCAGTCTACCTTTTCCTTTACTTCCCATTTTACTATTGACTCTTTTTCTTTCTTTTTTCTAATTAGTCACCCTCAATTTTCAGATTTTAGTGCTAAAGTTCATATGGCTGAGGAAGAGATGTAGAACAATAAAAGCCTATAAATGCATTTTTTGGTAAAGAAAATATTATTAGGTAAGGATTACTAGATTGTTCTGGTAGAATTTACTTCATTCTACTTTGTGGAACAGATGAATTATAAAGATAATTAGAATTTCCGTGATACCCTTTCTCTGTTAAATAGATTTCTCCCTGTATCAGTGAATTCATTAGCAAAAAAGAAAAAAAAACAAACAAACATTTTCGTTTCTCTTTTACAGGCATTATGTCCAGGCTGTCATATTCTGATTTTATGCTATCTTTGTCCTAGAACGCAGTGTTAAATTTTGTGTTCTGTGGCTTGTGGGAGCAACAGGGAGTGGGATGGATTAAAGTGGGTTGTCTTTAATTGCTGAACAAATAGAAACTACAGTGATTTGATGTAAGAGACAGGTGTAGTATGGCATTAGAAGTAGAGTTGGCAATCCTGACCTGAGACCACTAAAGGGTTTGAATGCTGCTTACTTAAATAATCCAAAATAATTTGCATATGTATGTCTTTGTAGAGACTAAAAATGAATATTTAGCACTTATGCCTTGAGATTCTAAGCAAAGGCGCAGTTGGCTGGATGTTGCTTGGCGGAGGACCATCATGCCAGGAGAGTTAACCTTGAATTTTGAAGGGGCCACATGGGCCCAGGAAAGGAGCATGTCAGTGGTGAGAACAATGGGTAGAAGGTCTTCCCATTTCCCTGAAGTGTATAAAGCTTCAGGATGCTCAAATGCTTTCAAGGAGCAATTTCCATAAACAATTTAAGGTTCACTGTGGAGGGAGTGATGAGGGCAGATTTATTTTGCTTAGGAGAAAAAAATACAATATTTCTTTTACCTGATTATTCTTTTACAAGTACTAATTAGCCTTGAAGTTTAGTAACTGATTAGGGAAGTTGTCATATTAAATCAGAGTGAGTTACATGAGGAAACTGACACTTTTTGGGCCACTAATAGGAAAAAGCAATGTTGTGCTATGTGTTCTACAAAGATTATTAAATACAGGGATGAAATAATGTTTACACAGAACGACTTATATATACATTATGGAGGATGAGGGGTGCTATCTCCTTGTTTTTTTTTTTAATTTGAAGGACCCCAAAGAATAATGAGCAACTTATAATAATATGTTTAAGTATTAGATCATTTCATTTGGTTATACTCTTTTGTGAAGTAACTGTTCAAGTCACACCCCATGTGACTGTATACTCCCCACCCCACAGGCAGAGAGAGAGAGAGATTTGCATGTCTTTATCTTATTTTAAAATTGTGATTACTTATACTTTGTTGTTGTAAATATCTTCTCTCAGTTGTGGCTTGCCTTTTTTATTTTCTTAAGGATTTCTCTTGATGACCAGAAAATTTTAATTTTAGTTAGATCCAAAGATTTAAATATTTTCTTCTAGGGTTTAATCCTTATCTTGTCCTGTTTTAGATATCTTTGCCTAGCCTAAAGATGTGAAGATATTCTCCTAAATTTTCATCTATATTCACTTCCATATTTAAGTTTATGAACTATCCTAAATTAATTATTATTTATGGTATCAGGTTAAAACCAAAGGTTTATTTTGGCCTAATATGAATATCAAATTTATCCAGCATTACTTTTAAAATATAAAGTATATATGTATACATAATTTAAGGATATAGAAATATAAAGATGAGTCTATTTCTAGACTCTCCTTTTTCATTAGTGTATATTATATTTTTGCTTAATACTACTTTGCCTAAATTGTTGTAGCTTTATAGAAAGTCTTCCTATATGGTAGTACGTGGTCTCCAACTTTAGTCTTTTTTCAAGATTGACTTGGCTCTTTTAGTTCCTTAGGATCTGCTTGAAATTTCCACAGAAAATAAAAATACAATGAGGCAAACACATTTTTAAAAAAGAAAACTTTCTATGACATAAAATATCAGCAGAAATAGAAAAACTGCTCATTTATACGATTAATAATTAAATTGCTTCATTTAGAAAAAATATTCAAATTGAGTTAAGGCAAGGGAGAAATGAGAGTGTTATAGAAGAAGGAACAAAAAACGATAAATTAGAAAAGGATAGAGTAATCCACAGATATTAATGCAAAATCTATAAGAAGAAAAGGAAACAGGAAAATACATAGAAAACCTAATTGTAATTTAAAAAAAAATAAGTTTCAAATCAGAAAAGAACATGAGTATATACAGAGGCCACTCACAATGTATAATATATTTCAAAGTATACTAATACCACTATGTTTAAAAATAATATTTTAATTTTTGTGACTAAGGTGGTAGGAACAAAATGTCACAAAGCAAGAGTAATAATTGAATAAAGAAGCAAACAGAGAAGGAAGATGAAAAGAGTTATTTTATATATTAGAAAATGTTGAGGAATGTAATACAGATTATGAAGATATGAAAATCATTTTATGTCACTTTATACAAGTGGAATTTAAATTCGGAAAATGCTATCATTCATTTGTCTTTTTCAGTATCTTTTAAAAATAAGTAAATTGATGTTGCATTCTTATTTGAAGTGTAGTGAATTTGCAAGCTTAGAGAAACAAAAGATTAGATATTTCTTATTAAATTGATGAACTATTCATTCTAGAAAAACAAAATTTTTAACCAAACATTATAGAACCATCAGAATCTGAAGTAAATGGAGAATCTGAAGATAATGTGTACAATGGAATGAATAATTTGAATAAAGATATATTTTAAGCAGAAGCTAGGTATTAGAATTAAAGCTTTTTAAAATTTATTTAAAGTATTAAAGCAAACAATATGCACAGAAATATGTGTTTGTACAAGCACTGTAAAAGGACATAAATATTCATTAACAGAAAGTGTTGAGGCATCATTCTATACTTAGATTATGCTTATTCAATCTCGCCATGCTTCTAATTATTCTTCATTTAACTACTTGTGTCTCAGAGGTTTTCTGATATAAAGGAAAATTGCAGCTTGAGGCAAAAAATGAATGCTCAAATGCCTTCTAATTCATACACCTGGATATACTTTCTCAACTCATAGAAGCACTTTTGTGATTTACCACTGCTTCAGTGAAATGAAGTAAAAAACTGTTTTTATATCAGGCATCCTCTTCAAGGGAATATTAGGAGCTCAACAATGATATCCTTTAATTCTTCATTAATCATAGTCATCAAAATCATAAAGTAATTGTATGCTATTTCCCACATAAACACAGCACACCCACCTCCTTGGATATTCTTAGAGTAAAATCACAAAATTTATCCCTGAAAACACCATTATATTAAGAGCCGTGGATGAGAACAGCTCTTAGCTTGGCTTTATAATATTTGCTTACTTAAAAATCTAATACTACAAACATTAATTACCTATGTAATATCATTATATGTAAAAGAGGTCATTTTTCAAATCACTTTTTCTCCAAACTAATTATGATCGAATAAAATCATGCTTCATGACTTTATAAGAAAAGTAGGGATTTATTAAACATATAAGCTTACACAGTTTTCACAACTTGTAAGTGAATACTGACAAAAGTAAATCTACCTTGACATGTCCCTGTCCTGCTTTTCACTTCTTCAAGGTTTTTCTGTAACTTTTCTAATCCTCTTCTGTCCCCTTTCTTATGCTTTCCCAATTCCACACATTTTCATTTAGTTAAAAAAATGGAATCAGGGAAACATGACTTTTTTTTCTGTTTATGTCTGTGGAATGATAGAGATTGTTTATTTTAGTATGCTGACATTATTCCATTTTCTAGATGACCATGGTTTCTAAAAGATGAGACCATCACTCCTATGTGGGAAGGTAGTAAATTGGATACTTTTGCTTACTAACTATATCACTGGTAACAAACGTTGAAGCCACAAGAAATATTGCTTTAATTACTTAATTCTAGTTATATATGGGTGACATTAAGGAATTTCACTACATAATTCATGAAATATTAATTTTAATGAAGATTTCAAGCTAAGTTTTTAAAAAGTTTATTTTCCCACAAAATAAGGTGAGAAAATAACTAAGTTTGAAATATATGAATGTTTGCATATATTGTTATGTCTAGAGTTATTGAATAAATATCTTCATAATATTAAGAGAATTAAAATAAGTTTTAATAATTAAAATAAGATATTTTTGACCTAGAATATGATAAGTTTGTTGTGGGAGCACTCATGTAAAAGGGAAAAAAGATTTCATTAAAATGTAGAAAATGCAAACATTGTGGTCAATACCTTATAAATCTCATGGATTTACAATTGCCTCGTGGAATAAATGAGGAGAATAAAAGTGTTGACACAGCTTGATGAGTTGATATTTTTCAATGCTTACTTTAAAAGAGTACCTGATGCAAGCTATTTGGCAATTTTGCCAAGTTTCTAATTTCCGAACTCTCATTTCAATTAAACTGTCTACCAACCTTTGGCACAGGCAGACATATTACAAAATCTAGATTAAGTTGATGGAAAACACATTTTAACTAAACAGTTCTTTATTTCTAAGTTTACTGTAGTAAAGAGAAAGTAAAATATCTAGCACCTAAAAAGAAACTCTGCTATTGAAAAATAAATGGTTAATAGCTAACTCATTACTTTATAGCTATTTCACTATTTCTATCTTTTAAAATATTTTGTCTTGTAGAATTATTCAAGGCTAACACTAAATGCTAACATTCTAAGTTGTAGTGTTTATGAAATTACAATAATAAAAGATGCTAGTCTACTTTCTTATTTGAAGATATTGGGAGAAGACACAATCTTGTGCTTAGCTGATACTAATGAAAAATGTCCTTTGAATGTTAAGCCTTTTTCTTGCTTGTGCTCCCTAAATCTGTTCAATGAATTCAGACAAATGTCCTAGCATCATCAATGCATTTTTCTTTAACCCAACGGTGTTCCTATCTCTCAGTTCCTTCACCATCTGGCATATTTTTTCAAGGTGACTCATTAATGTATAAATTCTATTTAAGAAACACTTGAGCATGACACAAAGCATTTGGAAGAAAATATGCATTAACAAACAACGTGTATTTTCTAACATAAGAAATTATCTAAAGGTCATTGTATGTTGGACTAGAATTCTTAGTATTGATGTACTTAACCTAAATTCTAAATAACTTAAACAGTTATGACAAACACATACAAAAAATATTGCAAGCATGGAAAAAGTACATTTCACAGAGAATTCATTATATAAATAAGGATAAACTTGAAAAATTCCAGAGAATTGAATAGAAGGTCAAAAAACAAATATCCTTCTGAATATAAGCAAACATTTTTAGTGCCAAAACTGAAAATGAGTTTTCATGCCTGAATAAGCTGTAGGTATGACCTGATATTTGTATAAACATGTTATAGTAATGGACTAAGGAAGTCAGTCTAGAAACTGGCTTGGGTAGAATATGAAATAATTATTTTTATGTATATGATTAATTTTCCCTTATACCAGGGCTGGAGAACTTGTGGCCTTCTAGGTCTTTAAGTGTATCCTTTTGACTGAACACACATTTTACAGAACAAATCCTTTTATTTTTATTAATACATTTTTGTTAGTCTTTTATGCTTTTATTTTATTTTAAAAATGAACATATTTAAAATATCAAAGAATAAAATAAGTTTCAACAAAATAATCCACCCACATTGACCAGCACAATTAGAATATTGGTAAGCCATAAGGGCTAAATTGACAGCTGCTATGCTTATGATTTAGTTCTAACTTTTCCTGCTAGACTGACACCACTACAACATGAGGCCGGTTGGTGACAGTTTATGGGGGTCGAGTATGCCAGTCTGTTATCAGCTTTTGGCAAGGGTGTACTGTGTTTCTGTTTGAACTAGAATTTGTGAGTAGTTGCACAGCTCGACAGAATTTTTTTAATACTGTCTTCTTAACAGCCCATCATGTCAAAGAAGATTAAGAGAATGCAAAGGAAGAAAACAGATTTTTTTAATGAGAATTGAGAATTGCAATATTATCTTGTTTCTGCTAAAGACAAGATGATTTACTTGCTTAGTGATACTTCAATATCAACATTAAAGAAATTCAATGCCCATCAGCATTATAACATTCTTAAGGGCCACAGATAATTTAAATTAGGAGAGATGCAAAAGGTTGTATTGCAGAAATTAAATGATGAAATGCAAAAGCAAAGACAATTCTTTTAAGTGGCAGTAAGACCTGGAAATAATACCACTGAAGCAATTTGTAAAGTGGCTTATATACTTGAGGAAAAAAAGGGAGGCCATTCAGTGATGTAGAAATTGTGGAAGAATGTATTGTTGAAGTTGTAGGATGCTTAGACCCTGATGATGTTCCAAAATACAAACAATTGCCTCTTTCAAGGAGAACCATAACTGATCAGCAGCATGAATTAGCCTTCAACTTAACTGGAAAACTTCATGCAACACTTCAAAAGGAAAATATATGTTATTCAATTGCTTTGGATGAATCAATTGATACCACTGAATTGGTGAAGGGTTTATTTATACTCATTCAGGTCATAACAGGAGATTTTCTTTGCTGCATAGTTACTGACTTTAAGCACTTTGATGAACAGAACATGGGGAATAGTTGTCTTCAACAACTTTCAAGATAAATGTGAAGTTGGACTAAATTTGGTGAATTTAGTGAGTGTGTGTACTGACAGAGCACCTTCTGTGATAGGAATGCATGAAAGGTCTATTGCACAGATAAAAAAATTTTAACAAATCCAGGTGCTCTTATTTCTGTTTATTGTAACTTGCATCAGCAAAATCTCTATGCTGAAGCTACTATTTTAAGTGAGATTTTGTAACAAGTTATAAGTATTGTTAACTATATTCGTGCAAATAAAACATGGCATCTTCAGTTTTGTAACATGCTAAAGTTGAATAATGAGGTATTCAGTATGGATTTGCCCAATCATTCTAAAATACGTTAGCTATCACAGCGGTTAGCCAAAATTTTACCCCTGTGAGAAATGATAGTTACATTTTATGAAGAACATAATCAGTAATGTGAATTATTAAAAGATTTCTATAGGAATGCAGCAATTTTCTATGATATTATGTCAAATCAAAATGACTTCAATGTTTCTTTGTAAGTTAAAACTAAGTCTATATATGATATGTTCAAAAAAGTCCAAGCACTTTGAAAAAGGCTCTGTTTTCGAAGCACTTCTTTAAAATGAAATTTCAGATGAACATTTTCGCCTGCTAGCAAAGGTCACTGATGAGCAGGATGATATATGCGAATCATTTGGAAGAATTCACAGCTCTAATAGACCTATTAATCGGAGAATACAATAAAAGGTTCACTGACTTTGAGAACCATGACATCACACTCATTAGCATTTCAGCCTCACTTAGTTCATATCACTGAGGCATCTAATGAACTACAGATGGAATTGATTGAGCTCTCAGTAGATGACATTTTAAAGTCATTGTTTGATGCTAAGAAAGATCCAATTGAAATATGGAAAAATGCAGTACAGTACCCATGCCTTTGGCAACATGCCTAAAAAATGCTTTCTTGCATTTTAGCTACTTATTGATGCAAATTTACATTCTCCTCCCTTATGCAAATGAACACAACCTTAAGTTCACAAATGACTGATACCCATCTAGAAGATCAACTAGAACTGTGGACTTCCATGGTGCAACCAAATATTCAAATGCTTTCCAACAAAAAGCAGACACAACAAAGGCATTAAAAGCTTTACTATCAACAAATGGTTTTCATTGTTTGAAATTATTTAGTTTTTTTTTTTTACAAAATAATGTACAATTTTAAGTATATTGAATTGAAGTTTCTTGAATGTAGCCTTATTTGATTACAGCTAAATTAACACGGCCTTCCAACATGAAAAGTTTCCTCACCCCTGCCTTATATGTAGATGGCCCTATAAAACAGGAATGGATCCAGGAATACTGTATTCTGAAGTAAAATGTAGATTTTATAATTCAAGTAAAACAAAAAATAAATAAGTAGAATAAGTAAGCACCATACATTTGTTACTAAAGGAATAAATGCTAAAAAGTAGACAGAAAACACATATTTTAGAACTGGTCCAACTGCTTTCTATAATTCAGTTTTAAATCTAGATACAGTCCAACATTAATGTATTTTATGTCATAAATATATTAACTTGATTTTAACTTGAATTAACTGGTTATTTGATAAAAATCATGATAATAACTAATTTTAAGAGTTTCTCATATGTCAGATATCATTCTAAATTATTTTCCCATATTAATATGTTTTTTCCTCACAATTCATTGAAAAACTTATTATTATTTTATTTTCCATTATACAAATAAGGAATGAGAGGCTTAGGGAGATTTAAATAAATTTTCCAAGATCACATTATTATTAAGACTAACTTGATACTAGTTATGTCTTTGTCCAAAATAAAAATTAAAGCTCTATTTTCATTATGTTTTAAAAATGTCTGTAAGAAATATTATATTATTGGTCATTTATTTGTTTCTAACAATTTCATTTGTTACAAAATCAAACTTGCCAAATATTTTGACACTGCAAGTCATTTAATCCATTTTCAAAATTGAAATGAGATTTAATATTTCTGAGTGCTATATTGACTATAAATGGAAAGTTTAATGACTGGTACTCAATTGTGATGGCATCAATCATCTGAAAGGTGACATTTTTTAAGAGAAATATAATACATTTAAAAAGTAAGTTAGGAACAAAAGCAGGACTTCCTAATGTGGAGTCAACACAAGATCAGAGATTCAAAGACTGGCACTAGCTCTGCCAATGACAGTCTCAACAGCCTTGTATAAAAGTATCTAATATTTTAGGTCTCATTCATCTCTATATTCATTCAGAAATTATTTAATAAGGACTTATGATATGCCAAGCACGGAAGCAGAACTGGGAATAAAGTGATATAACAGAGCCATCAAAAATACAGGCATTGGGCTGTGTAAGATAACTTAGGAAGTGAGTGCAGAAATAACAGAAAAGAGGTATGATCTCTTTCTTAGACAATGAAGAGAGTTAAGGTCCATACAATTAAGGAGAATAAACAAAGGAGAATAAATTAAGGAGAATAAACAAATATGACAAATAACTGCCAGTGTGATAGAAGTTAAGTCAAGGTAGAATGTAGTCCATGGTCTAAGGAAATCAATGTTCCAGAAGTTGTAGAGTGTTAACAGCATGTGATGTGATTCTGTTAAGTCACTTAAATATGAATTGATAATTGACCACTGGGTTTGGGTGAGTGGAAATGAAAACAGCATGTGATATTTCTTTAGAATGGAAGAAGCAATATCTGACTGGAGTTGGTTGGAAAGAGAATAGGAAGAGAAGGAAGTCAAATGGCGAATACAATTGCACTTTCAATGAGTTTTTTTTGTAAAACAGAACAGTCAGATCAGGGACTAGAAGGGAAAGCAGGGTCAATGGAGTTTTATTTTGTTGTTGTTTTGTTTGTTTTTAAGCTAGGTGAAACTTTAGTATGTTTCTATGCAAATAAAAATGACCAAGTAGCAAGAAAAATATAGATCATGTAGGAACAAAGTAGGGAAGTTGCTGGAGGAATTTATTTGTAAACAAGGGGGAATGGGGCCCAGTGCACAAGCGTAGAGCTGAAGCTTATACAGGAGCATATAGCTTATTTGTTGTGGGAAGAGGATAGGCATGTAGATTTGATGATGGTTCTATGCAATAGTTTTTATCATATACCTTGTATATTGCCAGTGAAATAAGAAATAGCCATAAATGTGCATCTGGGAGAAGATAACTGTAGTTTCAGAGGAGAATAATTGGGATAGTCATGCAGAATAATGAGAGACTGATTGAAGTATGGAGATGAAGTGGTATTGCCAGATAGACTTAAGGGCTCCCTTGAGATCAGTGGTCAGGAAATTAAAATGAGATCATTCAACATGATTGCAAGTTTTTCTCCTTCAAGTTCACTTATTTGATGATAACTTAGAGCAAATGACCTGTGAGAACAATAGATTTTTTTTCAAGAAAATATAATAAAACAGAAAAGAAGGTTGGTAATTGCATTGAGGATTTATGCATAAAGCAGAGGGATTATACTTGGCAGTTACAAAATTTAATTCAGATATCTAGGGATAAGAATAGTGCAGACATGGTGAATAGTGAAAAGATAGTAATAGCAATGAATTGATTGAAAGATAGGATGAACCTAGTAATCAGTGAGGGAGAGGGATAAGCTGTTAATGGTAATTTTCAAAGTCTAGAAGGCTAAACTATTATGACTCAGAGGGTCCTTGAAGGACTGTGTGTCTTTATGGATATCGAGAGCATAGTGTATATGGATGTGAAATTTACTGAAATTTTGAAAGAGATAGTTTGGAAGAGAAAGACAATAAGCTGTATAAACAAATTTTCAGAGAATGGTGGAGATTAAAATGGAGATCTGTAAATAACTGTGGCAAAAAGCATAAGTGTGTGTCTTATACTGTTGCCTTGAGCTTCGAAGTAGCTGAGGGTTAGGACAAAGGAGAGGGAACACTTGTCTGTTTGTTGTGAATAACATCGAAGACCATTCTAGGCTGAGCATTAAACTTTTAGATGGATGTAAAAAATTAGATAAAATAATATCATATGGGAACAAAATATGTTTATTGATCCAAAATCCAGTGAGGTTGGTGAGTTAGTCAACTGGGTTTCTGTTGATGTTTTCCAAATCTCTGTCTAACACTTGGTCTGACAAACTTCAGGGTTAGGTTTGTCAGTAATAACACCCTGATATAAATAACACTGGTTTATCTGTCAGTAGAATCACATTGCTCCCTTCCTAGTCAATAAGATTTGGGTATTTAAGAAATCATCATCCTACTACAGTGGGGAATCAGTACCTTGTCCCAAACTCTCAATAGAATTTCCTCATGCCCCAGAGCAGAGCTTTTATTTTGACATTATAAAACAGGAAGCACAGATTCAAATATGTACAGAAAATTTAAATAAAGTAGTCAGAGGTAAAGAAAATCAACTACCTTAAATATAATAAAACACTACTTTTACAGAACTATGTCGTAGGCCAATAATAATGCAACCATGATTAGTTCTACCAATTATTTTTATTTATATATATGTATATACACATATATACACATACACACACACACATATATATATATATATGTACATATATATATAATTTTTTTTTGACAGATGAGGCTGGAGTGCAGAGGCCCATTCATATAGCTCACTGCAACCTTCAACTCCTGGGCTCAAGTGATCCTCTTACCTCAGCCTCCCAAGGAGCCAGAAATACAGATATGTGCCACATCATCCTACTAATTTTTAATTTTTTTATGGAGACACGGTATTGCTATGTTGCCAAGGCCAGGCTCAAACTCGAACTCCTAGGCTCAGGAGATCCTCCTACCTCAGCCTCCGAAAAGTGCTGGGGTTACAGACTTGCGCCACCATGTCTAGCCCTAGCAATTATATTTTAAGATAAGAAAATGAATACAATGTAATTTTTAAAAGTCACATAACTCTGCAATGACCAGCCTTTTCAATTTCAATACAATTTTGACAGCATAGAACTCATTGATTTTTTTTTTTTCTTTTTCTTTCTTTTGAGACAGAGTTTTGCTCTGTCACCTGGTCTAGAGTACAGTGGCATCATCATAGCTCACTGTAACCTCAAACTCCCGGGCTCAAACAATCCTTCTGCTTCGGCCTCCTAAGAGGCTGGGACTACAGGTGTGACCCACCATACCCGGCTAATTGATTTTTCTTCTCAACTTCAAAATGGCAATGTTAGGATCTTTATTTTTTGGATGTTGTGATATGCAACATAGCATATCAGAAATTATTACTAAACTTATTAAACTTATCATAAATAGAGAACCATATCAAGATTATTTAAAAATCAACTCTTATGAATTTAAATTACAAAACATACCTGTTACATTATAATAGATTTTTTTAGTAAATTTAAAGTAAATGTGTTTAATAAATTAGGTTTCTGTTTGTAAAGGTTAGTATCTGTAGCTATCAGTTATATTAGTGATGTGAGAATTTTCTCAGAAATGTAGGGATAGAATTTTAATGAAACATTTAAGATACTTCTATCCTTAGAAATTATTGAAAATAAATCGACTAAGAGATCAGAAGATTACCATATGAGGTTAGGAAATGTGTCTGTATTGTTCACTCTTGTAGTCTTAGAACCTAGATGAATGCCTGGAACTTAGCGACTATTTAATAAATACTTTTTAGTGAATTAAAAAGTATATCTCTTATACCTGTGAAGTATAATCCTTTTCAATTAATTCTACTTAATGTTACCTTGATAGATAAATTAAATAGTTGAACAAGTATTATTAAGAATAACACAAAAAGTAATTTATTTTGATATTAAAATTAATTTCACTGATTGAACTATTTTGAAATCAGTGTTTATTTTCCTTATTTTCAGAAAAATAAAATGCTATGGTTCATTCTTGAGAAAAAGATGTACTTTAAAATAGTGCTTCAAAACCCATTATTTAAGGATGTAAATGCATCATTCTATAGAATTTACACTTGAAAGTATCAATTGGTAAAAGAGGCTGCACTTATTTTGAAGTGCAGAAATATGATCATAGGATCATAGGCTATATATTGTTCATCTGCACAATGCTACAATAGACCAACCCAAAAAGATAACAATCTTACAAGTTTTTCAGAGAAACGCATCCTTATTGTCCACACCTCAATCAAAAGACTATGACAAAGTATGAATGTAAGGGAAAAAATCTGCCTTTCATCTCATTCCTGTCTCCGATTACTCTGGCTAAGAAGACCAGGTGGAAGAACATTGTGCTTAATAACCATATAATGCATGTCCAAGCCTATTTTTAGCTATCTCTCATACATAATATAGTTTATTTACCTCTCTTTGTTTCTGATTATACGTTCTAGGTGTGACTGATTTTATTGTTTATAATGAGGTTCTGTTTTGTTTTTGTTGTTTTGTGCTTTTTGTTGGTTTGGCTTTTGGTCCTTTGCTACAATTGCCTCCATTTCTTAGTAGGGACATGTTTGTGTGCATGTGTGTGTGTGTGTGTGTGTGTGTGTGTGTGTGTGTGTGTTTAGAGATTATTCTGTAGAGCTCTAGATCTCATACGGCTTCTGTTGGAATAGTGAAAATATCTGGAGTTGACTCAGTCTAACTCAGTGTGGGAAATTTACAAGACATAAATTAAAACTTGTTAAATAAATAGGAAGAGATCCAAGTTAACACATTTTCTAATGGTCCCACAAGGTGTTACAGTTCATCTGACAAGATTATGAGGCTATTTCATTAATACGAATCTTTATACTCTGTTTTACATTCTCCAAAGTAAGACTGATTACTTTAGCTCCTAGGAAGCAGCCACACTACCATGGGTGATAATTACCATCATTAAAACAATACCTTAGTAGAACAGTAATTTGGGGGCTTTCACAGTTCTTTCATAGGAAGCATTATATAATGAGTGGTTGGATGTTACATTTACTTTTACAGAAACACAAAAGTACCTCCCATTGGGGAATGCCTCACCGAATACTACAGAATTCCACGTGAAGTAGTTTTACTCAAGATGTAACTATAATCATAACAATTCCAACTTGTTTAATTATTTGTATTTTTATAAAGAATGAACAAATACATAATAATTATGTTTCAAGTTTGGAGAAAGGGGCATCATCATCAACTCCTTGGTCTTAAATTACAGTTATACTACTTGATCAGAGAGCAGGTGTGTTAAATATATCTATGCAACCTAGTGAACTTAAAGATTATAGGCTTATGGATTTTAAACTAAAGATGAATCTGAGTATAAACAATGCAGATAAAAAATATGGTAAATTTAAAAGTATTAACTACCTTGAATGTGCCTAGTTTTACAAAAATTGATTTCTCAGATCAATGGTTCTCTCTCTAGGCTACACTTAAGTATCACCTGGAGGCTCTTAAAAACCCTGGTGCCTTGGATGCAACCCAGTTCAATTAAGTCAGGATCTCTAGAGGTAAAACCAAGGACCTATGCTGTATAAAGCCTCCCAGACACTATGCAGACAAGGATCAGAACCAATGAGAATGATTTGAATACATAACTGTGCTTCAAAATAACCTGAAAATTTTCTCAGCAGAAAAGATGAAGGTGTGAGTTAAATCAAAACATGAATTTTATTATTGAAATAGTAACAAAAATGTTTTATTTAAGAAAATGTGCTATAATTTGAGTTATTATTCCAACAAGCTACTGATTATGTAAACAAATGTAACCAAAATTTTCTCACTTTTCTGTGTTTTTTCATGACAAAGTTTAGTATTACTGAAGGTTGTATTTATCTCTTAACTCAGATAAGCAGTTTATTAGAATAACATTATATTTGTTTTATTTTTCACAATATGTGGGACACACACACACATATCTCCTTATATCTTCTGCTATTATTTTTAAATTAGAATAGAGAACTATAGTTTTGTTTTATTGTAAGGTTATCAGTTTGTCCATATAACTGTGGTGGCAAACTAATTATTTGAAGAAATATCAATATGTATTGAGAAAAGATAATGATATTTGTTCTGTATGTATATTGTACCAATATAGTATTTAGTTGCATCACTTTAAGAGAAATCTTACCATTATTCCCATTTTCATATGAGGTGAGACTAAATATTACTTATCTTGTCCAATATTTCACATATATTAAAAGCCTAAGTTAATATTTGAGCTAAGATTTTTCTAGCTTCAAAATGTGAGCTCACTGCTATGTATACATTGATTGAAAGACTTTAAGATAAGCCTAATTATTCATCAATATTCATTTGTCTTCAAAAATTCTTTGAAAGTATGAGATTTAAGAAAAAAATAAAATCCATTTAAATATACCTCTGCCATAATATAAATCTTACAAAAATTATAATTAAATGCATTGCATTTTATTTAAGCTTTTAAAACATATCAGCCCTCGATTGTACTCAGCAGATATGTTGCTTTTTGTTAAAATTTCTGAACCTCCCTTGGTCACTAAATGTTTTGTATATGTCACTAAATGTTTTGTATATGTTTTATGTAAATGTTGGAGCCAATTTTCTATTTATACTTTTAACAATTATAATAACTACTTTCATTAGTATACCAATGTCTTTTGAGCATTTTAAAAACAGCCTCATGCTAATTTTTCTACGATAATTTTTTAAACAAAGCATTCTTCTGACCTAGAGAATTACCTCTATACATTTTGTTGGTTGAACAGATCAATAAAACCAATATTATTATAATGATACTTTATAAATTGCATGGTAGCAAGAGTTTCATTATTGTTCTACATTTTAAATTTAACATATAATTTATGCTTTTAAATATCAATTTGCATATAAAATTAGATAATATGCTATGCATATTGACATAAATGAATATAATTAACCTCTGTATGCTCACTGTCTTTGCAGCTCTCTAATCAAATTATGTTTTAGGGTTATAAGATTAAATAAAATTATAAAATAATTAAATAGTTGTATATCTCATCTATTGATTATAGCAGAAGCCTGTTTGTTTTATCAACAATAAACTTTGTATCATTAAAAATAAGCATTTTGATAGCTATAGCTCTTTGACATAATAATTATAGTTATGAATTAAATATAAATGATCATTGAGGCTGTAACTAAAATATGTCAAAATAGAATCATGTCTTCTAAAAAAACAAAACCCTTTTGGTATTTAGCTACCTCTTTGGTAATTTTCATATTAGTTTATTTGAACACAAGAATCCTACTTAAATACTTAGGTTTATACTTTGTTATCTAGAATATGATTTTAAATCAATGGTAATATAATCAGTCTTATATCACATATATTATTAGGACCCCCTCAGTGCACTTTAGATATAATTGAAAAAACAAGAAATAATTCTTTCTTACAATCTAGTTCTGAAGGAGAGTGTTGCTAGTTGCAGCAGAAGATAAATCATGGCTTTGACTCTCCTGAAACAGAGTCAATATGCTGCATGGAGAGCTTGTCACAAATAAAGATGTGGTGGATGCAAAATTAAATGATGGCTTAAAGGTTAGAAGGTTTAGGACAAACAAGTTATTTGGAAAGGCAGCATGAGTGACTTCTTGCCCCCTACATGGCTGCATAGGAGTGGCTTTGGGCCTTATCTGGAGATAAAGAGCCCTCACAGCCTGTGTTGGGCTTGTCACCTAGTGAGGGGATATTTTCCATTTCAGGTTTGATGTATATTCTTTTAAGTATTCTGCTTAAGTGAGAGCATTATTGGCACTCAGGCAAGTCCACAGCTTTCTATATTTCAGACCCCATAGAGAAGGTTGGTCTTTGTCCTTTTATTGCAGCACAAAGTGAGGTCCCCGCAGCTACACTGCCCATATTGGCTGCAGAGTTGATCATCTGGCTATGGGAACCAAAGCTTTGCAAGTCTTTGCACTTTTTCTCACCTTTTGCTATAAGTAAACAGCTGTACCACTTGAGTTTAGTGTGCATGATGTGTGTTATCAGCAATCTCAAATCAAGCACTGGTCTCTTTCCTGGGGGACAGTCATCTGCTTGTTAGAGTGGGCATGCTCACGTTGTGTTGTGTCCTGCTGCACATCTTGAACATCCAATGAACAGTGAAACACAAGTCTTTCTACAAAGTATTTTGCCAAAAACTCTTGGAATGAACAAGACTAGTTTTTGTTGGTCTTCTACACCAGCATGTATAACTGGGCGTGGTAAGGCTCAAATGCTGCAGAGTTTCTGAGTGATATTAGGGAAATTTAAGCACCTCCTAAAATTGTAGACAAACTCAAAGTTTTGTTGTATTTGAAGAAGTTTAAAAATCAATCACACAGCTTCAAATATTTTGATACAAGCTATTAAACAACAGGTTGTCCAAATAGGAGATAGACTAAAAAATAAAAAAAAAATAAAAACAAACCTAGAAGCTCAGTTAAAACATCTTATGCAAATAAAATTATAAGAAAACTTAGTCTACATAAAATAAAATCACTTCTGATTGAAAAATGCTGCACAATATTGAACATTGTAATAAAGCCCAATCATTGGATTCACTCTACAAATATTTACTAAAGAACTATTTTAAAGAGGAATTGAATTCACTCTTTGGGGTACATCAGTGGAAATACAAAATAAAAATGAAAAAGGATAAACCAAAAATGCACAATATTTTATATTCTGGATAAGAGAGACAGAAAATAACCAAATAAATTGTAATCAATTAGAAAATATTATAGAGATTAAAATACGAAGAAGCCTGGTGACAAAAATAAACCAATAAAATCAAATAGAAAGCTCAGAAATAGACTTAAAAAATATAATTTATCATAAATCAATTGATCATGAACAAAGGAACAAAGACAATACAATGGAGTAAAGATAGTATTTCCCAAAACAACAAATGTCGGCATGGATGCAGAGAGATAGGAACACTCATACACTGCTGGTGGGACTGCAAAGTAGTACATTCTCTATGGAAAGTAGTATGGAGATACCTCAAAGAACTAAAAGTAGAACTACCATTTGATCCAGCAATCCCACTACTGGGTATTTACCCAAAGGAAAAAAAAAATTTATAAAAAAGACACCTCCACTCGAATGTTTATAGCAGCACAATCCACAATTGCAAAGAGTAGAAACAACCCAAGCACCCATCAGCATATGAGTGGATTAATAAAATGGGGTATATCTGGTATATATTCAGCCATAAAAAAATAGTGAACTAAAACCTCTTGCATTAACATGGATAGACCTGGAGACCATTCTTCTAAGTAGCACAAGAATGGAAAAACAAACATCACATGTACTCACCATTAAATTGGAACTAATCAATCAACACTTATGTACACATATGGAAATAACATGCATTGGAAATCAAACAGGTGAGGAGGAGGGAATGGATTAATTCACACCTAATGGGTACAATGCACACTATCTGGGTGATGAGTTATGTTGCTTCATATTTATAACACATTGAATTTGAATAGTATCTATACTATACTAGTGTTTTTTCTAGTTTTTCACTTATAAAATTGATTCCTTAATATGTCCATTCAGCAAATATGAACTGAATGTCTAATATGTACCAAAAAAATTTCTCTAGAGCATAGTATTGAACAAAACAAACATGTGACTTATCATCATAAAACATATTGTCTAGCGGGTAATGCAGACATGTCACTAAAGAGATGAATAATTTCCAAATAGAGTATAAAGGTTTACACAAGTGTGTGGTGGTAGGACCTATATTAATCTGTAAATTTAGAGAGGTCCACTTTGAGAGTTCGCCTTTATATTAAAATGTGAAGGTGAGTGGACAAGTTGTTTCCAAAAAAGCACCTCATAGCTAAAATATATCACATTTATGACAATGACCATGTAATCATGTATTTGTTTCTTCTTTATCTCCACCATCATTCAGTGCACTGATGCCCATTAAAGGGTCAAAGTTTTGTATTTGCTGACAATAAAAGTACAACTCTAGCTGTTTAGCACAGTTTCGAGTATTTTTTTTTTTTTTGGCTCAGCAATTTATTAAAAACCATTGATGTAAACATGTCTGAAAGATGGTGAGCACTGGGCAAAGAGCGTTAATATATTCTGGAGTTCTAAATGTGATGACTTTTCTCTGACACAACTCTGTCCCTCCTGTATAATTCTGGATGAATGCAGGCTGTTCTAAAGAGCCTACAGTCAATGACTTAGTGCACTTTATGGCCTGATAAAAAATTGTTCTTTATCAAGTCAGTTCTTTTTGAACTTGGCTTGCATAGTTGCCCTTGATTCATCATAATTGTCATTTTTCAGTACAGCACAAACATTGTCCTTCATCATAGTCAATATAGCTTTATGAACTTCATTTTTCTATAAATACCAAAATATAGATGTGAAAAATGATGTTATTCTCCCTATGTAAATGTGATCTACACAGTTAAGTGCACAAATTTCAGAATAGCATATAAGGTTTATTTCTACATGTAAGCAACTTTGCATATAACATTTCTCCCTTTATACTAATGTTTGTTTTTCTTTGGGAATTCTATAATGTCTGTTTTATTACAAATTTACATGATTTTTTGATAGGTGACTCTGCCAATATAGTTAGTATTAAGTATACACAGGCATTTTTTTCAAAAATTATGATTATAGTAATCATTGAAGATAAATTTTTTTTTTTTTTTTTTTTTTTGCGACAGAGTCTCACTTTGTTGTCCAGGCTAGAGTGAGTGCCGTGGCGTCAGCCTAGCTCACAGCAACCTCAAACTCCTGGGCTTGAGTGATCCTTCTGCCTCAGCCTCCCGAGTAGCTGGGACTACAGGCATGCGCCACCATGCCCGGCTAATTTTTTATATATATATCAGTTGGCCAATTAATTTCTTTCTATTTATAGTAGAGACGGGGTCTCGCTCTTGCTCAGGCTGGTTTTGAACTCCTGACCTTGAGCAATCCGCCCGCCTCGGCCTCCCAAGAGCTAGGATTACAGGCGTGAGCCACAGCGCCTGGCCTGAAGATAAATTTTAATTTTAATTAAATTCATGTCACAAGCAACAAATAATATATTGCAGATAAAATCCTTGAAAAACTACTTAAACAATATAAAGGGAAAAACTGAAAAGAGCACAAGCAATCTATAAACATATATTTATTTATCTTAGAAAATTACTCTGTTCCCTATTTCATAATAATTGATATTAAACCAAAACTTACAATAATTCATAAAAAATCAATACATTAAAATGGGTCTCTAGTTTCTAATTGTCCAAATAGTGCCACAACAATTAATCCAGTAACACAATATGCAAGTTAAAGAATAATGATGTGTGTGTTAAACAAACAGAATTGCTACTGCAAAAATATATCATCCTTTGACAAAATGATTGCTGGCTATAAAAGAGTGCTTAATTAACAAAATCAAGCATGAAAAATTTACAAACATATAACATCTAATGTAGAGATAGGAGAAAACATTCCAATCTCAATTCATTGAGCTTTCTCTTATGAAAAGAAAACAGAGTCTAAATATTCTGTTATTTTCACCACTCAGAATAAGGGAAGTCTTCCTCTACCTAAACGAAACTTTACTTTTTATAATTTAATATAAGTTCTCCTTGTTTTTTGGTTTTTTTACGGTTTTCTCAGATAAGTTATGGCTAATATTATATTAAATGTATTTCCCCTGGTGGAAAAAAAGTGATTACAATTTTTCATTTTTGTGGTAATTTTATAGTACTCATTATGAAATATTTTATCCACATCTGACACTATATATTCAATTAAATATGAATTTTCACATTTTTAGCATTATCAGATACTGACTGTTTCGGAAATGTTTATGTAATGCCTGAAAAAGATTTTTTTCATTATGGTGATGGTGATATATAATATATTTGTTACTAAATAAAGTGAATTTTTTATCAGTAGTATATCAGTAAATATACTTTAAGGAATAAACTAGTAAGAATCTGTAGGACGAAGTGCATCAGAAAATGATTCAACTCTGATTATAGATTGTCTCTCCACTCCTTATTCAATGTTTTACTATTTTTTTTTTAAATCAAGCCAGGTAGAGCTAAAATATCCAAGAAGATAGGTATGATAGAGTTCTGGCATTAATCACATGCTTATTATTAAAATGCAAAGGTTATTGTATCTTCCTGGAAACTATAATTCACTTTTCACTGCCTTTTCTGATGTTATTTTCTAAAACTTTTCAGTGTAGGTACTCCATCAAAAGCAAGTAAACTTAAGTTTATGTTTAGACAAATGTCTCAAATATCTTATGGACAGTTGAATAGAATCCTATTGATGAGAGTTAGCTTGATTTTTATAAAATATTTTGCTAATAATAAGGCTAAGGTAGCAATAAGATTACATAAGTATACTAAGTAAGGCATTTGTCCGTTGTATTTATATTGTCACTTATTTAAATATATAAAAGACAGGTGATTAGAGTATATTTTAAAAATCCCAAATGGTTTGTATTCGTACTTCATTTATTTACTGATTCCAGAAGTTTGAAACCATTCTAAAAATGCTTGTCAATTATCCCATATCTATTTTATTAAGCAGATAAAAAAGTCAAAATATAAGCAAAAATAAAACAAAATAATCTGAAATGAAGTAAATATATAGTATTTTAATGAAGATTGCTGTTTAATATTATGATTTAATATAGCTGCAATTTATGTATCAATTTATAATTAATATGGTCATTTGTTATTCATAATTCCTTCTATTACTCCATTTATAAGTTCTTCCATTTAGTATTATTTAACATCCTGTCTCATGACTCATTTAAATGTTTTTGCTGAAGTTTAATTGAGCTACAATAAGAAATGCATATTTAAATTTTACAATTTGATAAATTTTAATATATGCATGAGACCCTCATATATACACTGCAACTAAATTAATGAATATGCCCACCTACACCAAAATTATCCTCTTTTGTAATTCATACAGGCTCCTCCCTATTCTCCTCACAAACTACTAATCTCCTGTCATCGTAGATGTGTGTTTTTTTTTTTTTTAGTATTTTATATAAGTGGAATCTTACATTATGTACTCATTTTTGTCTGCTTTTCTTTTTTATTCATTTGTTTTTGTTTTAAGATTTATTGACATTTTGGTGTTTATCAATAACACTTTTTATTCCTTAATATAATATATTATATTTTATGGATATACAATTTGTTTATTCACCTGTTAATGGATTTTTGGATTGTTTACAATTTGGGACTTTTATAAATAAAGCTATGAATATTTGTGTAGAAATCTTTATGTGAATATAGATAACTAAAAGTGAAGTCTGGAACATATAGAAGTTTAGGTAATAAAAATATATTACAGAAAGGAGAAGGCCAAACTTGTTAACATTTTAATCAAGTGTCATTTTTGAGTGGAGATTTATTCCAGGTTACTAATATATTCTAAGTAATTGCTCACAATCTCACATACTCTTTTTAATTATAGAGGAGTAATTTAATATATTTATTTGTGCTTCAATCTTTATTGTGTCTTTTGGGTTCAGTCTCTCAAATTTTAAGGTAAGGAATAGTTGGTATTGTTGTACTAATGTCATTGAACAGTTATTTATAACTATTTCTTTGTTATTCTTATCACATAATACAAAGAAACATTTTAATAGGCTAAAATTGTGTATTTTGAAAGAAGTTATGGATTTTGAAGAAGTTTAGTCATTCAATATCATTTGACCATGTACACAGATATATTTTATAAACACAAAGTTATCAAAGTGTTAACTTATATTTTGGTGATTTTTCAAAAACTCCATCAATAACTTATTTTTCAATAACTCCATCAATACTTCAAAGATAATACTTGTTTTCAAAAATAATTGTCAGTTCTTTGTTTTCCACTTATTAGTATTACACTATGCTCATAATGGAAAACTAATGACTAATTTTTCCATTAAAACCTATAACAACATTTTTATATGGCTTAGATTATTTTAAATATTCAAGTTAATCAATATTTGGCTTAAAATATTCCTTTATTTGGTAATTTAGGTACTACTTTAATTTTCACACATTTATTAGAGATAAATATATTCAAAAGACGTTAATTTAACATTTTAAGGGATTACTCTCTACACTGGCTTACTAAGTCTGGCCACTTCATATGATCGCTCCCCCCACCCAACCTTGTAGTCTACTATCTAATGGTCACAACTGATCACTATTACTTGATACCTGGACCTTCATAATAGTTTCCTGCCACTTTCTTCATTTTCACTCCTGCCACAGAGGAGCTGGAGAGATTGTCTAACAATATAAATCATCTCATATTCCTGTTTTGCTTAAAACACTCCAAAAGCTTCCTGCTACATTTTTTTTTAAAATACAAACTCTGACAGTGTTCTACATATCCTCGTTGAACAATTTATTTATCCTGCTCATGTCGTTTAAGCCCCAAGGTAAGCGAGTTTTATGATTGTTTTGAAGCATCTCAAGAATCCAAAATATTCTGGCACAAAATAGATGCTCAATATATATTTGTGTAGTGAATGAATAGAACAGTTTGCCATTTTCTTTCCCCAATGTAATGGTATTCATGTATTCTTGCTTATTTAAGCTGCAAAAAGGTTTATTTAAAGTAAAATGTAGTTGTTGATCATAAGTTAGGAAAAAAATAAGTATCCATTATGATGATAAGAAAACTTATCTAGCAATATCTCTTAGGGGAAAAAAATGCAGGTAATACCAGTGCCCAGGGGCTAGAGAATAAGTGGAGTGTATTGAATGTTACAAATATACTTTGTGTGTTGATGTATTGGAAGCAATTTTTTTGTAAATACTGCAGACTAAATTAGCTGAAGCTGAAGTTTATCCAGAAATCTAAATGGAACTCTAAAATAAAGACATTGAAAAGTGAAGAAGGTGAGGAGTAAAATCTTCAGGGGATTTGTTCTTATTTTAATAGGGATGGGAAAAAAATTGGATTTATTATAAGTGTGAATGTATAAGCAAGAGCTCTCTGATTTTTTTTTTTTAAGCTGGTATAAAAGATTTGTCTGTCACTCTTGGAAGCAGTCCCAAAAGAAGAGTTCCTTTTGCGTGTGGCTTCTCTCTTCCCTGGGGCAATTAAAAGGTGAGCCTCTGCCTAAAGGCTGTGTTTTATTTGTGTCAAGTGGTGAGAAATTATGCTGAAATTTGTCCGAGAATTTTTTTAGATGTCTGATTTTTATAATATAATCTTTACTAACTCTTCCTTACTGAAAACCATTGTCAAGAGACATGCATAAAAGCTATTATAATTTCCATAAGGTTGATAATAGTGACTGCTAAACTAAGGGCATGTAGAATAACTATATCATAGGGACAAAATTTGATGAAATAAATAATTCCCATCAATAAAGTAATAAAGCTTTGAGAAGATGGTACATTCCCAGCTGAAATCAGCACTGTTTTCCATTAAATATTAAGGTTATTGCCATACTAAAGTAATGCCAAATAAATGTTGCTACAGCCTGTCCTTCATCTACTGTTTTTACATTTTTTCTGAATTAAAATTGAAGTGGTCAATTCAACATAATTTTACATACAATGTGTTTTGTAAGGAGACATAATTTGTTTGCTTTGGGTCTACCTAATTTATTTACATACTTTCTTAAGTTTATCTTGAATGGTTATATATTTAAATATTTCCAAAATACATTAATATGTCCTTATTTATTAGATATAAATGGAATGAACTTGACATTGACATACACATGTGTTAAAAGAGACATACATAAACATTCTAAAGTATTAACTACATTTGATAAATACATAGATTATTGTATAAAAATAATAATATTATCTATCCTAAGTTTATTGTAAGTATTTTTGTAGTGAAAATTTTCTGAATGGAACCAAAAATTTATGAACTCCTTTTGGAGAGGTAATCCTAAAGCTCTTCCTAGGCAAAATGTCATTAAAGATGTTTTGCAAACTATCTTTCAAAGTATGGATTCACTCTGCAAAATGTACTGTTTGGACAAATGCAATAGTTACTGATGTATATATTTACTCAAACTTTTTCAATTTTTGGAAATTGAATTTCAATTATGTGCTTTCAGGATTTTTGGTATTACTTTATAAACTCTTAAGAATGGACTTTTAGGTTTAAATTGTAATAATCATTTGTATTAACAGTTATTATGTGGTTTTACAGTGCTAGACACTGAAATAATTGGTTTATATGGAATATCTTTTTATTTAGCAAAATTACACAATGAAGGATTCATTCTTACTATTACCATTTTACAGAGCAGGAAATTAAGAGGAGTTATGTGACTTGTTCAAAGTCTTAAACCACTACAAAGAGAAGTTGAAATCTAAGTCAGGCTAGTCTAATGCTGCATATCATAATCCTAATCATCATGTGCACACAGGCATTATCTGTCTATTTTTTTGATGATGAAGGTGATGATAACCATGGTTATAATGATAGTGTTATCTGCTATCAAGCCATTTTATGTTTAATTAGCCTCAGTACTTACTAGATGTCTCCTGTACTCGTTTTTTATTATTATTATTATTATTTCAGTAGGTTTAGGGAGTATGCTGCTATAAACATTGATGTGCAGGTGATTTTTTAAATAAAATTACTTCATTTCCTTTGAGTATATACTCAGCAGTTGGACTATTGGATCAAATGGTAGGTACACTTTTAGTTCTTTGAGGAATCGCCTTACTATTTTCTACAGAGGTTGTACTAGTTTACTTTCCCACCAACAGTGTGTAAATGTTCCATTTTCAATGCATCAATGACAACATCTATGTTTTTTTACTTTTTAATAAGAGCCATTTGTGACAGGGGTAAAGTGGTGTCTTATTGTGGATTTATTTGCATTTCCTGATGATGAGAGATGTGAGAATTTTTTGATATATTTGTTGGCTATTTTTATGTTTTCTTTTGAAAAAAATCTGTATGTGTCTTTTGCCTACTTTTTAATGGGGTTATTTGTTTTTTACTTGTGATTTGAGTTCTTTGTAGACTCTGCATATTAGTCTTTTTTTAGATGTATAGTTTGCAAATATTTTCTCCCATCTGTAGATAAGTCTTTTTACTGTATTGAGTATCTCCTTTGCTGTGCATAAACTATTTTTTATTTTATTTTTATTTCAGCATATTATAGGGGTACAAATGTTTATGTTACATGTGTTGCCTTCCCCCCATTCCCCCCAGAGTCAGAGCTTCAAGCATGTTCATCTCCCAGATAGTGTGCCTCGCACTCATTATGTATGTATATACCCATCCCCTCCTCCCTCCTCCTATCTGCCCAATGCCCAATAAATGTTATTCCTATATGTCCACTTAGCTGTTAATCAGTGAAACCAATTTGCTGGTGAGTACATGCGGTGCTTATGTTTTCCATTCTTGGGATACTTGTGCATAAACTTTATAGTTCAATTAAATCTCTTTTATTTATTTTTGTTGTTGCTGTATTTGTTGTTTGGGTCTTAGTCATAAATTCTTTGCCTAAACCAAAAATTCCAGAAAAGGTTTTTCTTGTAGAATTTTATGGTTTCAAGTTTTACTTTTAAATCTTTAATCCATTTTGAGTTAATTTTTGTATATGGTGAGAGACAGGGATCCAGTTTCATTCTTTTGTATGTAGCTATCCAGTTTTCCTAGCGCCATTTATTGAATAGGGAGTCCTTTCCCAGTGTAGGTTTTGCCTGTTTTGTTGAAAATCAGTTAGTTGTAGTTATATGCCTTTATTTTGGGGTTCTTGATATTATTTCCATTGGTATGATGTTTACCTTTATACCAGTACCATGTAATATAGGTTACTAGAGCCTTATGGTATAATTTGCAACCAGGTACTGTGATGCTTCCAAATTTGTTCTTTTTGCATAGGATTGTTTTGGCCACTTCAGCTTTTTTTTTTTGGTTCCGTAACAATTTAGCATTATTTTTTCTAATTTTTTGAAAAATGATGTTGGTATTTTGATGGGAATTACATTGAATCTGTAAATCACTTTGAGCATTATGGATATGCTAACAATGCTGATTCTTCTAATCCATTATGATCTTTTACTTATAAGATCAGCTCATCACCAAACAGGGGTAGTTTGACCTTCTCTCTCTTGATTTGGTTGCCCTTTATTGCTTTGTCTTACTTGAATTCTCTGGCTAGGACATCCAGTCCTATATTCAATAGAAGTGGTGACAGCGGGCATCCTTGTTTTGCTGCAGTTCTTAGGGGGAATGCTTTCAACTTTTCCCCATTCAGTATGATGTTGGCTGTGGGTTTCTCATATATGGCTTGTATAATATTGAAGCATGTTCTTCTATGCTTATTTAGTTGAGTGTTTTTATCATGAAAGGGTGTGTTTTTCAAATACTTTTTCTGCATCTATCAATAAAATCTATGGTTTTTTGTTTTTAATTCTGTTATGTGGTGAACCACATTTATTGATTTTCATATGTTGAACCATCCTTTCATCCTTGGGATGAAACATGCTTGATCATAGTGATGTCCTTTTTGCCATGAATCTTCAGGTGTTCAAGGACCTTTTTGTATCTGGATGTCTACAACTC
This sequence comes from Microcebus murinus, assembly GCF_040939455.1. NCBI lineage: Eukaryota > Metazoa > Chordata > Mammalia > Primates > Cheirogaleidae > Microcebus > Microcebus murinus. The sequence goes on from NC_134116.1 coordinate 47,839,246, forward strand.
TAGCAATACCAGGGAAATTTTTCTCAATTACTCCCTTAGATAGATTTCCATGCTTTTTTCCTTTACTTCTTTTTTTCCTCTGAGATACCTATGATTATTATATTCATTCACTTTTCATAGTCCCATATTTATTGGAGAGATTGTTCATTCTTCTTTATTCTTTTTTTCTACATTTTTGACTGACTGGATGATTTTGAAAGCCTTGTTTTTAAGCTCTGAAATTCTTTCTTCTTCTGCTAGGTCTGGTTTCTTAAAACTCTCTGCTATATTTTGTAATTTGATAATGCTTCTTTACTTTCCAGAAGTTCTATTATAGTTTTTCTTATATTATCTATTTATTTAGTGAATTTTTCATTCATATCCTCAATTTTTTATGATTTCTTTATGTTTGTTTTTCAACTTTCTGATTAGTTTTCTTGATTTTAGTTGTCATCTATATCCTTAATTCCATATCTGACATTTTAACAATTTTCTTTTGGTTGGAGTCCATTGCTGGAGACCTATTTTGATCCTTTGGGAGTGTCAAGACAGCTCATTTTTTCATGTTGCCAAAGTTCTTATGCTGATTCCTTCTCATCTGGGCCCTCTTCCTTTAGCTTAAAATAGATAGCTTTGCAGTACATCTGTTCTCCTCTGTTGGGACCTATATTGCTAAGTGAAGAGAGGGAAAGGTCTCTAGATAGCATACTTGAGTCCTACTCCAAAAGATTGACCAGGCAGGAGAAGGATGGATGTACTGTGAACTGTTCTCTTGTATCTTACAATGCCCCTGTGGTTCCCATGGGACTTCTATAGAAGGTGGTGGGCATGCAGTGGAGTAGGACCATGGCTGGGCAGACCAGCCAGCTCTGGTGGCAGCAGTTGCATTGGCATTGACTTTGACCAGGTTCCTTCACAGCAGGACTTCTCAGGTGACAATAGCACTGACTGCACTGCCTAGTTGGTGGATGGCTGGTGCTGAGTGACATGGGCACATGTTCTTTTAAGGTTCCATGGGAAGTATGGCTCTCCAGAGCCACTTAGGCCAGGAAAACAAGCTCCAGGTCTGTGGGTACCTATTCTGTACAGGTTCTCTGTCATTGGTAGGGGCACCTGCACCTACCCACAAGATGTGCAAGTGTGACCAGCCTCCTCAGTTTCTCCCTGGCCCAGCCGGGGTGAGGGAAAGGTATCAGCTATGAATCTGACCCCCCAAAAGATGCAGTGCTCTGGGGCTGGGACTTCAAAATGGCACCAGCCACTGCACCCAAGGTTTGGAAGCTAACTCTGCCTTCTCTCTAGAGCAATGCTGCTTCATAGCCTCCAGTCAGGTCTCTGTATCAGAGCAGAGGCCTGCTGTGGTGGAGGGGCCCTCTCTTATCTCTAGTTGCAGTGTCTGCAGGGGAAGCATGGAGCCCTGGGCTTCTCTCCTCTGATCCTCCCCCATGTCTTCTCCAGGCATCTCTAATCCTTTTGCACAGGTTGTCCCACTTCCCTCTTCTTCACTTTGTGTGCCTCTCATCCCCTCTCTGTTAATTCCCAAAGCTCTTTGTTAGATGGTTGATCCAAACGTGAATGTCTATTCATCACTTTCCATCTTCTCCGGGAGAGTGGTGTTGTATAGGCTGTTTCTAGTCTGCCATATTGGTCCTTCCTCCTCCTGCACCCAATTTATCCAGTTTATGTGTAATTAAAGAAACCAATTAGACTCAGTTCATCTGTGGAAGTTGGGATTATGTAGAGTGGGGGAAGAGGAAGGTATTATAATGGAAAACCCATGAACTTTTGAGTAAACTACACATGTGCTTTAATTCATGTTCTCCTATTTGTAAGATTTTCTTTAGAAAATTACATATACAAGTGAAAGCTCAGTTTCTTCATTTTAAAACCAGATGCCACTAACATAATTAGGATTCTTTTACTTTATGCAGATTTTTGATTTTGTTATCTGTTATATTTTATGTTTAACATTTTTATAGTAGTATGTTTCAGAATATCTTTCTTTTGGCTATTTATCCTGCTTTGAATTTATAGTGATTTTTAAATTTATAGCTTGATGTTTTATAACAATTTCATAAAATTTTCACAGAATAGATCTTCAAATATTGATGCTAATTTATTTCTTTCCTCTTCTTTTTGTAGTACTCCAATTAGCAATGTGTTTGACATTTGATTCTAGCTTCTATGACTCAACAGTCTATCCCTTATTCTGGACATTTTTTTCTTTCTATTTGTTAGTTCATTAACTATCTTTTTTTTAATCATTGATTGTATAATGAATGTGTTTTTAACCTTTCCATTGAGTTCTTAGTCTCATTTATTGAGCTTTATAATGCTATTAAAATTAATTTTTAATATTCATTTTGCTACCAAAATTTGCCTTCTTCAAAATCCATTCCAAAATTCTAATGAAATTAAGACTTACATTTTCTTAGTACAAAATAAATATGCCAGCAAAATCTCACACTAGCACTTAAACCTATTTCCAAAATAATTTTCCAAATTTTATCCTCAATGTTATACAAAAATAGTTTTCATAGCTATATAAGTTAAATACTACTCTATAATAAACTACCACATATCTCAGTGACTTATAACAAGAAAAATTATTATTTTTTATTAGTCTGGTAGGTTTGTAAGATTCCTAGGGCAGACTCAGTTAATCTCATCTGGCCTCAATCTTGTGGCTGCCATGAGATTATGTTTTGGTTGTGGGCTGAGTGCTCTAGGATGGCCTCAGTTGGACAATTAATCTCTGATCTATCTGGACTTTCAACCTCTAACAGGCTTACACAGGCTTGTTGTCATAGTGGTTTCAATAGAGAGTAGAAATGTATGAAAACTCTTGAGGACTAAGCTTGGAACTAGCATACCATAATTTCTCAGAATTTTATTAGCCAAAGATAAGCGAAAAGCTAGCCTATCATCTAAGGTTGAAGAAACAGATTTCAACTCTTGATGAGATGATTTGTATTCACATTGCAAATGACACAATAGGGAAAATTAGAGAATTGTAGTCATTTTTCTAATCAACCCAACAAATTAGCTTGTAGATGAAATTTCTGATTTTAATACAGTTTAAATAGCACAGTAATCTGAATATATATAATCATGTCTAAAAGGAAGTATTAAAGAAGATTGAGCAAGAATAGTTTAATACTACCTAAAACTATAATTATAATAAAAGTTTTATCAAATAACCTTTTAGCACACTAACTTAACCCTATTTCACAGGTTTTTTGAAACATAATGCATAATATAGTTAAGAACAAAGTTAAAGGCATATGAAATTCATCATACTTTATAAAGGAAAAATTTATCCAAATTAGATGATAGCATTAGTAGTAAACTAAACATTCGCTATAATTGTGTTAGCTTAAAGTGTAAACATCATCATAGTTACTAGAGAATTTAGCCTGTCATTTTTCTTTAAATTTTAGTTAATGTTAATATTCAACTTTATGATTTATATACTTTTTGCATTTGTGCATACACATATAATAATGTCTTCAGGATATAGGAATGTATATTTTCAAACTCCTTAGTACATAAAGGATTTTAGATCCTGCATTGGTGAATTAATTTTGACATAGTACATTTTACAAGCCCAATGACCTCAATTATGCAGTAATGAATGATGGCAAACACTCCTAATCCAAGGAGTGATATTATGTCTTTATTTCTGAACAAATCCAATATTTAGTTAATAGCTTTAGCACCAAAGTAATCTTAATTACAAATTCCCATATCATTTATCTTCTTATTTCTTTATGAAAGAAACTGCTTTTCTTCTTTAAAATATTCCTTTCAGCATATTAAACACAAAATAAAAATATATTCTTAATTTTCTTATGAGGACAAGGTCATTCTTTTCTCACCAACACCAACCAGAAAAAGCACAACATTTTAATATGGCAGCTTTAGTAACATTCAAATAATTTTTACTAAAATGGTATATTTTAATTCCTTAAAGTTAAAAAAAATAAATTTTGCTTAATAATGTATTCTTACTATACAGCAAAATGTAGTATATCAAAATATTTGTTTAATAATGAGTTATATAAATGTTAATTGAAGTAAATATTAAACTGTCAATAAGTTTTAATCTGTTAGTGAATAGGTATTTAATTTTCAAAGTCCTTTTTGTAATAACTCTTTCATAGAGAAGAGTATAAAGAAAGGAGAATCAGTCCAAGGAAAATTTCACAGTAGAAATTTCTCTTTCACTTTTTTTGGTTCAGTTTTCCCATGTTCTTACAGATCTTCCTTTTTCACAGATTATTTTCTTCTTTGCTTTCAGTCCTATATCTCTTTCCTCAATACACAGGTATCCAGAGTACAGGTATACAATATAATCAGTACATTTACTGAGACCTGATGTTCTCAAATAGGTGTCCTAGTTATCTAGTGGCACTAGGTCTTGTAGATACAAATTTCATTGCTCTGATTTCTAAATCTATAGAGATTAGCTTATATCTATAGGTCACAAAAGGGGTGTTACCCAGGTTTAAAATACCTGGAGAGATGAATGACTTTAGAGATAAAAGAGAAAAGCAGAATTTAGAGAAAACAGACTTTGATAACTTATTTTATAAATGTGAGACTAAGAATACCTCATGTACTCCTCTTGTCTGTTCCTGTTCAGAGAGAATTCCTATAGGAAATGAAGAAAAGAAGACCAAGAAAAGAAAAGTCTCTGATTTCTCTGAAGTTAAAATTTATATTAACAAATAATTGGATGTGCTAAATTCTTCAGTACTCTGGAGAAAGTGAAGAAATAGGAATTGTGGTTTATGATTTTTAAATAATGATTGACTTGGCTCTTCATCTTTCTGATATAAACCTTTAAATAAAAAGTTGTTAAAAATAAACTGATGTGTATACCAGGCATGATCTTGCTTCAGATAAGAGTTTTAATTTCTTCTTAGCAATAATATTAAAACTACTCTTTTCAGTACCTTTTTCTATTCTTTCAGTTTCAGTACCTTTTTCTATTCTTTCAATTGACTGAGTTTTTGTATCACTGAGTTCTTTGGAATCAGATAAAATGGAAAGGGCAAATGAATTAAGCTCTCTGAGCCTGTGTCAGTGGCCCCCAAGAGTTATTACAGGTTTGACAATTTGCTAGTTAGACTCAATGAACTCAGCATGCAGTCATACTCACAGCTATGCAGCTATGATGAAATGCAGCAAAAGGCTACAAAGCAAAATCAGCAAAAGAAAAAGTTGCATGGGGCAAACTCCAAAAGAAACTAGGCATGAGCCTCCAAAAGTCTTCATCCAGTGGAGTCACACACACTTATTTCCTCCCATAATGAGTTGTGACAATACGTATGAAATATTGTTTATCAATATTTTATGAGCTCATTTCATTAGCTTATTCTAATTAGCTCATTAGAGATCCAGTGCCCAGAGTTTTTACTGGGGCTGATTATGTAGGCTCTCTCTGCTTTGTATGTACCAAAATTCCCAACTCTCAGAAGGTAAGTAGGTATTCAGCATAAACCATATTGTTTGCACAAAAAGATCAGGTGTAACGAGCCTCTCTTAGACGTTTTGGGAATGGTAAGACTCCTCCTGAAATCCAAGATCCCAGATACCAGCTAACAGACAACCATACAAACAGTCCTTTCCAAGGATATCAGTCTCAGACCTGCTGTGTTAACTCTTCTCCACACAATTTCCATTTGCAAAATGGTAATAAATGCTTATGTTAGACTATAGTGTATTATAAATAATATATATATTTGTAACATGTCATATGGTGGGCCTATTTATCAGATCTTGAGTTTTATTATTTTTAGAAATTATTTATTTGTATTATTCATGTAAATCACTTTTCTGTGTATTTTGACCAATAAGAATTTAAAAAAATCAACTTTTAATTTTATTCTCTCAGTTAATCTTTACAACTATTTTATGGAGTAGGTTTCTATTTTTTTGTATTTGGCAGCTCACACTGCCATAACAAAATATTATGTTTTGGGTGGCTTAAAATAATATGAATTTATTTTCTCACAGTTTTAGAGGCTGAAATTCTGCAGTCAGGATGTAAGCATATTCAGGTTCTGGTGAGGGCCCACTTTCTGGCTTAAGGAAAACCACCCCCTCACTGTGTGCTCATATGACCTATTTTTGTATGTGCAGGAAAAGAGAGAAGGCAATCTCTCTGGCATCTTTTTTCTTAATTTCAAAATATTAAAGGGGTACAAAAGTTTTTGTTACATGGCTTGAGTTAGGGCTATAAATGTTCTCATCACCCAAATATCATTCAGTGTACCTGTTAGGTGGATTTTTGCCCCTCCACTCCCCCTCTCCCCTGATTGATTTCCAATAAATTTTACTTAAAGGCACTAATTTAATTTAAAGGGCCTCATTCTCATGACCTCATTTGATCTTAATTACCTCTCAAAGACTTTATATCCAAATATCATCATACAAGGGATGAGGGCTTCAACCTATGAAGTTGGGGGGAGACACAAACATTGAGCCCATAACAATTTCATTTCTTCATTTCCAGATGAAAAAACTGATTAACAAACTTTTTAATCCACTTGTTCAAAACTGTACAAATTATATCCTCATTGTAAATCCTTTAAATCTTGTTGTTATGCCATTAAAACCTTTAAGAAGTATATTGTAATTGAACATATAAGAAAAGTTAGAAACAGAAATGAAGAATAGTAGATAGCGAAATGTAAATGTGCTGTTTAAGTAAAATTAATAGTACTGGCTATTGGTGAAATGTGAGTTTCAAAGTAAAAGGAAGCTTTTCTAAGGTTAAACTACAGATGTTGAGTTTGGGGATCTAATGCAAGTCTTACAAATAAATGGTTATGTGAAATCTAAGGCAGTTACTTAACCTCTCTATGTCATTATCATCACCTGCTAGATTGAGACAATAATGAGGCTTGCATCAACTTTGAAGTCCCAATTACCTCATGCTTTTACATTCTAATTGTTCTGGAGTTCCATGTGTGTGGTTGGTGAAGAGGGTGGAATTCTGACTTGTTTCTGTTGAAATTTCCCTCTGCAGCTCTGTAGACATTTCTTCTGTAGACATTTTGCTCCATTCTTCTAAATCATTTACTTTGCTGCATCTAGTTTTTAGCTTCAAAAGTTATATTGAAAAGGTGGGACAGGGAGGTCAAATACTCACTCTTTGCTAACAATATGATATTAGATCTAGAAAATCCCAAGGATTCAACCAAGAGACTCCTGGAATTGATACATGAAACCCGTAAAGTCTTAGGATACAAAATCAATGAACACAAATCAGTGGCATTCATATAGGCCAATAACAGTCAAGCCAAAAATTAAATCAAAGATGCAACACCTTTCACAATAGCATCAAAGAAAATTAAATATTTAGGAATATATTTAACAAAGGAGGTGAGATATGTACAAAACACTGAGAAAAAAATTATAGAAAATGTAAACAGATGGAAAACCCTACCATACTCATGGATTGGCAGAATCAATATTGTTAAAATATCCATACTACATGAAGTGATCTATAGAATCAATACAATCCCTATCAAAATACCATCATCATTCTTTACAGATATAGAAAAAAATAATTCTATACTTCATATGGAACCAGAAGCCAAATCAATATTAAGCAAAAGGAGCAAATTGGTAGCATCAGCCTACTAAATGTCAAAGCTTTACTACAAGGCTATACCAAAACAGATGGTACTGGCACAAGAACAGAGATATAGACCTTTGAATAGGACTGAGAACCCAGACATAAAACTATCCTCATATTGTCATTTAATCTTTGACAAAGCAGACAAAAAATATATACTGGGGAAAAGAACCTCTATTCAATAAGTGGTGCTGGGAAAACTAGATAACAACTTGCAGAAGATTGAAACTAGATCACCTCCTCTAACCTCTCACAAAAATCAACTCATGATGGATAACAGATTTAAATCTAAGACATGAAACTATAAGAATTTTAGAAGAAAATGTTGGGAGAACTCTTGTAGACATTGTCCTAGGCAGAGAATTTATGAAGAAGACCCCAAAGCAATCACAGCAGCATTAAAAAATAAATACATGGGACCTGATCAAATTAAAAAGCTTCTGCACAGCCAAGGAAACTATCATTACAGTGAATAGGCAGCATATGGAATGGGAGAATATATTTGCATGCTACACACATGATAAAGGGCTGATAACAAGAATCTATATAGAACTTAAGAAAATTAACAAGAAAAAATGAAACAACCCATCAATAAATGGGCAAAGGACATGAACAGAAAATTTTCAAAAGAAGACAGAATAATGGCCAACAAACATATGAAAAAGTGCTCAACATCTCTAATCATTAGGAAAATGCAAGTCAAAACCACAATGAGATTTCACCTAACTACAGTAAGAATGGACTTTTTCAAAACGTCCGAAAACAACAAATGCTGGCATGGATTTGGAGAGATTGGAACACTCTTATACTGCTGGTAGAACTTCAAATAGTACAACCCCTGTGGAAAGTAATTTGGAGCAAGCTCAAAGAGCTTTGAACAGAAATACCATTCGATCCAGCAATAGCACTATTAGGCATCTACCCAAAGGAATAAAAGACATTCTATAATAAAGACATCTGCACTCTGATGTTTATAGCACCACGATTCACAGTTGCAAAGATGTGGAAACAACCTAAGTGTCCATCAATACATGTTTAGATTAATAAAATGTGGTATATGTATACCAGGGAATATACTCAAGTACAAAATAAATGGTGATCTAGCACCTCTTACATTATCCTTGATAGAGATTGAGCCCATTCTTTGAAATGAGGTATCACAAGAATGGAAAAACAAGCACCACATGTACTTGCCATCAAATTGGTACAAACTGATCAATACTAAGGTCTTCACATGGTAGTAATATTCATTGAGTGCCAGTCAGGTGGGAGGGGGCTGTAAGGAATGAGTGTGTAAACTCACAACAAATGGATGCAGAATGCACTGTATTGGGGAAGGACACACTGTAGCCCTGGCTTGGGAGAGGCTAAGGTATTACTTGTAACCAAAATGTTTGTATCTCCATAATATTCTGAAATTTACAAAATTAAATTAAATTTTTTAAAAAAAGTTATATTGAAGTATTCTACTAATATCTCCTTTACTAATATTCTTATCTTTGTAGAATTTTGAGGTTTTTAAATTTTTTTCTGTTATTTTTGTGAAAAATGGTGAGCATAATTCTTTCCATTAAAGACTTCACTGTTTAGTAGCAAAGATACAAATGTAAAAAAATAATTTAAATCACAGTGATTTCATATCATATGTTATGTGCATTAACATACCCAGAAAACTACAAAGAAGTGAGATTGTGATTATAGACATGTAATATAATCATGGAGAAAACAAAATTTGATGGATGATGATGAATAGGCTATACTTACAGCACTATGTCTTATATGGGCCTATGATAGAAAATAATAAGTCAAGGAATAAATGAGACAAATCATGAGGCCCACTGAAGGAAGAATGGGTATCAAGTTTAATGCATACAGTAGAGGAAATGGAAAGCAAGCTTGGAGACATACCTATAATGTTTATAGTTTTCTCATATATTTACTATATTTACCTTCTTGAAAAATAGATTAATAAGAATGTGTTAATTTCAACTTACTTAACTTCCATGCTCATGATAGGGCCTTAGATTTCAAGTAATAAAATGGAAAAGCCATCATTATATTGAAAACGTACATTTTTTCATGATTAATTAATGTCAGTTTTATCCAATTATGATTAGTATTTTGAAAAAGAATGACCACAATTAATCCCTTCTTATATCCAATCCCCTTTCCACATGACTTTGCAGATTCCTCCTACGCAGTGGAGTCTATTTCCCTGCCCTTGCATAAGGGCTGCCTGGTGACATGCTTTAGTCAGCAGAGTGTGGCAGATGTGATAGTGTGTCAGTTCTGAGCCTATCTCTTAAGATATCCTGTGAGTTTCTGTTCTTTTTCTTGGATTCCTGAAGACTGTCATATGAACAAGAGTATAGGAGCGTGCTGGAGCATAAGAGAATATTTGGAGTGGAGCTGAGTCAACAGTTTCATCCCTATCAAGTTTCCAGATATAAGAAAAAGCTAGCCAAGATTAGCAGAGCCAATCTACAGATGATCCTCTAGCTGACCTCTAAAAATTTAGCAAAATGCTCTTAGACTTGCCATCTCTCAGCTGACCTACAGAGTTTTGAACTGAATAAAGGCAGCTATTTTAAGCCACAATGTTTTTTGAATGGCATGTTATGCAGCAGTGATTGTTTCATTGCCAAATAGTAAGTACTACTGTGCTATTATTCAAAATAACACTTACTCTACATATATATATATGTATATATATATATATTTTTTGGCTAGACACTGTTGTTTCTATTATCCAATACAGTGATTGGAATGTGTATATGCATAAAAATGTTTCTAAATATATGAATAATTACAAAGTACTTAAAAACATAAATAGCAATTAAATTGCTTAAAGATGTAAATTAAACAACAAAGGTGGTGTTCTTCATTATTAATTCTAGTTATTAATAAAAGTATTAATTCTATTGTTGGTCTATTTTCTTTTTACATGTTACTATTATATATAATCTACCAAGTGAATTTCTCTTATTTTATGTATCTTATTAAATTTGGTCCTTTTTTCTTTATATAGATGACAAAGATAAAAAGATTTGGTCAAATTTCAGGCCGTTATTTAAGCCCAGATTTGGCTGACATCATTACTCAGCTTTTTCCTATTCTATTGAACCATTCAAACAAACTAATACTCAAAATTTGACAAAATAGTTTCAGGGATCTCTTGAAAATATAATATCTAGAATATTTTCATCAATTTAGGAAGCCAAAGACAATGAAATCATAGATTTCTGACACATGAAAACTATCATTTTAAAATTGGCATTGCTTGTGTGTTTATCATTTGAACTTAGTCGCAATACAGCCATCCTTCCATATTTGCATAGCATTTACATTGTATTAGGTATTATAAGCACTCTAGATATTATTTAATGTATATGGGAAGGTGTGCATAGTTTATATGCAAATATTATGTCATTTTATATAATATAAAGGACTTCATTATCTGTGGATTTTAGTATCCATGGGGTATCCTGGAACCAATCACCCTTGGATACAAGATGGTTGTACAGTATAAATGGTAATTTGAAGTTAATATTCAAAATATTCAGTGACTGAGAGAATCATCTAATCTCTGTATGCTTGTTTACATGCATATGTGTGTGTGTGTATGTGAGTGTGTGTGTGTCTGTTCAGGAAAAGCATGTTCCATGTATCATAAATTACTACCTGGACATTTTTATTTTAATTAGGCATTGTGACCTATACCCAGTGAAATATACAACAAAGTATTTCTGACTTTTCTAATTTTCTGTAAATGTTAAAATAATCATTTGAAATCAAATTTAAGGAGCAATAGGTAGTTGTTTAGAAATTAGTTAAATGAATTTTATAGGGCAATTTTTGTTATTTGGTTCCTATATTTATTTTCTTTAAAAAGTTTGAACGAGAAAACTCAAATTTTCATAGAAGATACAACATCATTTTGTTTAAAAATACACAACTTCAAATAAGATTTATCTATAGTCATAACTGTACAATTTATTTTTTGCTTATTGTAAATGCTACAACTTATAAGAAAGCTTGGAAACATAAAGAAAACAAACAATTTATATTTTTTAAAAGGAAGTTTATTTTTATCTCAGTATAATATTTGGGTTTATTTAAATAACAAAAATAAGCGTGTGAAAAATAAAATTCATTGACTTATTATGAATACATATTTGCCAAACTATATACTTATGAGAAAAATGTTAAGTAAAAATATAAAATGACCCATTTATTATATGCAGAGCACCATTTTAACAAAATTATATTAGAGCTATATGTATTATAAATACACATATGAGATATAATTGTAGCTGCTAATAAATGGTAACCACATATATTTCAAAATTATTATAACCTAGTTGTCTAATAAAACAGATGATAATTCATTACTCTGACAGTTTCATTTTAAAGAATTCAAATTATTTATAGTGCATCATGGGTTATAAAATATGAAAAGGTTAAATTATAACAAGGGCTGATTTTATTTCTCTGGAAAGGGCAGAGATTTTAAAAGAACACGTATGATTTTAATTACTCCTCTAATAATAATATTATGCACATGTGAAGATTAGTCCCGAAAAAAAATAGTGATGAAAGCCAAATGGAAGACAGAAATGTGCAAATGCTATGATGAATTATTAATGGAATTTGACTTTGACTATTGACTTAATTGCAATAGATTAGTTTATGTAAATGTATCAATCATGAATTTATTTTCATGTAATATATATCAGTCAGGGTAGGCTGGCTATGTTGTGTAAACAAAAGACATCAAATAATTGAAGTATTATTTCTCAGTTTCAAACATTCTCTGTCTTCCCAAGGTTATCTCAGCATTTCAGCCTTCTTTGGTCTCTGGGGCACCTGCTCATAAACATGTACTTACATGGGGTGCATCTAGAGAACCAGGAAGTGAGAGCGATTACTTTTACTCACACTCATTGTCACAGACAAGTCATTTGGAGATGGACTGATTTAAAGAGAACAGGAAAACTCAGTTTTTCCATTTGCCAAGAAAGAGAAAAGAACCTGATATGTGGATTAGCAGCAGTGACATTTACCATACCATGTTTTAGGATTTTTTTAATATACTTGTTTGCTGGGAATAGCATACTTAATTGAAGAATACAATTTTTAAGTTGCATTTTTGGCCTCAGTGGTGACAAAAATTACGCACAATATTGCATGATTTATTCAAAGAGAACGTCTTTTGAAACCACCATGACTTCAAAAAACAGAACCTAAACCCGAGTAAGAAAAATTTGTAAGAAAATTGTTTTTTCAGCAGATTCCATATTGATTTATGAAGGCATTAATTTGCCATTTAGCTCTTAAAATTGGCTATTAATAATCCTTGACATTCAAAAGATAAATGCCTTTTTTCAAAATTAAAATAAATCCATAGCATTTTTTGAAAATCACATTTAAAAGTTGTAGTTATAGCAGAAAAAGCATTTTAAAAAATTTTCTTTGGAAAATGCAATTGCTATAAAGTTAAGACAGCACTTTAAGACTATTTTCTTTACAAAAATAGTCAATCAAAAGTTTGATCCAAATGACTTAATATTATTACAACCACCAACCTATTGCAAAATGTACTGATTTAATTAAATGATAAGGGGATCATTTAAAATTGCTTCTCAAAAATATACAATTTGGAAAATAAATAAAATATCTTCACTACATATTGATAAAAATCAGTTTTATTTGTGACATTATATAATTGTGCATTTGAGTTAAATTTCTAGAAGTATAATCTTAGATGAACCTGTATTAATTTGTAATGAGAGTTTCATATTCATATTATAGGAAACTACATATAGTACCAAAGCCCTCTGATATGCATGAATAATATATTAAACATAGTTGTAAAGTTAACTATGTTTTTGTAATATAGCAAAACATCTACTATTTAAGGGAAAAAAGCCTGCCTCTACTTGTAAGTTTCTCAAATGCTTTATTATTGACACTGACAATTATCTCCTTTTTCTGTTAGAATTTTAGAAACTTCATAAAATATTTTCTAGTTTACTGTGGACTACAAGAAGACTAACTGAAAAAAAACCATTGGTAGTTTCATTGTTTTTAAAGTTGTCTTCTTCTAATTATAAATATAAATCTGAAATCTTATGAAATCTTTGTTAAAGTTTTCAAGACTAATCCACAAAATTATATTCTACATGTTTTCTATTGCTTAAACAGAATGGTAAAATTAACAACAAGAAAATATTGTAGTAATATGAGGAGACAGGAAAAAAAGGGAAGGAAATATGGTGAGGAAGATGAAGAAAAAAGAAACTGCTAAGAAAACTGAACTCTACAGTAAGCAATGACATGAATTTTTTTTCTGTGTTCTATGGGTTAAGAAAATACCTACACAAATATTAGTTAAACCTTAGAAATTAATTTTTTCACTGTATTAATATTTAAACTTATTGAGATTTAAGTAGCAAAATATACTGTACTATTACCTAGCATTTTAAAACATGAATCCAAAATTTAAATTTTATTTATAATTTCTTCATATGGAATAAAGCTAAATCTTTTCTGTAAATGATATAGCACACTCTTTTTATGTGTATCCTACCAATGTGATCAACTTGGGATCTTTCAATGAGAGGATCAACTCATCAACTACTGTATTGAATTTAGTAAAGTTTGTGGATGTTAGAACAAATGGAAAACTACCTAAAGGAATGAATTATTAATGTAATGAAATTTTCTGACAGGTGGTAAAAGCCCTAGGGTTATAAAGATCAATGTGCAGACATCCTTCAGATGTCAAAATCTTGTTCATATTGGAAACATAAAATTGTTTGGGAAAATATGTATGAAGGAAGAAAAAATTACTTTTTCTACAAAAACTTTTTATGGTACATCTTTTAGTTAAATGACTAAAATATGGATAATATAATCTATAATGTTTTCACATATATGGATTAGCATTTGTATTTTATATTTTAAATGTCTCTACTTTTATGCTTTCCTCCATTTTAAAATATACAAGAATACAATGAAAATAAATTAAAAAGATATTTACCAATAGAAAATAAAATAATAAACCTTAAGAAAAAACTCATATAAAGCCTTTTTTTCCAATTTAAAATTATGTTATGTCTTTAGGTTTAAATAATCACAGAAAGCCCATATTTTCTCAGAATTTCTGAATTTGTACTTTTACAAGCCTGGAATGGTTTTCATCATTAAAATAATCTTATGAGATTGAGATATTTATAAAAAAAAAATCCCAAATTATAAAGAACATTAGAAATATGGCAACATCCATTGATTCATATCCACAATGGTACTATCAACTTCTCAGTATGGTTGATGTATCAGTAAAATTTTTAATATCTCATAATTTACTACCCCCCCATTCATTGCAAAGCAGTAAAAAACAATTGGATTTAGAGGGTTTTTCTAAATAACTTCCTTGAGACTTTTTAATGTCTTAAATATCTTATTTGGCCCTTCCAATCAGTCCATTTGTAGAGATTATTGTCCCTGTTTAGCCCATATCATAACACTGTTGAAGACATATTTAATGCGCTTATCTTATTTAATTCTGACAACATCTCAGTGAGAAGACTGGTATTTGTTTCCCCATTATTTGATTGACTGATATCAGCTCTCATCATTTCATCAGTGAGAACACTGAGGAACAAAGGTTATAAAACTTGCCTATGTCACATAGCTAGTTTTGGGGCATATAGGCTTGAAGTTCTGCTAGGAACAATATTATTCTTCTCTGAATAATAGTCTTCACTTAGATTGTTAAATAACCACCACAATTTTCAAAAGCATTTGCATTAATTTTTTCTCTCTCTCTTATTGCTCTTTCCTTCCCTCTTCCCTTCTTTCTGTAAGAATTTATCATCATACAGATGGGTCTAAATTTGATTTTAGCATGACTGAGTTGCCCTAATGACATGGAATACCTGGGAGTGTTTAGAATAAAGGGTCAATATCCTGCTGAGTTCAGCTCCCATTCTTTAGATACCAATGTCTAAGAACAACCTTTGATGCCTATCGATAATTATGCCCTTTCAAGTTAAGAAAAAATAACATAATCTAATGTATTTTTCCTTTATTAGTTTTACTTTGTAAATTCAATACCAAGAACAAACAAATGAAAGAAAGGCTTATTAACATGTCCTTATCCATACCATGGATATTTTAAAATATATTCTTCTGTCCTTATAGGCTTCTTAGAAATATATTTATCTTTTAAAGTTATCTTCATAAATAATTATTAATATACTTTGGGAACAAGAAGCTAAGACTGTCACCTCATTTTCTGCTGAGAATTCAGTCTTGAAAACATAATGGTGTCATTCTAGTCAGAGCAGCAACACTTCTGCTTTTTTCCCAGTAAGCAGTAGTCAGTTTTTCAGAAAAGCCAGTGTGATTTCAGACTCTCTGATAAAGGTTTCACTATTTTCAGACCCTGTCCTGATCAAGTCAAGATATCAAGTTTTGTCAAACTGCTGAGATATTTAGAAACTCAGCAATTGGGTTCACTAAATAATCCTTTACAATAGCAACAAGACACCTAGGACATTTTCTGTTTTGAATAGGTTTAGGAGAATCATCTGATTTAGCTTGACCTCTTGTCTTTCTGTACCAGCCAAGACAGATTCCTAATTTAAAAATACCTGGGGAGTAAAATCAGTAGCATCTGGAAGAGAAGGCTTTGTAGCATCTGGAGTGATGAGAGCTTTTGATCCCCATTTCCCTGTAGGTCCCTGACTTTGCAATTACATTTGAAGGACTTCTCTATTGAATAATAGTTCCAGTCAAGGTGATATAATCACAGGCAGGGGGAGGAGAGTGAGAAACAAAAAACAAAAACCTTGAAAGAGACACTTTACTTTTCCTTGTTATTATTAATATAATACAATAAAATAAATGTTGGTCTTGGCTTAAATACTTGTATTCATTTTAGTTAGAGTGTCTTGATTCTTCTTAAGCACTTTACATATAGTCTTTTATATAATTTAAAATTTTTTAACACCTGCAAAATGAAAAACACACTTTAACTAGCATATGCAACTAAAATAATTTGTAATGACTTCATCAACAAAGGAGGCTGGGTACGTTTTCAATCTCCACATTGTTTGTATTTTGTAATTAGAGGAAAAGTTCCTTTAAATCAGTGGCATATTTTCAGTGATAAGTACCAAGGACAAAAATAAAACAGAGAAAGATAATGGGAAGTGAATAGAGTGCCCAGGGATGGTTTTATTGAGGAAGGGGCATTTGAACAAAGAGCTAAAAGAGGTAAAATAGTCAGGTATATGACTGGGAGAGAAACTTTTGAGATTTAACGGAAGAGCAAATTCTAAAGACCCAAGGCAGGAGAGGTAAGAGTGTGCCTGACATTTCTTGAAAACACTGAGGATGTTAGTGTAACTGAGCAGAATGGGCAAATATCAAAATAGCTGTCCTTGACAGACAGGATCAGGGGAAAAACACAAAAGTGTTATGTGTTCTAGGATCCTGTAGGAATTTGGCTTTTACTATAAGAAGATGTTAAGCAAAAGAGAACATGATTTTAAATAGGATCACTCTGACAGTTGTATTAAAAATAGACTGATGGGACGTGATGGCACAAGGCAGAGAGAAAATTCAGGAGGCAATCACGGTGATCTGGGCAAGAGATACTAGAGACTTGGACCAAAGAAGTAGCCACTAAGGCATAGAGATGTAGATGAATTGTTGATATAATTTGGAATTATGTATGAGAATATTTGATGACCAATTGAATGTGGAGATGCAGAGTACTAGTATAATTCCAAAGGTTATTGTCCTGAGACACTGGAACAATAAAGTTTCCATTTATGGAGAAAATGTTATTGAGTTGTCCTTAAAACGACTTATCTGTGGTGATTAAAATGTATCACCAAGATAACTGGTGATTAAAATTATTTCCTTTCACAAGCCTGCAATGATATCTAAAATATTAGCTATAGTTTGGCATTAAGGATTTTTTCCCCAAAAGTTCTCCCTTAAGATATAAATGGTTCTTATGAAAAGGATTGATGCAATAAGAGAAAATAACATCCATTAAACAAATTAAAAAGGAATTAAAAAAATTACAAAGGAATAATTTGTCAACTTAGTTATCCCATTCAGAGACTGAGGATATAAACTATAGTCATGAACCACATAATGGTGTTTTAGACAATGGTGGGTCACATTTATGATGGTGGTACCATAAGATTGCAATACTGTATTTTAATGTACCTTTTCTATGTTTAGATATGCTGAAATACACACCATACTACAAACCTGTGCAGCATGTTACAGTACCAATACCATATACCCAGATGTGTAGCAGCCTATACCATCTAGGTTTGTGTAAGTACATTTTATGATGGTCATACAACAATAAAATTGCCTAAGGATGTATTTTTCAAAAAGTATCCCTGTAGTGAATCCAGAGGCTAGAATGAACATGTTGGAAGTAATTGGAATGATGGATCAACTATATAACCTACACTTTTACCAACTTCAATAATTTGCCTTTGACAAACATGGTGTCAAGTCTTTGTTATCTGAAGACTAAAAGTAGAGATTTTTCACCTCCTTGGTTAAATATATTACTAGGTATTTTATTTTCTCATAGCTATCGTGAGAAGTCTTTTATTTGATTCTTACCTTGACTGTTGTTAGTATATAGGAATGCTACTGATTTGTGCACATTGGTTTTTAGCCTGAGAGTTTGCTAAATTTATTTATCAATGCCAGGAGTTTCTTTGCAGGATTTTTGGGGTTTTCTAGATATAAGATCATAGGATCAGCAAAGAACAACAGTTTGAACTACCCTGTCTGCATGTATGAAGGAAACTGTAGATGATATAAATGAATATAAAAACATATAATGCTCATGGATCTGTAAAATCAACATTGTTAAGATGTCCATACTACCCCAAATGACTTACAGATGCAATGCAATCCCCATCAAAATACCAACGTACTTTTTTATAGATCTAGGAAAAAAATAATTCTATACTTCATTTGGAATCAGAAAAGAGCCCAAATAGCCAAAGCAACCTTAAGCAAAAGGAACAAATCTGGAGGCAACACTTTACCAAACTTTAAGTTACACTACAAGGCTATAGTAACCAAAACTGCACAAGACTGGCACAAAACTAGAGACATAGACCAATGGAGCAGAACAAAGAATCCAGATATGAAAACATCCACATATTGCTATTTGATCTTTGACAAAGTAGACAGCAATATACACTAAAGAAAAGAATCCCTATTCAATAAATAATGCTGGGAAAACTGGATAGCCACATGTAGAAGATTGAAACAGGATTCATATCTTTCACTACTCACAGAAACTAATTCAAGATGGACAATAAACTTAAATCTAAGACATGAAACCATAAGAATTCCAGAAGAAAAGGTTGGAAAAATTATTCTATACATTGGCCTAGGCAAAGAATTTATGAAGAATACCCTGAAAGCAATCACAGCAACAACAAAACTAAATAAATGGGACCTGATATGATTAAAAAGCTTCTGCACAGCCAAGGAAATAATCAACAAATAGACAACTTACAGAATGGGAGAAAATATTCGCATGCTATCCATCTGAATAAGGCCTAATAACCAAAATATTCAAGGAACTCATCAAATCAGCAAGAAAAAAATCAAACAACCCCTTTAAAAAGTGGGCAAAAGACACGAATAGAAGTGCTTCAAAAGAATATATAGTAATGTCCAATAAACATATGAAGAAATGCTCAACATCACTAATTATCAGAGAAATGCAAATCAAAATGACAATGAGATATCACTTATCCCCAATGAAAATGGTCTTTATCAAAAAGTCCAAAACAATAAATGTTGGTGTTGATGTGGAGTGATAGGAACACTCATATACTGCTGGTGGGACTGCAAACTAGTGCAACCTCTGTGTAAAATAATAGGGAGATATCTCAAAGAGCTACAAGTAGATCTACCATTTGATCCACCAAACCATTACTGGGCATCTACCCAAAAGAACAAGAGACATTCTATGTAAAAGACATCTGCACTCGAATGTTTATAGCAGCACAATTCATAATTGCAAAGATGTGGAAACAACCCAAGTGCCCATCAATACATGAGTGGATTAATAAAATGTGGTATATGTATACCATCTTTACATTAATTCCAAATTTTAATTTGTTTGATAAATAATGTGATTATACCATAGACATATATTATGGCTATGACTTTGAGACCCCATCCTGTAGAACAATTTCTCTGAGTGGTCTTGGACTGACTCAGTTCTTCCCCTACCCCAATTTTTTGCTTATAGTTCTCAAAAATAACTGTAGAATATTTTGAGAATGCAACTTCTCAGATTAGGGGTAGCTGTCCAAAGCATCCCAGGCTCTGTTCTAGTCCTACAATATGTCCTTTATCTCAGGAATCACATTTCCCCAGGGTATAAAACTTAAGGTGAACTGTTTCTTGTGGTCTCTAAGCTGTGGTGAAATTGGGCCATGCACAGAAAAGACTACATCTATCCCAGGCAGGGTTTTGAGCTTTGGCTCACAATGAATCTCAGACTTCTGTTGTCCTTTGCTGCCTATCCATAATAAGCCACTTAATGTAACTAGTGTACATGGGTGTGCTGTCTCACTAGACTTAGACAAGTTGGTAAACAGTGTATAATGAATCTGCTTCACACACATCATGCTAATTTGGCCATTTACAAAGACAGAGAAATTATATGAGCCCAGCAGCCCCCACCCCAAGAATTATCTGCTACTAGAAAATTCTTGTTTGTAATATTTTTATTTGTAATTATTCTTGTAATAATCATTTCCATAAGAAACAATTCTTAATATTTAGTGACTTACAAGTTGCTCTCACTGTGTCTCAACATCCCTGCATTTGACACTAAGGATTATAACTAGCTAGTTTCTATTCTGATGGTCAATATATTCTTTCATTTCTCAAGCATTTCTGAATTGAAAAAGAAAGTTTAAGGAAGAGGTGCTGACTTCATTTGTTCTGTGATTATTTGTGTGTGTGTGTGGGGGGGGCTATCTCTTTCTGAGTTTGACAGAGAAGACTACTGTTTTATGATCACCAGATTGTATGGAATAACTTGAAATATGTTATTCTATTTAATCCTTTTATGATAACCTGGTGAGGTTATCATTACTATCTTTATTTTACAGATTAGTAAATGGAAGCACAGATAATTTTAATCACTTTAATCACATGTCTTGGTAGTGATGAGGCTATGATTAGAATTCAATTGCAAAAGTTGTACTCATTTACTATTCTACTTGAGGATAAGAGGGTGTTACTCAAATCCATGTACTGGCTCAGCAATTTATTCAGGGAAGAATTAATGGGGCTTCTATTCTAAAGGTCTAAACAATTCAGTATGCAAAATATGGCAAATACAATGAAAGAGACACTGGAAATTATCCAGTGAGTTTGAAGAATATAAATGCTATGCCTTGTTTCAATTAGGAGAACATTGCTATACTTTTTTTTATTTTATTTGAACTCAAAGGTATTCTGCAGCTAGTTATTCTGCTGTTGAGACTGTAACATGGAAGCAAAGAAGGGAGAAACACTTAGAGTGCTGTTGTTTTGTTGTTTAAAATAAAACACTTTTAAATATTAAGGCAGAGAAAATAGGAGACATAGCCCTTTGGGTAAAATTAATCAATAAGAATTAGACCACCTTCATGTACAAGTGTGTAGGCACTGAAAGTAACCAGTTTAAATGAATCACACTGTCGAGGTTTTGCTCCTATGCATGACAAAGCCTGTTTCTATGAGTAGTATTCCAATCTTTTAATTTTAAAAAAATCATTACTTCAGTTCAAGAGGAAAGCATGTCAGTGGAACTGATGATCTTCCTATTTTCAACAGAATGATGAACCTCTAAAGTTGATTCAAGCTCTTGCACTCTTATTAAAAAGCCCTTGACAAAAGGTACCAAGTTTTGAAGCAATCCTATCCTTGAGGAGTGATTTAAGAATCTTGGTTTAGAGTTATTGGATAGCTATTTTTAGAAGTTCCTGTCTCATGTATCTTTATTGATTCAAAGTGTCATTAAATTTCTGGAGCTGTAAGGAAATTGTCTGCTTGCAACTCAAGGATTTTCTACTATGGACAAAATCTTGGATAGTTCAGTTTTTCATTTTATGGAACTGAGGGAAATTGCTCAAGTGAAGTTTAAAGTGCTGAGTTAAAAAATAGCCTTGAGGTTTTACTAAGTAGACACTACATTTATAGTTGACAGGCTTGGAGTTTTCAAGCTAATATTTGTTTTTAAGTCCACCTAAGTAAGAGTTAGCTATAAAAGGGAAAAGGTGGACAATTTTGTTTATATACACCAGATACAAATACAAAGCAACAACATAAATATTTCAATAAAGTATTTACCGAAATAAAAGCAGCAGAGCAACATAATCTTAAAAAAAAAAATCCTTGCAACTTTTAAATATTGTTCTTTCAAACACAAGATCGAGGGTGAGAATGAATTTCTATAACAATTGGTCTACCATAGACTCCAGCTAACAAAATGTATACTGCTATACTCCAGCAACCTGGGGCCCTTTGTTGCATATGAGCTAGATACCAACCTTATTTATGGCCAAGTGAAGTAATGTTTAGAGTAGAAATTGCACAGGGCAATAATGATGCAATGGAAGACACAAAGAATTCTAACATGAATTTAAAAATTGGTATGGAACTATTATATTATTAGTGAAATTGAACAAAGGTGCAAAAAAATGTTTGTTGTTGTTTTAATTGTTTGTCACATTCGAACAATTTTGTCTTTATTTTCTTTAATCATGCAACTAAAATACTTCTATTTCAGTAAATCAAAAGGGAAGGAGGAGAAATTATACAGACATAGAAATGTTTTTACATGGAGATGAGGAGTTGCATGGCAGATTTAGATAGATGAGTGATTTTTCAGTAAAATATTGAGTAAGGACAGCAAGAGGAGAATAAAAGCTTCAAAAGACTGGCAACTGCATATAACTGCTATGAGATAAGCAATATGATTCAAAAGATATTCTTCCACATGTGATAAAATTTTGAAATCTTCAATAGGAAGAATGAGGTTTTGCGATATTTGAGTGAGCTATGTCAACAAAGATGTGAGTAGTCTACAATAACTATAATCAGACAGAGGTACACAAGCTTGAGGATGAGAAGTTCAGATATGGAAGGACAAAAAGTCTAACGATGGGTAATTTTAGGACATAGCTGGAGTTTAAGTTTAGCAAGGATCAAATAAAGTCATAAACAATTGGTGGCTTGAGAGACTAAGGTTGCAGGTAGCAGGTTTGAGAGAAGAAATCTGAGAATAATACATGCACTAGAGGAATAGATAGAAAGTAATGTGAAGATGTTTTTTAAAGCTGCAGGCCCCAAACCCCAGGCTACACTGTCCCTCATCCCACTGTGAAAAATTATCTTCCATGAAACCTGTCCCTGGTGCCAAGAAAGTTAGTGACCGCTATTCTAAAGTGCTTATATTTCAACCAATAGCTTATTAATTCTAGAAAAAATATAAGAGTAAAGAAGTAAGTACATGTGTTAAGGTAATGTTAGTAAGATCTGACAAATAAACCCACAATTCTTAGTGTCTTGGTCCAATGAACACTCATTTTGAATTCACGTAAAGAGTGACTTCTAAGTCTTTCACAGAAGTCAGGTGTCACATTGAATATCATGCCTTCATATCTCAAACCCTGAATTCTATTTTTAGGGAAATTAACATTCTATTAGAGAGATGAGCAAATAGCAATTGTATTATAAATCAATTAAATTTAAAAATACAAAAAACAGAAGGTACAATAGGATGTAAGATGAACAGTTTTTGAGCAATAAAATATATTTACCTTGAGGAAAATACACTAATTTTTGGCATAGTATTGAGAGAAAATCAAGCTTCCCCATCATGGAAACATGTATCTGTGAGTAGTACCATCCCTCTAACCACGTGGTGAAGGGACACTATGCTCTGACCCGTGGGATGTGAGCAGCACAGGATACTTCTAGTCTCTGCGCCTCTGTTCTCTCACAGCTTTGTCTCTTCATAAAAGAAATAGTTCCTAAATAATAATGGTTTATAGTGAATTTAATAATAATTAGCTACACAGCAACTAATAGTCTAGATACAGTTTCTTTACTAGAGAAAGTCAAGAATCCCCTAATGTGTAGCAATAAAAATTTATCAAATGATTTTCTATCCTCTAATAGTGAGAAACCTCACATCTTAATAAAGTGATTGTCACACTAGGAAAAAAAAAATCTCCTTAGGGCCACTGTGCTTTATTATGAAAACGGAATAAAAAACTTCAAAAGCAAAATGATCCTTTCTAACTTAATGAATATGTGCTATTTTTTAGTGTTTTCTGTGTGTGTTATATGAAATTAAATTGTAAATATTAATTGTAACAATAAGAACATTAACAAGTAAGATTTTCAATAACCATCTTCAGGGTTTTGCCCAGGGAACCACCCATCAAATTAACATGTATGTTATAGCATGGCCATGTGAATTGCCTGTGCACCATGCAGCTCCCAAGGTAAAGAGATCTGTGAGTTACATATGATTCATGAGGCCCTGGGCTCAAAATTAGTATGAGCTAAATACCACTGACACGGAAGCTAATGTGTTAACCACTACATTAATGAGGCTTCTGTTTAATAACAGAGGATTAGAGTTGAAAGAACTGAAAAGCTCAAATTTTTTTTTTTTAAGTCTCTAGGGAAACTTCAACAGAGAAACACAAAGACACCATCTAACACATACAGCAACAGCAAATAGTAAACACAACCTAACTCTTAGCCAGATAAACACTGTCTCACCCTAAAGGCCTATTTACTTCAGTTAATTTTCCCAATACATCATTTTCAGCTTTTGACAAAAAATTACAAACACATTTCAAGGCAAAAAAGACAGAATAAAAAGACAAAGCAAGTATCAGAACAGATTTAGACATGAAACAGATTTTGGAATTATCAAACAGGTAATTTAAAATAACTGATTAATGTGCTAAAGGCTCTAATGGAAAAAGAGAATAGCATACAAGAACAGATGCGCAATGAAATGAAAAGAAATGAAAAGCAATGAGAATTCTAAGAAAGGATCTAAAAGAGAGGGTACAAATTCAAAACACTATCAGAAATGAATGCCTTTGACAGGCTCATCAACTGACTGGACATGGCTAAGGAACATATCAGTGAGCTTGAAGATATGTCAATCGAAACTTCCTGGACTGAAAAAGAAAAAAATAAAAGAGTGAAAACAATGGAACAGAATAGGTAAGAATGATGGCCAATTACAAAAGGTATAACATATACAATATGAGAATATCAATAGAAGAGAAAGAAAAAGAAACAGAAGAAATATTTGAAATAATAATGGTTGAGAATTTTCCAAAATTAATATGACATAAAACCATAAATAGACTAAGGTCATAAAACATCCAGCAGGATAAGTACACAAAAAAATCTAAACATAGGCATATCATATTCAAACTGCAGAAAATCGAAGGCAAGGAGAATATCTTGAAAAAAGCCAGAGGAAAAACACCTATAGTTCTATCAATGTTCTCTCTCTTTGCCTGGATAGTGGTTACTTTGGAGTATTTACTCTTTTATAAGTCATCCATATGCACATATTGTATATTTTTCTGTATATATGTTAGTCTTATATATAAAATTATATTAAGATAAATGCCAGGTATGTTTCACCATAGAATCATATGCTCATGGCACTATTTATGTTTTTAATATTCATTATAACTGCAATCCACATGAATATAACTTAAAATAATAATTACTTGGAGAATAATTCTGCATGTTAGCATCATACACATTAATTCTTAGATTTAGAAAACTCCTATGAAGATATTAAACCACAATTTGATCTGTTATTAACTGTGCTTTTCCATAATTCCTGATGCACATTTATTTCATCTAAGATTGAATATTCCTTTTAATAGATGTAGCATCACTGTGTTCCACATACTCACTGCTCTTTTGTATTAGGCACTAACCTATTTACCAAGAATACAAATGTGACTGATTTGCAGTCCTTTTTATCATAGATCTTACAGCATCATGTGAGAGAAAAACAAAATAAATTGTTATAACATTATTTTATAAATAATATAAAGAAATCACATGCAATAAATATGAGTCACAGAAGATGTAGTTGAATAATCTTGATGAGGGTGAGAATATAGGGTAATAGAAAGGATATCACAATGGCCACATTTGAATTCAACTTAGAAAGTACATTTTTGAAAATTACAGAGTCAAGGGAAAGATGGTGGGAAAATCTGGACAAAAGGTATGCCGTTTCTATAAAAGAGGTTCTTTATTGCTGAGGTGTAGTTTATATAAGTGAATAAGAGACTATAAAACCAATTATTTAAGACCTATGTGGAAATGTTAAATTACAAGATAAATAGATCTATGATGAGGTGGCTTTAATTATTAGAATATTTCCATACATCTGGAAAGTGCATTTTCAATATTTTTTACCTAATTTTCCAGGGAACAACTTCCAGTAAAGTGTTGAATAGAAATCATACAATTGAACAACCTTCTGTTGGTGCTGATCTTAGAGAGGAAAGCATTCAGCCTTTCACCATTAAGTGTAATGCTGCCTGAGTGTTTTTGTAGGGGCTCTTTATAATATTAAGGACGGTTCATTCTATTCCTAGTGTGTTGAGTGGTATTTATCATGAAAGGGGGTTATATTTAGTCAAATGAATTTTTTATGGTGTGTTACATTCTTTGATTTTCAGATGTTAACCCAACTTTGCATTCCTAGGATAAGACCCAATTGTTCATGGTATATAATTCTTTTTATGCTACTGGATTCTGTTTGTCAGTGTTTTGATAAGGAATTCTGTGTCTACATTCATATGAAAACACACAGTGAAAAATATGGTGGCCCCTGGCACTCCATTTAATCCAGAATTACCACTCTTGTCTTCACATGACCTTCTATTGAAATCTGATTACCTTGTTCCTGAGGCACTATTTGTAAACATTGCTTGTAAACATTCTGACAAAATAAAAAAACACTTAAATATGTTGATTTCTTATGTCAAAATTAAAGAATTATTTAACTTACTTTTACAGTTATAGTTGATCCCTGTTTATATTTGGGACTTGATACTTAAAAATATTGTTATTAAATTGACTACCATTAATTGTCATTATTCAAGCTTTCACATACATAAAATGAAAAGCACATAATAAGATTAAGCAACATAGCTATTTTGGAAATAATCTAGGTAGAATAATTTTAATTGTCAATCATATAATACTACAAATAACAATTACATTGATAATGTGTCGAACTCTTGTTCTTGTTAACAGGCATATGAACATTTGAATTTTGACTAATATTATGGAAAATCACAGCAGCTTAGCCAGAAGTTGAAATCTGTCTTTTAAATTCATTCTACATGTCTTTTATTTTTAGAAAATATAATCATTTGAGCAGAATGATTTATGTTTCAATAGTCATACAAATTGATCAAAAGTATACACTTGTATCTATCTTGACACAAAATAGTAAATTAGTGAAAAATGTTCTACAACTGACAGAAGGTTTGTTTTCTTTTTGAAAATAAAATTGTATTAAATTTGCTTAATGTTTTATGTCAATGTTTAAAATTATTAATTTTAAAAACACACCAGAAATAGGATGTTTATTTATTTTGATTTTGAGTGTAGTTTTCATAGGCATCCCTAATATATCATTACTCCATTTTTGTTCTTATTTCTCATCTGTTTCCTAATATTCACTCAAACAGCAATCTGATTTTCATTTTGGCAATTCTTATGAATCAATGTAATGTCTTAGAGTCGAATAAGCATTCGAACTATTAATAGGAGTCAGACAACTTTTGTTCCTATATATATCATTTTCTATAAATATGGGTATGTTATCCAACTCTCCAATTTTTAGTTTGCTCATCCAAAAAAAATGGGAATAATAATAGCTCTGGTTTGAACACTTTATAAAGACTAAATGAGAGAATATATTAAAACTATAGTATAGTGTCAAATTTATGTCAGTGATTATTTCTGTGAGACACCATATAGTAGAATGTTTAAAATACATAGCTTAGTTTCAGCAATAACAGAGTTCAAATCTAGGATCCAAAAAGTTCTATGTGTTTTTAGTATTTATTTTCTTTATGTTCCAGTAAGTATGATTTGTAAGATTGAGTTAATTATACGTATAACTGCTAGGTTAAATGTAAAATAATACATTGAAAATTTTTAGAAGAATGCCTGAAAAATAATAAATTCTGTATAATCTTTCAACTTCTTTTATTTCCAATTCTGTCCACAGTCTGCTATGAGAGTAATTCTTTCTGAAAAATATGTATGTGTGAACAAGTCACTTTTCAATAAAGCTCCATTATCTCCAAGGTAACATCAATAACTTATACTAAGAATTTATTTCTGGAATTATCTCACTCTAATGCCCCCTCACTTTTTGCTAGTGCTACCAAATTTAACTTGCCATTATTCATTATGTAATGTTATTTTATTCACCATCCTTTTTACATGCCCTTCTCTCTGCCTGAATGACTTTGATCTAAATCTACCGGGAGAACATGTACTTCTCTAAGATCTTTTTCAAACATAACTTACTCTACATGCCTTTTATGACCATTTCTGTTAAATATATCATTCTTTCCTCTTTAGTGCCAAGTAGTTTTTTGTATACCTCTTTATAGCAACTTACCCTGCATTTGTGATTTATATCGCCATTTTTAATTCGTCTGCTAAATTAATGCCAAAAGTCATTCTAAGACTTTTGATTTGTTCACCTTTGCACTAGCAAGTCATATCAAAGTATCTCACAGATGATAGGTTCTCAATTGTTGTGTCCCTTTGTTATTTAGTTTGAAAGAACTTTTGATTTCCATTTCAATTTCATCATTGGGCCAATAATCATTCAGTAGTAGGTTGTTCAATTTTCATTTCTTTTTGTAGATTTGAGTGTTTCTCTTAGAATTGGTTTCTACTTTTATTCCACTGTGGTCTGAGAAGATACAAGGAATGACTTCAATTTTTTTTTAATTTACTGAGACTTGTTTCATGGCCAAAGAATTTGATCATTATTGCATAATGTCCCATGTGATGATGAGAAAAATGTATATTCAGTAATTTTGAGGTAGAATGTTCTGGAAATGTGTTAGGTCCATTTGTTATAGTGTCCTGTTTAAGTCCAGTGTTTCTTAATTCATTTTCTACTTCAATGACATTTCTAGTTCTGTCAGTGCAGTGTTGAAGTCCTCAGCAATTAAGTTGGTGCTGTTTATTTCTTTGCTTAGGTCGATAATAATTTCCTTTATGAAACTGGGAGCTCCTGTGTTAGGTGCATATATATTTAGGATTATTATGTCTTCTTGTTGAATTGCTTCCTTTACCATTATATGATGGCCATGTTTTATTTTTTTTCATTGTTGATTTAATGTCTATTTTATCTGATATGAAAATGGCTACATCTGCTTACTTTTGATTTTATTTGCATAGAATATTTCTTATATCCTATTACCCTAAGTATATATTAATCCTTGTGGTTTAAATGTGTTTCTTGGACTCAAAAATACTTAGATTGTGTTCTTTCATCCATTCAGCCAGTCAAAGTCTTTTAAATGGGACGTTCAGACCATTAATGTCGAGTGTTAGTATTGACATGTGGGATACTGTTCTATTCAACATGTTGGATGCTAATTACTGATTTGTTTTCCCTCTTGTTCTGTTGTTTAGTAATAGCTGTGAGCTATAATTTTTTTTACACTGTTTAATATCTATTGTGCTGTTCCAGATATAATGCAAATTTGAGCACTTCCTGCAGGGCAGGACTAGTAGTGACAAGTTCCCTCAATGTTTGCCTGCCTGGGAAAGATTTTATTTCTCCTCCATTTATGAAATTTAGTTTAGTAGGATACAAAATTCTTGACTAGCAGTTATTCTATTTAAGGAGACTAAAGTTAGGACCCCATACCTTTCTAGCTTGTAAGGTTTATCTTGAGGTTTTCTCTTGCATCTCACTGAGCTCTCTTATAATCCATATTTGGAATTCTTTATCTGTCATTCCAGTATTTTCATTTTGATTGAGATCCATTACTGGAGGGCTGATGTGCTCTTTCAGGGGGGATCTCCTTTCACTCTGAATATTCATACTTCTGGAGTTCTTACACTGATTCCTTCTTATTTGCAGTAGCTGACATTGCTTTGGGGCCCCTGTACCAACTCATGGGAAATGTCACTCAGGAACAGTAGGCAGGGGAAGTGGGGGGAAATAGTCTGAATGGAAGAGAGCTGGCATTCGGGTCCCCTTTCTTCCTCTCCCCAGAAGTTAGCTTCCCTATAATGTCCAAACTCTGGGATCACACAGCTGCCCCAGGACTTACTGCCCACCTGTGGCCAGCAGTCTGGGCAGGAGTTGGGAAATGTTTGTTTGGAGACCAGTGACATGAAAACTGAAATACTGAAGCTCCGTAGGGAGGATAAAGGCACATGATGGGTGGAAAAGAAGTATCACGGCCACTACCTCATGTTGGGTGTATGATGAGGGGGAGAAACCTCAAAAGGGCAAGCAGCCCAGTGATTTGTTCTCAAGAAGCTCCCATAGCACTGGCAGCAGCAGCTTTTGAGCTTGTGAGGGTAGAGAAGCTCCCCAGCAGCTGAGAAGCCTGCAGTCTACCAGAGGTGGGAGGGGAGGAGAAGTAAACCCCCCACCTACACTTTCCATGGGGCTCCAACTTTCTCAAGGGTTGATCTCTGCTGAAATATTGCTCCTTCTTGTTTTTCTCTGCAACTTCTTTGCATTGAATGACTGGTAGGTTCTGGCACCTTTCCCTCAGAATTACATGTGAGCTATGTTTTTTTCCATCTAAAACTTTTTCTTCTTTTGGAAACAGCCTGGTAACTGATGTCTCTAGTCAGCCATCTCCTTAAGTGTAGTATAAAAATAATCAAATAATTAGAACGGGTAATACATAACATTACTAAACAAATAATTGATAAAATAAGTTTAACATTACTGGTAAAATAATTAAGGAAGTAAAGTAGAAATGTTTAAAACTTAATGTAGCTCCTAAGTGAAACACCTAATTTTGCAAAAATGTGATAAACATACTTTATTTATATAGTTATATTGACATTATAAAAATAAATAACTTTTTTTGAAAATACATTGATAATATTTCCTTAAAAACAAATTATTTAAACAATTTTGTTCAATAAATCAAATTTAATATATATGCTATGATATGGACTATAGAATAATCGAAATAAAGAAGGTGTTTTAAATGATGTTATCTGTGGTTGAAAACATGTAGAAACAAATTTCACATGTCCAACAGTAGACCAATTTCTTAATGGATCCTAGAATTCATGAGGTATTCAAAAACTTCATGAGAAATGCCTATTATGGAAACAAACATGCAAGGATTTTAAACGTCTTTTGCACCAAAAATACCCCTTCATACTTACTTTTTATAATATGTCTGAATAGAATCTAGTTTGAAAAGCTAAGAAGGATAAGACATCAGTTTGAAAAGTGCCCTATAAGAGAAATATGAAGTCTGCTAAAGTTGAAGAAGAACAAATTTATGGTAAAGCTTGGGTAAAAGAATGGTTAAATCATTCATGCTTTCTGAAAATTTTGTGGGGACAATGCCCCAATAAATATGCAGTTTACAGATGAATAAATCACTCTAAGAAGGTATGACATGATATTGGGAATGAATCCTTCAGAGGCAGATAGACCGTCCACATCAATTTTTGAGGAAAATATTCCTCTTTTTCATGCCATAATTGAAGAAAACTAATTATTAATAGCAGAAACAATAGCCAACACCATAGGCATCTCAACTGGTTCATCTTAACATAATTCTGACTGAAAAAGTTGAGCAAATGTTCCACTCTGTAGGTGCTAAAACTGTTGCACCCAGATAAGCTGCAGAAAAGAGCAGAACTTTCAATGGAAATATTAGACAAATGGGATCAAGATTCTGAAGCATTTCTTTGAAGAACTGTAACAGAAGATAAAACATTGCTTTACCAGTATGATCCTGAAGATAAAGCACAATCAAAGCAATGGCTACTAAGAGATTGAAGTGGTCTAATCATAGCAAAAGTGGACTAGTCAAAAGCAAAGGTCATGACAACAGTTTTGAGGGTGCTCAAGGCATTTTGCTTGTTGACTTTTTGTAGGTCTAAGGAACCATAACATCTGTTTGTTATGAGAGAGTTTTGAAAAAGTAAGCCAAAGCTTTAGCTGGAAAAAAGAAACTTGGAAAGCTTCACTAGTAAGACTTTCTTCACCACAACAATGCTTCTGCTCATTCCTCTTATCAAACAAGAACCATTTTGCAAGAATTTTAATGGGAAATCATTAGGCATCAACCTTATAGTCCTTATTTACTTCCTTCTGATTTCTTTTTGTTTCCTAACCTTAAAATTATCTTTAAAGTGTATCCATTTTTCTTTAGTTAATAATACAAAAAAGATTGTGTTGACAGAATTATACCCAGAAACCGCAGTTCTTTAGGGATGGACTAAATGGCTGGTATCATTATTTGTAAAAGTGTCTTGAACTTGATGGAGCTTCTGTGAAAAATAATATTTATTTATATTTTTATCTTTTAATTTCATTTTTCCATGAACTTTTTGAAGTCCCTTCATACTTACTTTAGTTGTATTTGTATCTATTAAAATTGAGGTTA
Organism: Microcebus murinus; assembly: GCF_040939455.1. NCBI lineage: Eukaryota > Metazoa > Chordata > Mammalia > Primates > Cheirogaleidae > Microcebus > Microcebus murinus. The sequence goes on from NC_134116.1 coordinate 47,871,643, forward strand.
ATAAATACTATGTGGGAACATGGAAAATATATAAAAAATACAAAGTACACAAGAAAAGCATACAAAATTTTATATTCTGTGATTATATCTGCGAGATGGGAACACAGTGGAATAATTATTCAATCTCTTTTAGTAATTCTATTGGGGTAGCAGTTTTATGAGTATTTTTGTTTGGTTCTCTATTTTATATCATATAATGATATTTTAACTGCAGCAATCAATGTTTTTTGACATTTAAATAGCCATCAAAATTAAAGTTAGAAAACTTTTTTCTTTTAATATGTATTTCTAGTTTTCTATTATTTGAATTATTCCATAAATCATTTTTAAAAACCTATAACAGAGTAATTCTTTCCCTTTTTGTCTGGAACTTAATCATGTCACAACTTTGGATTAATGATTTTCTTTTAAGATAACTTTATTGGTTTGTGTGCTTGATAAATCTATCTTTGGCACTATAAGTGTACTAGAAAGGAACCCAGGGAGCATTCTTAAGTAGATATATAGCACTCAGACTGAAATTTGCAAACATAGCAAGTTAAACTATCAAATAAGAATTAATAAATGGAGGAGTTGAATTATTTTCTGTTTTTTTTATATTATCTTTGTGTGTTTAGAGTTGTGATATAAATTTTTCCTGAATAAATTAAAAAACAATTGGCAGAAAGAAGATAATTTTTATGTCAGGTATCCTCATGTATAAAGTTATTTCTAAAATCATATTTTTTTCCTCTCAGCTTTCCACTGGATATGAGATATGTGTAAAATTCCTAATCAAAGTGTCCCATAATATTTTCTATTTTTGTTTCTATTTGGTTATTTCTAAAAGATAGCTACATATAACACCTTACTAGTCTGTCAATCCTTTTAATAATTTTCCAATTTATTCATAAAATTATTTATTTTTATTTCAATTTATTTTTAGCATACAAGTCTTTTTATTACAATGAATGCTAAGTCAGAAAAAATAAAAATCATATTTCATACATGAAATTTGATGGAAGCAGTCACCTTGGAAAAATATATGATCATATATAAATTTGAAATAAAATAGATAACATATATATATATATATACACATACACTTGAAATGTGGTGAAGAATATACATATTTTCCCAGGTATTTTTTTCTACCAAATATCATACATGTGATTATGTGATGCATTTGTTATAAAGATATGTGTGTATTTGATCAAATATTTATATCAAATATGTATTAATATGTATCAGTTGGATCTCAAGATTATTATCCTGCAGTGTGATCACATATTTAAGCCAGAAAGTACTTTATAGATTAATTTATTCAATATAATGTATAATTTATTATTTTATTGAATCATTTTTTATCAATTTTATGATCAATAAACATTAAACTTAATTTGACTTATACACATGTAACAGAATGGATGCAACTAATATCATCATTGAGGAAAGCAATTTAGAAATATCTGTGTGAAATTCTACTCATATAATATTGTAGAAAAATTTTCACATAGCTTCATAAAAGGAGTATATATGCAAAAACATTTTAAGCAGTTGTTTATGGTGGTGGAGAGTATATGATAAACTAGATCTAGGTACCATATAGTACCGTGCAGTTGTTTGAATCAATAAACTGAATGTTCACTCAACATTGTGGATATAAGTTAAAAACAGCACAGTGCTGAATAAAAATTAAAAAAAACTAATGCTGAATTATTTATATGTATATATGCATATAAAATAACAAACTAGAGAAAGAATTGCCTATTGCAATTTAACTGAATAATATAATTAACTAAACCCTGTTTATCAATGACCATGATGGAGTGATTAACTAATTAATTATTTCCAAGAAATTCAATAGAGAGAAGCTACAGCATTGTATTACAGTCTCTTCACTGAATTATTTAACTATTTTCACTGTTTTATCCCTTATATGTGGAGATTTACCTTTATTTAATACAAGATTTCTGAAAAAAAACTAAAGCAAGCACTTCAAAATATATTTTGACTGAGATCAAATAAAGGGAACAGGGAACTTTAAACTGGAATCCTCTAAATTTGGGTGGAATTTTGTTGATTGGTTTCTTGTCCTCTGTCATCACCAACAGTAGCTTAACCAATTTAACAATGGTGCCTCATGGAGTGCTAGGGAGAAAACTAGGATGCAAAATCGTATATACAGTTTTCTTTCAAGGTTATAAAATGACACCACAGAGTATGTATATATTGTTAATGTCTACTCTAGTGGGCTCAATAACAAGGGCAGCAATTAGGGTTCGCTTTCTGAAAGTTATAGTAGGGAAGAAGTCCTGTTCATGTGCATCCATCTGTGCTATCAACTTGTATCTACTGGAAAATAAATATCTCTTTAATAGAATAATTGAAAATGAAGACAACTGTTTTTATAGATTTGCCATAGTAGGAGAAGAGAACGGTGAATACAGAGAGAGTGAATATAAAAGAATTGTGGTTTATTCAAAGATAACTGTGAAAAAATAAGCATATTATTGTTTTTTCAGATACCTAATATAAAGTCAATCAAAACCACAAACTCTATAAATGTTTAGTAACAATTCCCTCTTAATATTTTAAGGAGAAAACAAAGTAAATTTAAAGTTGTTTCTTTCTAGACCTACTACTGTGCATCTAAATTATATTACTGTGTTGTAATTTTGCATCAATCTAAAAGGGAACCATATCTAAATCCTGCTGGTTATAAAGTTTTTTGCTCTGGTGTCCCTATATTACTTGAGAGGACAAATTATATTTTCTGTATTCCAGGACTAGTCGGAACAATTTTTTTTTTTTTTTTTTTTTTTTTTTAGAATTTGCCTGAGAAGAGATATAGCCACAATAGTAATCACAGCAGAGTCTCTAAAACTGTTTTATTGAGGTAGATAAGATTATTCAATTTTACACAATATTTTAACATATGCCAAATATGTCCATAAAATTTGGAAGCTACATCTAAGAGACTTAGTGTGCATTGCTTGGCTGGAATTTATTTGTCACCTGGGAAGATGATATTTAGTTTCTACCCAGCAGGGAAAATAACAACAGCAATAACAACAAAGCCAAGCTGCTAATCTCTAGGCACACTTTATCCAGGATTATAGTTTACCAGTCAAGAAATTGTTTAAATACCTAGGAGGGCAATATAATCTTCCTCAGTGAATACCCCTGGAAAGAATTGACTGAGACCTCTGTCCTCTCCCCAGTAATCAGAGGCCTTTTGTAGACTATATTTATATTTATAAATATTTTTAGTTAGGGAGTACACATTTCTATGGGGGAGCAGGGAAAATCCTGTAATAATTATTTTTCCCACTTTAGTTCTCCCGTAATGTATAAAAAATGATTATTAAGTGGTGCTGAAGTACTAAGATAAAGATAAAAGCATAAGAAGCAATAACAGAAACCAGCCCATCCTAAATTCCACAATCATTTTTACAAAACATGTTAAAACACAAAGCAAAATTAATATTTCTATTAATAATTTTTCAAACAATATTTCTTAACCCACTTCAAATGTAGGGCCTGTATATTATTCTTGCCTACAATTCTGTTCTCTCCTAAACTCATATTGGAGTCTCTATAATCATAAAGGCCATAGTAGGACAGCCATTAAAAGAAAGATTTTAAATAAACAAAAAAATATATATATATAATCAGAGATCTAGGGGAGACAAAATCTTTTCTGCATACAGGTACCAGACTAGAAGTATTTTTTTTCCTGTATCCAATTTTTCTTATGTTTCATATTTCTTTGAATTACACCAGTATCTACCCAGTCACTTTGAACAGAATCACATGATTTTTTAAATCAGATATACCTAATGACTCTTCTGTTTGACATGTTTTTTTCTACCCCAAACCTCCTAAATAAAACTCCGTCATCATCTGCTTGAATAACAGCTGCCATCTCATATGTGTTGTATCTCTTTACAACGCATGCTTCCTATTGCTTCTAAGCTGATCTTCCTAAGGCAAATATCACATCAGTTCCCTTCCCTCATTACAAATTCATTAATTATATCATTTGCCTTCAGTACAAAGACTAAATCATTTACCATGGTATGTTTATATTTCAAGCAAACTCCATACTGGCTTAGATAATAGGGAATTATTAACTCATATACTTGGAAGGCAGAATGGGCCTCAGGGTTTGCTGATGCAAATGCACAATTCTTCTCATCTTTCCTATCTGCCACTCATAGTTTCAAATTCAGTTTAATGCATGTTCTATTCATGAATTTAAGGAGGCTTTCAATAGCTGTCTGGCTACATGAGCATCATCCATATCTGAGAAAAAGTAATGGTTTTTCAATCATGAAAAATGTCCTGAGCTTCCTTCAGATTGGCAAATTGGGGCATGTGCCCATCTCTAAAGTAATGGCTCTGGCCAGGGGAATGGAATTTGTTGATTGGCTAAGGGTCTGGAATAAGAATGGCAGCTAACTATTAATAATACAGGACAGATGTGATGAATGGGAAGGAAATAACTACAATGTTCTCCACATGCTACTAACTTGCAAAAAGTTTCTCTTTAGTTTGTTCATTCATACAGTCAATGCAACAGGGAGTGGAGGACTGTATTTTCCAAAATGGCTGACACAGTGTGTTTCATCCCATATTCTCTTACAAAATTCTTTCCTTAAAATTGGGCAGTCCTTTGTGAGTGACCTAATAAATAGAATATAGTGGAAGTTAGTGTAAGTGGCCTGTGATACTCAGTTATATGAAAAAATGCATATATATCTTCTTTTATTCTCTGGGAATGTTGACTCTTCAAACCAAGCCACTATATCAAGAAGACAATCGGATAACATGGCATTTCATGTTGAACAGCTTCTTTATTTTATTTCCTTTTATTTATTTTTTTTTAAATGAAATCTCCATGTCTGGCCTCAGTTAATCTACCAGATCAACCAACATTCATGCAAGTGAGGAAGAATTGAATGGGATTCTAGCCCCATTCCCTATTTGAAAATGAATTCTTGAGCAACCACTAAAGAAAGACAGCTAAGTATGAAAGATAATAAAATAATCATTATTATTTTAATCCAGTAAATTTTGGTAATTCATTGCAAGTAGTAGACAACAAGAATACAATAATACCAGCACAACTTCTAAGAGCCAGTTCAGTACTTCATCTGTAAAAAAACTATTTATTTATATTCTTGTTCTCTTACTCAGTTATTTTGTTTTATGCCCCTAAAGAATTATAAACAAATATTGAAAAATCTTATCTTGCATTATAACGATTGCTCACTTATTTCTCCTCTATCACACTGTAATCCTTAAGAAAATGGGTTATTATTTTACTGTGGGGAGTATAGTATATATAATAGTTCTTATAATACGTAAATGTTGATCGAACCAATCAACCGATTGATAAATCAATCAACATATAGCTCAGAATTAACATAAATATTTAGAATGAACTTTCCTTCTTTAGATTAAACATTTCTTCATGTATGACATGATAATATGATTCCAATCTTTCCCTCCATTACCGAGAATCTGTTAACTTTTGTAAACATATGATACATTTGTCATTTATACTATGAAGCTTATATTGAAGTTAAAAATCATTTTTCAGAGAAGTGAAACTATTTCTAACTCATACAATATTTCTTATAATGAAATTTATAACATCATTATTATTTTGCCTTTCTTCTTATCTAGGTGCTTTATTTAAACATGAACAAATAAAAAATTTCTATTTACATGTGGATTTCCATTTTATCCTTCTCATGAATCTGGAACTCCTAATAATGGAAGTTCTATGTGAGATTGAGTAGAAATTGCCCCTCATGTTTGTGTACATTCAAGCTATTGCCAGTAAGCTAGTAAGTTCCCCATCCTGATAATTAATATATTTAATTTATTGGCTTTTTGGTTTAAACATTTATTTATTGCTCTGCAATGGTTGTTTCTTTTTCATCACAGCTCCTTATTTGATGAACTTCCACCATAATTTAAATTTTTTTTTATTTTGTACCAAATAAAAATATTCATCCTACAGAATGTACTTATCAGCATTTTTAATGGCAACATGATCCTTTATGTTTGCTTACTCTCAGACAGCATTTAATTTTGCATAATCTTAAAATTACTAAGAAACATAATTTGAGAAATCTTTGGTAAAAGATAACTCAACAAACTTTAATTTTAGCATGTACCAATGAAACGTCTTTAATGATAGCAGGGTATATACAGAGAGATATAAATGCCATCCTTTGCCTCCAAAAAGAAAATAACACTACAACAAAATTGTTCTCAAAGGAAAAGAGATTTAGATTGAAATGTTAAAATAGTAAAGTGGAAGAAGAGACTATACTGAGAGAATCAAGAGAGATTAGGCAAGTTATGATATTTTAGCTGGGCTTTAAAATATTGTTATGATTTGCACATATAAATATGGCTGAAGGATATTAGAGTCAGAAATTATGCAAGGGCATAAGAAAATTAAAAAAGAAAAGACTGGTGGGCATGCTGTGGTATTGCCAATATAGCTTATGAAAAGATCATAATAAAAGTCAAGATAATTGCAGGTTTGGAGATATGAATGATCAAAAGATTATGGCACTAATAAAAACGTGAAATTCATGTTCAGTAACTGATTTATGGAAAAATAAGAAATAATGTCGACTGTGTTAGGTAGACAGTGAGTGATTCCAGGTCTCCTAGGGATAAAAGTTGGTGCTGTGGCCCCCATCTTAATCCTGCCCCACCCTAATCTCCCAAGCAATGACCATACCTGGTGGAGGAGGGAATATCCTGTGAATCTGCCAATCGTAACTCAGTGTGCCACTTGCAAAAGAATACAGAGGACTCTCTTGCCCATGAGCAAAGTGGCATAGGTTCCATAGAGTCTGAAAATTCACCTAGAGAACAGCCTGAATGGGTAGTTAAGACCCAGGTCATGTGACTCCCAATTGTCCAATCAAAGTGGTTCCATGGGGACCTCTGAACCACAAGGGAGATCTCAATCTGGGCACTATAAAACAAGACACAGACCAGGGGTCTAGCTCTTGCTCAGAGGCCAGGTGAAGTGGCTCCTGTCAGTAATCCCAGCACTTTGGAAGGTGGAGGAGGGAGGATTGCTTGAGGCCAGTAGGTCAAGACCAGCATGAGCAAGAGCTAGACCCCATCTCTACCAAAAGTAGAAAAATTAGCTGGATGTGGTGGTACACACCTGTAGTCCCAGCTACTGGTGAGGCTGAGTCAGGAGGACTGCTTGAGCCCGGGAGTTTGAGGGTGCAGTGATCTAGGAAGACACTACTGCACTCTAGCCTGGAGAACAAACAGTATGAGACCCTGTCTAAAAATACAATATGATATGATACGATACAATAAAATACAATACACATAGAAAGGACATAGAAAAATAGATTTTAATTGATGTATGAAAGATTTGGTTTTCAAATAACAAAGATGAATTGTGTCGTGATATATTTGGAAATGAACTGGGCCAACTATCTATAATAAAAGCTGATTTTAAAAATATTTATTATCCTTTATTTCTGCATGAAAACAAATAAGAGCATTCTGTTGAATATGCTCAAAATATATGTGAAGTAATTTTCCAAAAATAATTATTCTTTTGGCAATTTAAAAACATTTAAAAGAAACTTCAGATGATAAAATATTTACATGGTTCTATTTCCTCACACACCCATCTCAGATAAATAATAAAAATAATAGGTCAACTTTCTTCCTTACCACAAAAATGCTATTTTGCTTTGGAAACATGATTTCATCTATAAAATTGCTTTGCTGTTTTAAAGTGGTTAACTATTAAGTATACACAGACTGTTTAATGAGTTTTGGATATACACGATTTACTTCTTTTTGTTTGGCATCTAGTTTTTTTTTAATATGGGACCTTTTAAAATGCTTATTAATAAGCTTTCTACTATATGGAAAACAGTCAAAACAAGTCATGGCCATTCCTGTGCAAGGATTATAATGAGCTCTTGGCTAAAATGATTTTGTTTATACTTTTTAAAAATTTGTGTTAGTGCTAGTATTCTAAATACTAGCTAGCAAGTATTTTAAATATTCATGAGTCACCTACACTAGTGAAAATAATTATTTTGTAAACTATATCAGAAAAATTATATTTAGTGGTAAATTATCTACAGACTCTTGTGAAGCTCTATATGCATGAATATTGGTGCTATATTAATGATATGCTATAGAAATTTCAAATATTTCAAGAATTACTGAATTTAACAATAAATGCAAACCATAAGAAATACCATAGGGAATATAATTCAGGCTATAAAGAAATGATATGAGTCTGTTAAATTATTAAAATATAAATATTTTATTAAAGTATGTTCACCATTTTGTTAGTTTTTTTTAAACTGAATTAATTCTGTTTTACCCTATTTAGCATTTCAACTATTTTACTTTTCATACATTAAGGAATTCATCCTGATTTGTTATATTACTGATGATAACCTTTAAAAGATGGTCTCGGCCTGACAGTTATGACCAGGGAAAAAAGAATTCCACCCTTTCCGGGCTAGGAATTTTCAAAAAAAGAAAATGAGGACTGGGCACGGTGGCGGCTCATGCTTGTAATTCTATCACTTTGGGTGGCCCGGGTGGGAGGATTGCTTGAGGTCGGAATTTCAAGACCAGTCTGAGCAAAATAGTGAGACACCATCTCTACAAAAAATAGAAAAATTAAGTGAGCATGATAGTACACGTCTGTAGTCCCAGCTACTCAGGAGGCTGAGACAGCCTGAGAGTTTGAGGTTGCAGTGAGTTTTGAGTTTGAGCCTGAGAGTTTGAGGTTGCAGTGAGTTTTGATCTATGCCACTGCCCTCATACCTGGGCAACAAAGTGAGACCCTGCCTCACAAAAAAAAAAAAAAAAAAAAAAAAGAAGAGGAAGAAGAAGAAGAAGAAGAAGAAGAAGAAGAAGAAGAAGAAGAAGAAGAAGAAGAAGAAGAAGAAGAAGAAGAAGAAGAAGAAGAAGAAGAAGAAGAAGAAGAAGAAGAAGAAGAAGAAGAAGAAGAAGAAGAAGAAGAAGAAGAAGAAGAAGAAGAAGAAGAAGAAGAAGAAGAAGAAGAAGAGGAAGAAGAAAAAGGAATCAGTACCTATTCTTACCTTTGGGATAGCCTTCTGGGAGTGTCAATCAACAGATGTCTAATATCAGAATCAACTGAGCACCCCTGGGTATAAGAGTCAGTCTCCTAAGGTTGAGGATGAGATACTAGAACAGGTAATGAGGGAATAGTTGTTGCACCCAATGGTCATCATAACCGCTAAAAAGACATATTTAAAAAAGAGTGATGATTTGTTGGTTGCATTGTCTCTTCAGAAGTTAAAATCTCTTTATCACTGAAAGATTACTAAAGCTTTCCTGGATTGCTATGATAAAAAAGATGGGAAACCATTTGGACAGATGAAGAGGGTCACTGATTATGGGCCATCAGTAGACTAAATGCAAAAAGACACTGGAATAGCACTACCTCTGGCTATAGGGAGTGGTTAAAACAGATTTACCTATTGTACCACCAATTGATAATGAGCCCAGTTGGTTGTGTGGGAGTGAAAGAGACTTCCTTGAGACTGTAAATGAAAAAATACAAATATCCTACAGGAGATCCATATTGGGAAGCGGTCACTGAACTGAACTGAAATTCATATCAAGTAAACGTTACAGAGCTTCTGTTTTGGGCACACCTATTCATTGACTTATTATCCTGATGAGTAGCCTTGCAAATTTTCCACTTCTCCAATAAAGCCTATAGCATAAGTTGTGCATTTTAAAGTTCCTGACTGCAGTTCTTGGGATATCTTGGCCGTCATATTGCTGCAAGCTGGTTTCATGTAATAAATCTCTCTCTCTCTCTCTCTCTCTCTCTCTCTCTCTCTCTCTCTCTCTCTCTCTCTCTCTCTCTCTCTCTCTCTCCTATTAGTTCTTATTCCCTAGAAAACCCAGACTAATACAAGAGGTATGTAGTATGTATACCAATGCTTCTTGGAGATTTGAATAAAAAAATCCCTTGGCCATTGTGTTCATAAAGTGTATGCATTCCCGGCAGATACTTAGAGATGTATGTTTCTTCAGTCCAAAAAGTGGACTGAATTAATAGTAAGTTTTTATTTTATAATTCAAATTACTGCTCTTTATGGAAAACTATTATGGTCTGAATTTTGTCCTCTCAAATTTATATCCTGACTATATTTAGAGATAAGACCTTTAAAGAGATAGGTTAAAACACCACCAATATGACTGGTGTCCTTAAAATGATAGGGAAAATTTATATGATGACAAATTGTGATAGAGGAAAGATCATGCAAAGACACATGGAGAAGCTAGGTATCTACAAGCCACATAACAAGGCCTCAGAAGAAAGCAAACCTTCTACCCTCTAGAATTGTGAGAAAACAAATTTCTGTTGTTTAAGCCAAGCAATCTGTGGTCCTTTGTTATGGCAGCCCTAGTATATTAATACAGCAACTCAGTAAGTCAAATGAAAATTTGGCCTTCTTATATTCTTTTGACTCTTATTCTTTTGCTTCATAGTATAAAATTTTATGCTTATCTTTTTCAAACCAATTATAATATTTTCAATAAAAATAAGATAACCAATATGCAATAATGGTTTTACATTTTATATAAAATAAATTGTTTTGTATAGCTTTTAAATTTATCTGCATTGTATATTACACTTTTAAGAGGTTGCTATAGACATATAAAATGCTTTATATATTTTTGATACATTTACATCTAAAATGGTACATGAAATATGCCTTGATTAAAATGACTTTGAACGAATGAAATACAAAATTCAGTTTATTGGCAGGAGAGGAATATTTCCCTATTTTTTTTATTATTATTTTTAAGAGTGTCATGGGACACATCTCTAAAATATTCATCAGAGAAATCTAATAACTTTAAATGGGATTTAAAATAATCTTTCACAAAAGAGGCATTAAAATTTTAGAAAAGAAATTTGGTATTGGGGAAAAAAAATATGAGAATGGCATTCCCTAAGTGATCTTTATAAGACTAGTTCGTGCTGAAGTAAAATGAAATGTTCAATTACCAAGCTAGTTTTATGGTCCTCATCACCACGGGATAAAGACATTTTATAGACCTATTGGGCTTAATGCAAGAGTGTGAAAGAAAGGATAGTATGTTTTGCAAAAAAGCTTGTAAGTGCTTTGAAATAAAGCAAACCATTTTATAACATGGGTGTATCAAATTAACTCATAAATTCTATGGTGATCAAAGTGTGATTTTCATTTTATATAACTTTGAGATTGGTTTCTTTAATATTGAAAACACCTTTCATCATATTTATTGTATTTGTTTTAATATATTTGTTAAAACAGTTTTATTGTATCAGTTTTAAATGTTTAGTGATTGGTCAAATGCTTTGAAGCTCCTATATACTTTTTATATTTTTATTCGTGTCTCTTCAATATTGTCCCTCTCCATATTTTATTAACAAGACAGAGAAGATTTCCACTTTCTAAAATGAAAATTGTGTATCCACAAACCACAGAAGTAAATAAAAATGTATCCATAGCTATACATACTACTCCTGGATAACCTTAGAGAAATACAATGAAATACATGATACAATTGCTTCAAACATGTTGCAGCATGCAAATTGAGTCACAAATAAATGTTTTCTGAAGAGACCATTATCTATGTATCCATGCTTATCCCAGATTTCCGAATAAAGTGAAGTGGCTAGATTAATGATAATATCATAAATAAGGCATTAAAGCATTATATTAAATAAATATGATAATATAATATTATAATATAACTGTCATAGGTTAAGAACAGTAATTAAGATTTAAAAAATACACAGAAATTAAATTGAGCTGTGCTTCAAATTTTATTGCTTTGAAAATCAGCAATTAAACTATAATTTTTAATATAAATAATGTGATAAAAATAGTATAGTCTTGATTTAATCATAAAATGTTTTTCTAAAAAAGCCATTCACAACATGTATGTATATGCATACACTGCACACATTAATGTTTATATATAAATATAAAAATAATATATAATACAATATATATTTACAGATCAGTATATGTATATATATGTAAATATGTGTACGTTTTTTTTTCTGAAAATTCAAGAAAAAAGCACATTCTTATTGTAATATAATTTTGTAGCAAGTATGCTACCACCAGGCAGGCTATTCCAGAGGTCATGGAACAGAAAGGATCGTAGCTGTATTAATTTGAATTTGAAGTCCTTGTAAAGTGTAACGCCCATATATCCTGTTGCTTTCTCTGCTGCATCACCCATCCTTGCTAATGGTGTGATTTTGAGGACCCAAGGTGACAGCAAAGGAGAGGGCTTAGAGTCCGAAGTTGTCAGAAGCCCAATCACCCTTGTTCAACAGAAGGGATGCAGATGCAAGTACATCTGGCTATGACTGTAATTTGCAGATAGCCTGATGAGCAGCTTTGGTTTTATTGCTATGGTTTGCACAGAAGACACATGGGGCCATAGTGTGTGTCACCAATGAGTGGTTAATTTAAGGATGCCATAGCTGTCAACATGGAAGTGACATGAAATGTCTCTTATGAATATTTAAGATTTATTTGGTACTGGCATCCTTTCCTACATATAATTAATATTAATTAATTACTTTGCACCTTGATTCAACTCACATATGGTCTATTTATTTCATATCTCTGTAGTTTAACTTGTAGATTACTTTCTATATCTGTACTTATAAATACACCTTTTAAGATTCACCTGTGTCTCGTAGCTATTCCCTTATTTGCTATCTATACTTAGCTTCATCTTTTCTCTTTATTTGTGCTCTTGTCTATTTTTCTTAATCTCTATAGCATAATAGAATATTTTAAAATGTTTTGGAAAACATACATTGCAATACTATATAGAAACTGGCAGGATAATATAGAGTAGCACTTCAAAGATATTCTTTTTTTTTTCTTAAATTCTCAAATGCCTGTTTTAATCATGAAAGTTGGCAAAAACAGCTTTGCAACACTCTTAGAGAATCTCCACTCCAGGCTGACCTATCTTTCAAAAGTATAAAATATTTAAAGTTGTTTATTATTTCAACTTCTCAGTTTAGTCTAAAGTAAACTCTTATAAATTGAAAATGTCTATAAAGAATTCTGAAGTGCTTTTAGAAATACTTCAGTGATACAAAATAAAAATTTTGGATGGATTTTCTACCAACAGCTATTTGTGAATATTTAGTTCTCTGACTTTCAAAAGTTGGAAAAGGTAATTGAAATTTTAATCTTATAATAAAAAAGTTCACTATGCCAGAAACAAATGTTTACAAATAAGGGATGTAAAGTAGTGAAGGCATTTTAAAATAAATGTATTGTCACTCCCCATAATTATTCATCAGCAGAATTGTACACATTTAAATTAGGATTTTCGCTACCAATATAATCTACAAAATTAGAGATGTGCTTTTACAACTTTTATATCAAATTAAGTTTTAATCATAGTAAGTTTTGATATCAGATGCTATAGACGATATTAGAGATATAATGTATAATGGTTTCTTTACAGTGAATTTATTACAGGAAGCTGAACTTTCCTGTGTATATCAAAAACATTATAGCAGTCCCTATACTAGTAGTAATAGTCTAACTTTTGCCTAAGTGCTATTGGTTTTCTTGTTTTATTTAATTCACACATTTATTTTGCAAAGTACACCTTATTATCCCCGTTATCCCAATTTTACTGTGACTCAGAAAGTTAAATACTTGGTCACAAAGCAGCAGTAAGTTACTAACCTAGGAAAGAACTGCATGGTTTTGTGATTTCAAAGTCTGCATGTTTCCACACACAAATGCTACCTTTCTCAGAATGCCTGTGATAATGGAGTTTAGGTTCTTCTACTCTTGTGCACCATTTATGTCATTATTTCTATATCTAATTCATCTATGTGGAGTGCTCTATGACAACAACAAAAATATCTATCATTCCTCTTGTCCTACTATGAAATTTGTTTTACATGTTAATTATGAAAATGTTCAATGATATTCAAAAGGGGACAAATAATATAATGGAGATGCATATACTCATCATTCACTTCAATAGTTATCAACTCCCAGGAATACTTGCTGCAACTATAATCTTACTTGGTTCTCCTCTATTCTACCATTTTATTCATAATTTTTAAAGACCATATATGTAAAAGAGAAGAAATCTTCTTTAATAAGCATACTACACATATTTTACTACACTTAGGAAAGTAATAATTACTAACTTTATTAAATAAGTATTGCTCATATTTCCGTAACTGCCTTGTAATTTTCAGATGATTGTTTTTGTCTCTTCTTGCTCCTCTTCCTTCTCCTGATCCTCTTTCTTCTCCTTCCCATCCAACTCCCTCTTGTCCTCCTTCTAACTCAAGATCTAAATAGTGTATGGTGTTTTTGTTTAATATAGCTCTCATATGACTTATTATTGCCACATGATAATTCACTGCAAACTCAGCAAGTGTGTTTTCAAATGATTTTTGCTAGCTTTGTACAAGCTTCTTAAATTTCACTGGAGGTTAGCACATCAAGGCTGGGCTCAGTGAGTCTGGGTCTGCTCTTGTCCGTGGGTATCTCACCCTTCTCCAGTAGCCAGTAGGCTAGACTTTCACTAATGGACTCACAAGTGAGTAGGTTCAATTGCACCAGTACTTTCTGAAAGCTTCGGATTTAATCAGATCTGCCAGCTTTTCATTCTCCCAGTGAAGACATATGAGTCAAACTCTGAAACAAAGAGAAGGGAATTCAGCTTCCAGTGCAGAAGATACTTTAAGTTTAAATGACAAATGACAAGAGGAGTAAGGAGTTGGGGCCATCAGTGCAGTCTTCCACAATTGCTGTGCGTCTTGTCCCTTCAGTCTATAGAAGTGATTTTCAAACATTTTGATCTTAGGTCTTAATATTCCTGAAAGTATTGAAAACCACAAATACCTTTTGTTTATGTGGCCTTTATCTATCAGTATTTAGCATATTAAAATTAAAATGGAAAATATTTAAATATTTATAACATTTTAAAAAATTCTATAAATTTTAAAATTTTAGTATAAATAACTATACCAAAATAAAGAAAAAAGGATGGCATTGTTTCACAATTTTGCACATTACTTAATATCTGATTTAATATAAGACAGTTGGTTTCTTATATCTGTTTCTTCATCATATTTGTTGCTATATGTTTTAGGCTAAAGTATATAAAAAAATCAGTTTTAATACCAATATGTATTTGGGAGAGAAGTATTTTATGTACCTTTTCAGATAATTACAGATATTCTTCTTTGATGCTACACAAAACTCAACAAGTGGTACCTTCTTAAAGTTCAGTTACTATTGGAATTTTCAACTATATTAGTTAACTTTGTGAGTCAGTTACATGCAAACCCATTGTTTAATTTACATCTTAAATAGATTTTGAAACATCATCCATTGCAATTTGGAAAATATTGGTTCACTGAATTGTACAGATCTTCTACATTTGGGCACAAATTTACATAATATAAAAATTACATTCTCTAATATCACTGTAAATCTCTCAAAAAAGTCTTTATGGATTGTGAAGCTGTCAAAATCACGGTAGTGAATTTTCCAAGAAATTTTCCTAAATTATTTTGCCATTGTGAGTGGTCATTTTTTGCTTACTAGCTCTAATTTTATCATTAGTAACAAATACTGTGAGTTGTTTTCCATGAAGTCATAGGCTCCTTTTGTTCATTTTTGAGAAATATCTACCAAATATTGAAGTCTGAAAACTGAAGTTTTACTTTCAGTTGCTCTTTTAAGTATAAAATATATTCTACGATAAAGCAGCTATTTTATCTCACAACTCATATATACATAACTGTTCTTTGCCTTGAGATACTGTAATTCAGTTTACAACAGAAACGCTTTATGTACACTTCCGATTTTGCCACACAGAATTTTAAGATTCAAGAATCAGTAACAATAAATTAATAATTATTATTGTTTTAGTGAAGACTTTCATAAGTGAAACTAGCTTTTAACATGAGTATGTGGCAATAACAGATTTAATGACACTAGTACATCTTAGTGACACTTCTTCAATTCACGATAAGATACCACCATTGTTTTGTCAACATCAGTGCAAATGTCAATAGAGGAAAAAAAGGAGAACAATATCCAAATAATATTCTGTAAATAGTTTCAATCTCTAATATCCCTAACAAGGGCCCTGAATTTTGTTTGACATGCTGATATGTTTCCTTGTGTTCTTTATTTTCTTTAAATTTATAGTTGCATCTAAGGCCTTAATCAATGCAGATACTTTTTTAAATACAAATACTTCATAGGAGATATGAATTTCCATCAATAGGTATATAATATCTAGTCTTATATGTGTAATGTTAGCATCTATTGATAATCTGATAATCATTGCCTAGATCTATTATTTTATTGGGAATATCACAATCATGAGATTTAAAATTCTATTATTTCTTCTCCATATATCAAATAGAATAATTCTATATGGAGAAATTTCTTTTCATCAGCTATTTAAACACCAGGGGAAAAACATTCTACAGGAAAGGCATGGTAAATATTCAAATGTGTGAAAATAAAGGAAATCTCAATGATGTCCAACTAAAAACTTCACTGACCCTTCTAGTAGCCAGTTCAAATTTTGAAAACAATTTAACAAGGGAAAGGATATACATTTATCCCACTTTTTCTTGTACAGAAAAAGTGATATAACTTTTTTAATTCTATATTTAATCTTCCCATATTAAAATAGAAAGTACTTTTAAGGGACTACTCTTTTAAAGACTATAAATTCTAAATGGAAATTATAAAATAGCAATAAGCAAAACAGAGCTATGACTGGCTATGTCAAATGGCTTCAATAATAGATTCCTATAGGTGGCATCATCTTGGTGAACGATTTGTCACTCACCAGCGTTGAAGTCTTCAGACTTACATTTTCAAAAACCTAAATTAGCAAGATAAAAATTGTAAATGCTTTTCACTAGACAGGGTTAAAGAAAGCAGAGGAGGGTGGAGGAGGGGATGGGTATAATTCACATTTAATGGGTGTGGTGCACACTGGGAAATGGACACACTTGAAGCTCTGACTAGGATGGGGCAAAGGCAATATATGTAAACTAAACATTTGTTCCCTCATAATATGCTGAAATTAAAAAAGAAAAGAAAAGAAAGCAGAGAGTCTGTTGTGTTGCAAGTGTATAATCAGATCAAAGAAAGATAGTTACTCATTTCCTTAATACATACCTACTGCCTGAACTGGACATGTACAGCCCTGAGGACAAGGGTTCCCCTTCTCTGAAAGGCAAGGATGAACCATGTTAATAGTCACCTCTCTAGCACTCCTGCTTTTGCATGGATGTGCTTCTATTGCTAACCAATTCTGATTATGCAAGGCATACTATATTTAATTTATCCATAAGCCACAGAAGTTATTAGAAATCTGGGAAAATCTTTTCTTTTTAAAATAATGTTCTAGTAAATTCAGATCTAGTATGGGTAGAATTATATTTTAACAATCAAAGACTTTAAACTTTAGATTTGTTTTTTAATAAGTAGAATCCATAAAACTTGTCCAGATACTAGGTATGTTAAATTATACACAGAATATAGTTTAATTCTGTATATTACAGTTTTCTAATTGGTATTATTTATGTTAAACTATTTACCTTTTAGTTTTTAAGTATAATTTTAAAGCTTTTATAGAAGGTATCGTTTTAGACACTAAGTATTAGCTAAATGGATATATTGACTTTTGAGAATAGAGAAAAAAACAATTATTTTTTCTGTGATGTTTGTTTTATCTGAGATAAATAACTTCAATTATGTAATGATGAAATGATAATATTAAAGCAAATATTGCTGGTGAAAGACACGTCAAACATTCTTTCTGTAAGAGCAGAAAATAGTGAAAGCAATCAGGCTGCCGATGACAGTTTAGCCAAGGGTGATAATCCCTATTTCATCAACTACATTTAAACAACTGGGTTTCACATTTCCTCCAAAGCACTTTGCACATGTCACAGCACAAATTAGTGAAGTCTAAATTTCAGCTTCAGGCTCCATGTGTCATTTAATAGCATACATTTGCTAACTGTAGCCAAAAAGCAGGCTTCCACCAGGGACTCTGAAACTCCTCATTTACATAAGAATGGGAAGTTAATTGTGTTACAGATATTCTGGTCTCCCCAAGGAGTTCATTAAGCATGCTGAACATGCTGAGATTATAACTTAACTGTCACTTCTGAGAAATTGGGAAAATTCAACTTCAGATACAACTCCGTTGGCAATAACAAGCATAACTTAATGTATACATCATTCTGAATCAAAGATAGGCTTTCATGGGAATTTATAATCTCTCTGATTTCTATATTCATTGCTAAAATAGTATATAATATTTGGGAATTAAGTAATCTAGAGGCCTTTCACCTGCTCCCGCTTCTGTCTCTACATGTATGAATATATTACACACAGGTTTCAGTTACTTAAAACATTTGTGGCACTATGGAGGTCAAGTGAAATGCCTCATTTGCATTTAATGAAACTTGTGAGAATAAATATAAAGCACAAAAGTTGGAAAAAAACAAATGTTGAAAAAAATAAATATCACCATTAATTGTAAACAAAACTGATAAATATATGTATGCATATATATGCATATATATTATATATTGTAATAATATAAATGATTTTGAAGGGAATTTTATTTCATAAACATCATTCAAATTAGCATAAAGACATTATAATAATCTGGGATTGCTTTGTACAAAGACAAACCATCCTGTACCCAAGACACAGGATTCTAATACTCTGGTGAATATGTCATTCCACTTATTAGATGCTTTATCCAATTAGAAATAGAACATTTTCCGGCAGGTGGGGGGGAAGGAAGGGATGGGTATATACAAACACAATGAGTGCGATGTGCACATTTGGGGGATGGTCACACTTGAGGCTCTGACTCGAGAGGGGAGGGGGAGCATGGGCAATATAGGTAACCTTAACACTTGTACTCCCATAATATGCTAAAAGAAAAAAAAGAAATAGAACATTTTAAAGATTAGGGAAAGAGCATTTCACTTTTCCTGAAACAATGTTTTAGTGTTAATAAAATTTCACTCAAAAGTGATATGCAGAACTATACTGCTAGAAAATACATTTAGATTTCTTTTTTTATTATTTTAGCATATTATGGGGGTGTTAAGGTTACTTATATTGCCCATGCCCCCCTCGCCCCTCAAGTAAGAGCTTCAAGCATGTCCATCCCCAGACTTTGCACATCTTACTTGTTGTGGTTGCATACACCCATCCCCTCCTCCCCCCACCCATCCAATAAATGTTACTCCTATATGTCCACTTAGGTGTTGATCTGTTAATACCAAATTTGCTGGTGAGTACATGGTGCTGTTTTTTCCATTCTTGAGATAATTTGCTTAGTAGAATGGGTTCCAGCTCTATCCAGGAATATACAAGAGGTGCTATATCACTGTTGTTTCTTAAAGCTGAGTAGTACTCCATGGTATACATATACCACATTTCATTAATCCACTCATGAATTGATGGGCACTTGGGTTGTTTCCATAGCTTTGCAATTGTCAATTATGCTGCTATAAACATTCGAGTGCAGGTGTCTTTTTTGTAGAGTGTCATTGGATCTTTTGGGTAGATGCCCAGTAGTGGAATTGCTGGATCAAATGGTAGATCTACTTGTATGGCTTTGAGGTATCTCCGTATTGCTTTCCACAGAGGTTGGACTAGTTTGCAGTTCCACCAGCAGTGTAGGAGTGTTCCTCTCTCTCCGCATCCACACCAGCATTTGTTGTTTGGGGACTTTTTGATGAAGGCCATTCTCACTGAAGTTAAGTGAAGTAGATTTCTTCATTGTGTCTGTTTCATCTCATTTTTTTCTCACTCTCATGCAACCAACCAGTCTTTCTATTTAATATGTATATCCAGGCTGGAAATCATGGCAAATTCTCAGTCAGAATGATCCACGATTGTTTTCCAATCGTGGGGGTGGAAAGACTAACACAAACCAACTATTCCAAGTAGAGATGAGTGAAAAAAAAGACAAGATAGCAGAATAGAGAGTAATGAGAAAGGAAAATAAAGCAGGGGAGAAACAGGGATTGAAGCATATGTTTGATATTAAAGATACTTGTTATACTTCTCAAAGCAGTTTTCTCTGCCAAATAGGTATCTGATATAAATTTATAACTCAGAATTTGCCAGATACATTCTGTTAGTGTTTCTTGACTATAATATTTCATAGTTACTACATAAAGTATGTAAATAAAAATGTTATACTTGACTTATAATCTTTTTTAAAAAAATGTACAAGTTTTCATGAGTTCTTTAATTGAGGGTAATTGCATGTGAAAGGCATATTGTTATGTGGTCTTTGGCAAAAATATTGAAATTTGGAATCTGGAAAAGCTAATGCACAGACTGTAGCTAGGTTTCTCTTCTGGTTTATTTCTAGCATGAGCAAACTTGAAAAAAAGAGAAATATTTTCAGAGCCTTACCTGTAAAGCTTGCCTACTCTCAGCCCTAATACAAAGCAAATCAATTATTTGATGAAAAGTAAAATGTTCCACAAGATTCACAACAATGTTAAAAATCTGTTGTGTTGCCCATGCAATAGCTAAACTTTGTGAAGTTAATTTATATGAAGTTTTTCTGCATTTTAATGCTATACATGCCTTTTAAAAGATTTACTCTTAATGTGGGGAACATTGATTCTTTTTTTTTTTTTTTTTTTTTTTTGCACCAAACACATTCGCATTTATTTTCTTTTTTTTTTTTAAAAGCAAATGACAAAGACCCAGTTTACCAGCTTTACTTTTTAAACCTAAGCTTAACATTACATATTTAAACAATTGTCAAAACTTACTAAGTTGCCAGCATTCATGCACAACTAGAAAACATCCTTAATTTATAGTAAACCAGAAATGTATTACCATTAATGCATTAATATCTTTCATTACTAAATACTGAAAAAAATTGAAATTATTTCTGTAGAAGATTCGTCCTGGCAAGGTTAACTTCACAGCAGGCTGACACTACTTGGCTCACG
Source organism: Microcebus murinus (assembly GCF_040939455.1). Taxonomy (NCBI): domain Eukaryota; kingdom Metazoa; phylum Chordata; class Mammalia; order Primates; family Cheirogaleidae; genus Microcebus; species Microcebus murinus. The sequence goes on from NC_134116.1 coordinate 47,892,728, forward strand.
TTTCAGACACAATGGGAAAGCAGGTCCATGCTGGTGTTAGTGTACAATCTCGTTCTACCACTACCAAAGAGTCAAGGCTCACCTTGAATACCGTTTAATAAAAAAAGCAAAGTGCATACAGAGATTTACAACAATTTTAAAGACAAAAAAATGGTCCTATTATGTGGTCCCAACAATAAACTCAAAAGTCTATGACAAACACGGCTCCAATGGGCGGTTTATAAATACTTAGGTACAGTGATACTCAAAGTCGAGTTCGTTTGAAATCTTCAAAAAAAAGTTCCTGTTAATCCTCAAATGGTGCTTGTTATAGTTAACATTTCTGTTAAGCGCGTGCGTTGAATTACTTGTTATCCAAGCGCAGCAGCTGCTCCTTACCATTTATTGTTAAGGACTTTAACTGGCCGTCTTCTTCAATTTCTACTCTTTCTTGACCATTCTCGACAATTCTCTTTGTGGTGATCTTTCTGCCATTAACTATCTTGGTAGAAGTTGACACAGACTTGAAGTTGCCCATCCCACCACCACCACCAAATGACGTGGAAGAGAACGAAGTGAGGCCCCCATGACCTAGTGACCCGAATGAAGTAAATCCTGTATCAAAAGAAGAAAATCCACCTCCAAAAGATGGAAATCCAGCGAAGGCAGAGAAAAACGACCCTGTTCCTCGGTTTCTGCTTCCTCGGGGACCCCTCCGATTCCCAAAAAAGTCCTCAAACGGGTCAAAGAAGTCAAATGAAAATGGGTCCCTTCCGCCAAAAAATTCCCTGAAGACGTCATCTGGGTTACGGAATGTGAAGCCAAACTCAAATGGATTGTCTAAATGACTTCCACCTCCTCCGCCACCATTTAATCCTTCTTTGCCGTACTTGTCATAGATGTCCCGTTTCTTAGCATCTGATAACACCTCATACGCCTCGGCTACTTGTTTGAATTTTCTCTCTGCTTCTTCCTTATTCTCAGGGTTTTTATCCGGGTGCCACTTCAGTGCCAGTTTTCGATACGCCTTTTTAATATCCTCGGCTGAGGCATGTCTCTGCACGCCTAGGACTTCATAATAATCCACCATGTTTTAACTGATTGTGGGAACAGGTCCGAGGACACGGGAGGCCGGCGGCGGGAAGCAGGGAGGGGGCGGCGGCCCGGGGATCCTCTCGGTGCTGGCTCGGCTGTGCTGGTGGCGGCTGCCGGGAACATTGATTCTTTCTGATTCCTTCCTTTTATTAGCCTATCACATTTGTCATGAGTTCTGATTTATATGTGAAATTCTTGTAAGATCTTCTTTACAAGTGATTGGGATGGTTAAATCCTTTGAACCACAAAAGTCTGCTTTTTCCCTCCTTTATTACGTACTGTAAACTTCCCAATGTGTACTTTTCCTTTTGATTTTTAATGAATAAGGGTACATAACAGTTGTGTGTATGTATAGGACACATGTGGTGTTTATACAGGCCTACAAAATGAATTAATCAAATCAGGATAATTGAGGTATCCATCACCTCAGGCATTTGTTATTCCTTTATGTTAGGAACATTCCCATGCCACTCTTTTAATTATTTTAATGTATAGGGTAACTTATTGTTGATTATATCTACTTTGTTGTGCTAGCAAATATTGTTTATTCTATCTACCTAACTATATTTTTGCACCCATTAACCATCCCCACTTCATCACACCCTAGTACTAGTGGTGTAACTGTAGCAAGTTGTCCAGATATAGCTAAGATAATTAACCAAGATGGCTTCACTAAAAAAATAGATTTTCAATTTAGACAAAACAGTCTTCTATTAGAAGATGCCATCTAGGACTTTTGTTGCTAGAAAGGAGAACTCAATGCCTGAATTCCAAGCTACAAAGGGCAGGCAGATTCTTTTGGTAGGGGCTAATAAAGCTGATCACTTTAAGCAGAAGCCAATATTCATTTACCATTCTGAAAATTCTAGGGTCCTTAAGGATGGTGATACGTCTACTCTGCCTGTGCTCTATACATTGAACAACAAAACCTGAATGGCAGCACATCTGTTTACAGCATGGTTTACTGAATTTTTTAAGCCCACATTTGAGATCTATTGCTCAAAATAAACATTCCTTTCAAAATATTAGTGCTCATTAGCGATGCACCTGGTCATCCAAGAGCTTCTGATGGAGCTGTATAAGTCAATTTAAGTTGTTTTCATGCCTGCTAACACAATTTTCATTCTGTAACCCATGGATCAGAGAGTAATTCTGACTTTGAGGTCTTACTATTTAAGATATACATTTCATAAGGCTATAGTTGCCTTAGATAGTGATTGCTCTTATGGATCCAGGCAAAGTAAATTGAAAACCTTCTGGAAAGGAATCACCATTCTAGTTGACATTAAGAGCATTAGTGATTCAAGGGAGAACATCAAATTATCAACATTAACAGCAGTATGGAAGAAGTTGATTCCAACCCTTTGATGACTTTGAATGGTTCAAGACTTCAGTGGAAAAAGAAACTGCAGACGAGGCGGAAATAGGGAGTTAATTAGAATTAGAAATCAAACCTCAAGATGTGACTGCATTGCTGCAATCTCAGGAAAAAAATAGAACTAATAAGGAGTTATTTATTATCAATGAGCCAAAAAAAGTGGTTTTTTGAGATGCAATCTACTGCTAGTCAAGATTCTGTCTACATCATTGAAATAACAACAAAGGATTTAGAATATTACATGAACTTAGTTAATAAAACAGGGGCAGAGTTTGAGAGGATTGGCTCCAAATTTGAAAGAGGTTCTACTGTGGGTAAAATGCTATCAAATAGCATTGTATGCCACGGAAAAATCTTCTGTGAAAGGAAGGGTCAATCAATGTGGCAAACTTTATCATTGTCTTATTTTAAGAAATTGTTGCAGCCACCTCAACCTTCAGCAATCACTGCTCAGAGCAGTCAACAGCCATCAGTGTTGATGGAAGACAGGCCTCCAGCAGACAGTTACGACTCACTAAAGGCTTAGATGATCAATAGCATATTTTAGCAATAGAATATTTTTTAACTAAGGTAGGTACTTCTTTTTAGTACAATAATGCTATTGCACTTCTTAGTGCAGTAATGGTATTGCACACTTAATAGTGTACTGTACAGTATAAACATAATGCATAAACATGTAATTATTTACTCAATACCCACAATGTACAAGTTTTTTCTCCACAAACTTATTGGCTTTAGATTTTAATTCAACTTTTATATGTTTTCAAATTTATTTAGTTAAAATCAGGTAATTTATTATTTTTTCTCTGATCAATAATGAGATCGAGCACATCTTTATATTCATTGACTATTCATTTGCTTATTCTGTGATTGCTGCTTTCTCACTTTTACATACTTTTCCTCTGGGTTATACATGTTTTACTTTTAAATTTGTGGTAATTTACATATCTATATTTTGATTTACTAATATTTGTATTATAGCTATAAATATAATTTTATTTATTTTACATATTGTGCACTTTGCATATATCTCCTCTTAGTCCACTTCTTAACTCTGAACTTTGATATTACATGATATACCAGAAAAAGAGGTTTTATTTTAATGTAATGAATTATGTTAATCACATAGCATGTTTAATGCTTTTTGTATATTATTAAAGACATCTTCAGACAGAATGCATATTATTACCATCATCAAGTCTTATATTTATTTCTCTCATATATTTTGTCAGCTGGTCTCTGTAGTCAATTTAGAATATATTTTTAATGTTTTTTTTTAAAATTTGCCCAGTATGTTATGTTGAGTTGTTTTAGGTTTAATACATCAGCATTTAATAGCATATTGCAAACACAGGCCCTCTGAAATGTACATTTTCAAATGAATTCAAGAGCAATGAGAAGATTCTGGAACACTAGAAAACCTGATGCAGAACTACAATAGGTGTAGCAATACACAGTGAATCTGAGGTTCAAAAAGGCTTTGTGTGAGAATAAAAAAGAAAGAATTAGGCCGGGCGCTGTGGCTCACGCCTGTAATCCTAGCTCTTGGGAGGCCGAGGCGGGCGGATTGCTCAAGGTCAGGAGTTCAAAACCAGCCTGAGCAAGAGCGAGACCCTGTCTCTACTATAAATAGAAAGAAATTAATTGGCCAACTGATATATATATAAAAAAAAATTAGCCGGGCATGGTGGCGCATGCCTGTAGTCCCAGCTACCCGGGAGGCTGAGGCAGAAGGATCACTCGAGCCCAGGAGTTTGAGGTTGCTGTGAGCTAGGCTGACGCCATGGCACTCACTCTAGCCTGGGCAACAAAGCGAGACTCTGTCTCAAAAAAAAAAAAAAAAAAAGAAAGAATTAATAATGAATGTAAGTGAAGAGTGAGAAAATAGTAATGCAAGGGACAGACTCTGAACAGAAACTTTACGTGCTTTACATAAATTAGATTTATCCTCATTTCAACTCTTTGTATTTTTCAAAAATTGAAAACACCTTTCACCTATTTGGCTAGCAGAGCTATTACACAGCAAACATTGAAAATGAGGTGTTCTTAACTATTCTGCTTGGATAAACAAAGTAAAATCTGTTTCACAAGTAGTTTCTTAGAAATTCAGCTTAACCAAGAGACTGACAAACTCGCTCTTTGTTGGCATACTACTCATTGCTCTAATTCTACCCCAATTACTAGCCTGAAATGATACAAACATCTGCCTTTTTGAAAAAAAAATTGTAAAAGAAAATGTATTTCCACATAACAGATGCTCATGAAAACAAAACTAAAACCAAAATAAAATAATCAGTATCTTTAAAAACATTCATCTCATTTTCTTTAGACTGAAACTGATTTCTTTGGGACTCTGATTCATGAATTGTGCTTATTCTCGTGGATAATTATATATTATTTTGATTATTATTGTGATTACTGTTGTGTGAAATGAATTTGGCAGTCCCAACATAGTGTTAATTTCCATTGTCCTGACACAGCATGACACATTGGAATCAATGGCAGTAGAACAACTGAAATTGGATGGAAAAATCACAGTAGATTTATGTTCCCTGGGCACACATTTTCTACTTTACAGCCGGAAGAAAACTGAAGTGATCGTTAACTTTTCTGGTAAACCACAAAAAAGTGTGTAAAACGTGCTGAAAACTTAAATTCCTTAATATTTGCGTCCAAGAAAGATACATGCACTTACATATACTGTTAGAAGAAATGTATTACATAATTTACAAACATTTTTGAATAATTTTAAGATAAATTTACCAGTATACTTGGTAATGTGTTGTGTTTTATTTTATATACTTAATAAAATATTCTTACTATTCTTTGCATTTGCTTTATAAGGTTTATTTTAAACCTTAATTAAATTTTGGAAAGCTTCAAGCTTAGATGATGAATTTCGCTAGATTTCTATCATTTGGAGTTTTAAAATTAGATATGGAAAATCTACCCATCATTATTGTCTAGAAAACCAAATAATGTTAGAATTTTGATTAAAATAACCTATTTATCCAGCTGTCAACATTAGAAAAATTATATATCTGTCATTCAATCGATTCTTTCATCTGTGTCTTTCCAAACAATTAGCTGATTTTTTTCCACGTTACTCATTGTTTTTAACATAACAGAGATAAACTGTTGGGTGTTGTGTATACGGGAAAGAATAAATGTTAAGGCATTTACGCGACTGAGGGAAAAAGCCTAAGACTGGACTTAAGTAATTGGTTTGGTGGAACACAATGCTTCATTTCCATGACTGCCTTATAATTGCTCATTTACACATTCTATGAAGTAAAACAGCTGAATTTGCCTCACAGTATTACCAATTAAATTGTTTAAGAAAAAGACCTACTGATAATGTATTAATGATAAATGTTCACTTAATGCATATAAATGCATGCTGAGAGTCTGTAATTGCAACATTTAGTTTACTTTAGATGGCTATGTCACCTTGCTCCTGTTGAGAACATTTCTATTCCTTGCTCAAATTCGCTTCACAAGAATTTTCTCTTTTTAGCAATAAGTAATATTTTACCAGACATTTCATTATTTAACTATTTTATTCTTAATATCTGTAAGGCTATAATTTAATTCAATAGTACTTATATTTTTAAAGCTCGTTCAGAACAGCTACGTAGGAATTGGCACCATATAAAAACAAAAAGGAAAATTAAATTCCCCGATCTTTTTGAAAATAAACCAACTTCAAGTTTCACACTTACCTACACCCACACACACACACACACACACACACACACACTCTCTCTCTCTCTCTCTTACCTGCAATATCAGCTTCCATAGAATCATTGAACCAATATTTATTAAGCAGGTCTGTATTTCAGACATTCTCCAAGAATGTGGAGTATAGCACAAACACACACAGAGAAACACACACACACACACATCACCTGCCTTGTGGAGTCTACATTATAAAAAGCTTTGACATTCAATCCCATAAAGAATTTTAAGATAGAAGTAGGCTGACAATGTAATCTGTGTTTTAGTTTTACAATTAGCTAATGGGAATCTATTTTTTTTTTCAGATTTTGTGGTCTTCAGTTTTCTTATCCATAAAATAAATCATCAGTGTTCTTCAAGGACCCTTAGATTCATGAGAATATTTAAATGAATGTAAAATGAAATTTGGTACTGCCTCGTGCTGAGGGATGGTAGATTTAATGATGAATTTTGATTGTGCTAAAAGTCTCAGAAGGTAACGTGAATGACCAAAGGTGGGTAGTACTACCCACTACTACTATTAGGATAGCCTAATCAGATACAGTGATTTTACAATTTGCCTGGTAATGCTGGGTGGCGTTTTAAAGAATCATGATTGCATTTTTTTTTTTTTTTTGTACAGAAAGTCAAGATGCATTTCAGAGGCTTAGTACTTAATACTGTTATCTGTTTTGCACAATAAACTGATGAATGTTCCATATGATCAGGCCATGCTGTTACTCTCCTACAATCAAAAGTAGATCTTTAGACAACTATGCTAGTAGACTAGGCAACATGAACATTTTTGGAAACAAAAGATGGTATTAGTATACTGATAGCTGGACCCAGTCAAGGCACCAATGCTGACGTCATACTAAAAGGCATTTTATTTTCATGAAGCCATTCTCTTTATTACTCTCCCATTCTAAAATCGGGGTAGAAGCAATCCATACCCAGCTTATTTAATACCAAGTGTCCATTTACTAATTACTTGGCAAGTAGAGGCAGGATCTGATGTTTATAAAAATGCAATTCAGATTCCTAGTATAAGCTCTATCATCCTTGACTAAATGGTACCATATCCCATCTTCTTTCATTCTATTACCCTTATGTTAGTTTATTTCCTTTCTTCTAGAATCTCACCTTTTTGACTGCTATATTTCTATTTAAAACAACACGATTATAGTTATTTTGTCATGGTAGCCATATGTGCACAGTGGCAAATACTTGCAAACCAAAGCAAGAGTGATCTGCTGCTGTTCACTGAAGTCATGAAGATTTAGAAGAGGCTTATCGATTTGACTCCTATATCTATCTCCTCTATTAGTTCTTTGCAGTGAATCAATTCCAGAGTTAATGCAAAATAGACTGTAGAATGTGCATTCATAAAGCCTGATCATCTCCTGTCCCACAAATGATATTGAGAAGAAATATTTTATTACTTTTAGACAACAGAAAATTTAAAAAAATAGAGTGGTGGCTACAAGTAGTGGGGATTATTATTATTAAATATTCATCTTTAGTATCATTGGACCTATTCAATTTACCAGTTACCAATCTCTCTCTAGAAGTAGACATTAATTCTTTTTAAAAAGGCTAACATAAAATCAGAACACAATTTTAAATTAAAAAATATCCTCAGGACTGTTTAGAAAAGTGACACAATCTACTCAATTTGTAAGTGTATTTAACACAAATATTTTATACTAATTTATTTTTCATAATGTCAGTTTTCAAATTAGTAAGATTTGCGTTTACCATCTGTTCACGTTTTAGTAGGCCTGTTAGAGAATTAAAAATGTATCCTAATCTGCAGCCTTCTAAGTACCACATGTTTATTATGTGGCACTAGACAAAATCAGTAAGTACCGAAAATATGAATCTAGTGATTCTAGATATCTGAAAATATTCATATTTTCTATAGTCAAGGATCTTTCCCTCAAAATTATGTGCAAATTTTATTTTTTTTTTGTGCAATTTTTAAATGTTTACTTGCAAATTATACTCTTTAAGTTTCAACCAAGTGCCTTGAATTATCTAAATTCTATTCATCACATTGCATATTTTGCTGGTAGCATGGTAGCATGGTAGCTGGTAGCAAAGAAAGAACATGAGATTCAACTCTGGCTTTGTCTAACATAACCATTACCCAGCTATTACAATTAGGCACTTGTGACATTGCTCTGTAGTTTAATAATCTAAGAGATTGAATCTGGTTTTAGTACATGGAACATAATCAGATATGAAGTGGTTAAGGAGAGTTCTAAATGTGTGTATGACACAGTTGGGCAAACTATGTGGTCATCTAATATCTCACAACTTATAGTAGTTTCCAAATTCAAACTATCTTTTAGTGAAGGATAAGCCATTGAACCCTGGTGGAGAGAGTTAAACGAAAAACGAGAAGCTGTGTCTTATGCTGCCCTGCAGGACTCTTGACACAAGATGCAGGCACATTCTTTGAGAAAAAGAAAAATTGCATATAATTTCTGTACTCCCTGTCCTATCAATACAATTGTAGTGCTAGTGTTGAAAATGAAGACTTTTAGTCATCTTTTCTACATTGTAATTAGCAAAGTATTTCCCCCTCCCAAAGCGTTTTTTATAATCTCTGGTCTTTAGGCTAAAAATACAAATATGTTTCATAAACTTCTTAAGATAAAAGATATGCATATATGTTTTGTTCACCAATTATATAACTTTAATTTTTTCTAAAAGATTTATTGAAACTTTGTACCCATTGACCAACATCACCTCATTGTGCCCCTTCTCCATCCCCTGGCAACAACTATACTATTCTCTGCTTCTATGAATTGGACTATTTTGGATTCCACATATAAGAGAGATCATGTAGTATTTATCTTTTTTTGTCTTATTTTGCATGGCATATTGTCCTCCAGCTGAATTTAGGTTGTTGCAAATGGCACAATTTCCTTCTTTTTAATGGAAGAATAATATTCTCATCGATATCTATATCACATTTGCTGTAACTGTTCATAATTAGGACATTTAAGTTGTTTCCATATCTTGGATATTGTAAATAATGTTGCAGTGGACATGGGAATGAAGATGTGTATAGGAGATCCCAATTCCAATTTCTTTGGATGTATACCACGGATGAGATTGCCAGATCATGTAGTTGTTCTATTTTTAATTTTTTGAGGACCCTTCATATTCTTTTATATAATTCATATTCTAATTTACTTCACCACCAACAGTGTACAGGATTTCTTTTTCTTCACATCCTTGAAAACACTTGTTAATTTTCTGTCTTTGATAACAGTCATTCTAACAGATGTGAAGTGATATTATACTGTGGTTTTTAATTTGCATTTCCTGAATGATTAGAAATGTTGGACACTTTTATATGCCACTTGGCCATCTGAATGTTTTCTTTTAAAAAGTGTCAATTCAAATCCTTTGCCCATTTTTTAATTGAGTTATTTGTATTTTTGTCATTGAGTTGTATAAATGCTTTATGGATTTTAGATATTCACCCTCATCAAATATATGGTTTTAAAATTTTTTTTCTCATTCTGTAGTTGTTATCATTTTGTTGATTATTTCCAATGCTGTGCAGAAAGTTTTTTGTTTGATGTAATCCCATTTATCAATTTTTGCTTTTGTTGCTTTTGTTTTGATGTCATATCCTAAAAATTATTGTCAAGATCAGTGTGAAGGAGGCTTTTCCTTTTGTTTTCTTCTAGGAGATTTACAGTTTTAATTTTTAATCCATTTTAAGTTAGCAAAGTGTATGAATAACCCTCACTAAAGCTCAACATGTACCTAATTAAGGGAATTTTGTGCTTGAACATTTAAAAAACTAAAAGCAGCACTATTTTAATGGAATTTGTTTTACTTAAATAGATTTAGAGGGTACAAATGTGTTTTGTTACATGACAAAAAAGGTATAGTAGATAAGTTGAGGCTTTTAATATACTCATCACAGAATACTGTACATTGTACCTAATAGGTAATTTTTCATCCAGCAACCCACTCCAAACCTCTCCCTTCTGAGTCTCCAATGTCCAGTAAGTCTCTCTATAAGGCCATGTATATCCATTGCTTAGCTCCCACTTGTAAGTGAGAACATGCAGTATTTGATTTTTTGTTCCTGGATTACTCCACTAGAATAGTATCCTCTGGTTCCATCTAAGTAGCTGCAAAATACATTATTTTATTGCTTTTGATGGCTGAGTAGTATTTCATGGTATATATTGTATATACCACATTTTCTTTATCCACTCATCAGTTGTTGGGCACAATGGTTGGTTCCATCTTTGCAATTGTGGATTGTGTTGTGATAAACATACAGTTACAGGTTTTTTTTTGTTTCTTTTGATTTTTTATAAAATTATTTTACTTCATTTGGGTAGATGCCTAGTAGTGGGATTGTTGAATCAAATGGTAGGTCTACTTTTAGTTCTTTGAGGAATCTCCATACTGTTTTCCATAGAAGTTTTACTAATTTACATACCCACTAAGAGTGTACAGCATTCCATTTTCACTGTTTCTGCACTAAAATTTGTAGTTTTCTGACTTTTTACTAATGACCATTCTAACTGGGATAATATGTTATTTCATTTTGATTTTAATTTGCATTTTCCTAATGATTAGTGATGATGAAAAATTTTTCATATGTTTCTTGGCCATTTGTTTCTCTTTTATTGAAAACTGTTGATTCATGTCTTTGTGCCACTTAATAGGGTTATTATTTTTTTTTTCTTGATGACTTGTTTGAATTTCTTATATATTCTGGATATTAGGCCATGGACAGATGTCTAAATGTGAATAATTTCTCCCATTTCAAGGTTATCTATTTACTCTATTGATTATATATTTTACAGTGCAGAAGTCTTTTAGTTTAATTAAGCCTCATTTATTTATTTTTGGTTTTGTTGTATTTACTTTTGGAATCTTAGTCAAAAATTCTTTATCTAGGCTAATGTCAAGGATAATTTTTTCTAGGTTTTACTCTAATATTTTATGGTATCAGGTCTTACATTTAAATCTTTAATCCATATTGAGTAAATATTTATATGTGGTGAGACACAGGGATCCAGTATCATGCTTCTGCATGAGGCTACGTAATTTTCCCAGCACAATTTATTGAATAGGATGTCCATTCCCCAGTGTATGTTTTTGACTACTTTGTGAAGACCAGTTGGTTGTAGGTATTTGCCTTTATTTCTGGGGGTTCTATTGTGTTCTATTGGTCTATGTGTCTACATTTGTACCAGTATCATTTTCTTTTGGTTATTACTGCCTTGTAGTATAATTTGAAGTCTGGTAATGTAATGCCTCCAGATTTGTCATTTTTCCTTAGGATTACTTTGGCTGATTGTACTATTTTGGTTTCTTATGAATTTTAGGGTTGTTTCTTCTAATTCTGTGAAAAATGTTGTTGGTATTTTGATAGGAATTTCACTGATTCTATAGATTCTTTCAGCAGTATGGACATTTTAATAGTATTAATTCTTCCAATCCATGAGAATGAAATGTTTTTCCATTTGTTTATGTCATCTATGATTTTTTTTCATCAGGATTTTGTAGTTCTTCTTATAGAGATCTTCACCTCCTTGGTTAAGTATATTCCAAGGTGTTTTATTATCTTTGCAGGTATTATAGATGGTATTTAGTTCTTGATTTCATTCTCAGCTTGATAATTATTAATATATAGAAATGTTGTTAATTTATGTACATTGATTTGATACTTGAAACTTTACGGAATTCATATATCAATTCTTGGAGTCTTTTGGAGGAGTCTTTAGGGTTTCTCAGGTATAAAATCATATCATTGGCAAACAGGGATAGTTTGATGCCTTTTTTTTCCAAAGTGGTCACCTTTTATTTATTTCTCCTGCCTGATTGTTCTGGCTAAAACTTAATGTACTGTGTTAAATAGAAGTGGTGAAAGTGAGCATCCTCACCTCAGTAGAAGTTATTGAGTGGTCTTTCTAGAAGAGTTTCTTACAAAAAGGGCTGACTCCACATGTATTCTTTTGCATTTGTTCTATTTCTCTTCTTGCTTCCTGGAACACAATTATGTCTGAAGCTTCAGCTGCCCTCTTGTAAAAATGAAGATGAAAGCTGAAGAGAGCCATTAGGAGCCTGGGTTTCTGATGACTCTGGAGTCACAAAAGCAGCCCTGCATATTCCCCTTGATACTTTTCCATTACATGAAAGACAAATAAGCACATAATTTATGATGTTTTTATTCAACACTCTACTAAAATAAATTCTTAATACCCAGGAATTCTATACCACCTTTAGTTGAGTTTAAATTGGTGAGAGATAAATACAACTTAGCAAATACATTGGTTTTATATGTTGAGTAACAAAATTAACTCACAAAATTAGTGGCTTAAAATCACACCCATTTATTATCTCTCTGTTTCCATGGAGCAAGAGTCTTGGAACAGTTCAAATGAATACTCCTTTACCCTGTTGACATGGCTATTGGCAGATTTCAGATCTTTGTCATTGTAGGGGTGAAATATAATGTCTCAGCTCCTAGATGCAGTTCTTTATCATTTTCCTGATCCACAGGAAGTTTACATCATAACCACTTGTTTCTTCAAGGCAAGCAGGATAGTTTATCTAATACATACAGAGATATAATTACCTATAACCTAACCCAGGGGATTATATCCCATGCCCATTCCCTTTGTCATATTTTATTTGTAATAACCAATATAATATGCAATATTTTAGGCAATTGACATGTCCCACCTACTCTCAATAGTAGAAAATTTACAGGGAATAAACCAGGTATTGGAAAACATGGTGCTCAATTTAGAATTCTGCCTACCACATAAATAAACAAACATTTCATAAAGAAAGTCTGTTTACAGTTTCTTCATCTTTTTCTATATTGGTGCACTAGTAAGAATATATTAGGTTGCTCTTCATAGAATCTCTCTTCACCCTTTGAATAACCTCTTAAATATAGATCTATAATAAGCCTATCACAAAATATATTTATTAACCTTTTCAAATCTAAATCATGGTTTAATCTAGCTCTTCATAGTTAAAACTCACTACTCAAGAAAAAATAAAAAACACTCTCCTCAAACAAATACTGTTCTTTATCCAAAGTTTTTAAAAATATTAATACTGCTCAGAGTCAATATTTCTTTAAATAACAAACTCCTACTGCAGAAGTTCACAATGGAAAAACTTCTGTACAGAGGCATTTCTCCAAACTTAACATGAAGTTCATCTCTCCTTCATCCTTTGTTTATGCTAGTATTATTATTTAAGATATATGAATCAGTGGTAGTGGGTAAAAGTAAACATATCTGTCATATTTATTCTTTTCTTTTTCCTGTGTCTGGGAACTTGAAAACTCTGATCATTTTTTCTTCTATCTTGGTCTTTATCACACCTGTGTTTCAATAATCTACTTCTGTATTTACTTTTTCTATTGGTCTATGAACTGAGATGGTCAACTCTTTAAAAACAAGATGTTATAATAATTCAATTGGTATTTATACTTTAGCTCTTAATCAGGCCGAGACTTTATTTCATTTGAACTAGGAGAATGATGCCTTTATTTTTGTAATGTTATCTACTTTAATGTGACTCTAACTTGTTTATCAGAGTATAAATAAAATGACACTTTATATAAGAAAATATTTTAATATTATTCAAAAAGAAAAAGTGACACATTAATGTTCTTATTCTTTGGGGCAGGGATCCAATAAAATTGACCTAAACTCCACACTAGATATCTGAGGATAACTCACATACACGAAACAGCTTTGTTAATAGGGACATGGTACCTATATGCTTGTTTCACTTTAACTCTGGGTGAGTTAAGATTTAAAATTCTAAAGTGTACCAAAATAAGTTTACTTCTGTACTTTTTGAACAAAGATCCTTGTACTAAAGTATTCCCCACAAAACCCATCAAATAGTACACTATGTATTCAAAAGGTGGAAAAAAATAGTATTACTGATAGAAATCCTTGTACCTTAAATCCCTACCACTATAAAAGTTGAAATTGTATATATTTTATGTTAGAATATGAAAATTGTGTAAATCCATGAGCCAAATATGGAGAGAATTCTATTGTTAATTTATTTGCAAATTAATTTATTGAATTAATTTATTAAAGAAAGAAATATGTTGCTTTCACAAGACCTGAGAGACGAGGTGAGTCAAGAAATTAAAAATTAGTATCTTTGCTATATCTGTATGTCTCTTTCATTTTGTAGCACATGTGTGGAAGTAAGAAGATAAATAAATAAGTAAAAGCACAGTTAAGGGAACTTCCAGTCTAGACAACGATAGTCCCATTTCTTCCTGCTACTCCCTTCTGGGTACAACTACAGACCCTGGAAATAATGCAAGAGGCAACCAAAGGAGATCTCTGACACTGTCTCACACCTCGTGGTCTGGCCAAGGGCATTGATCAGAGTCCCAACAATAGTATACTCCAAGGGAAACATTTTCTTTCCCTGAAGGCCTAAGACTTTCACAAGAATACCTACTTGCCCCTCTCGGCTTGAGATTATCCTTTGTTGTCCAGACACACTACAGAAAGGGAGGCCAGGGACATATTAGGGATCCCACCATTGTGAGTGGTTTTGTCTAGTAACACTCTTCTTGGTAGGCCTGAGAATCCTCCCACACTGGAAGACACTGAGGCAGATGAGCACAACTGGAAAAAAGACATGCAGACACAACAAGCCTACTCTATAGACTGAAGCATCCCCCCTATTCCCAGCAGACACCCAGTGGCCCTACCTGGGAAATCTATTGTGTTGCCTGAGACAAGCATCAGCAGCAGGGACCAGTTGAAGCTCTATGACATCAAATAAGCCAAGAAAAGCATCTATAATTCAAACTGTCACTGGAATCACAATCCACAGAATAAGGCCAAGAACTTATGCTAAACTTAAGCAGGGCGAATGCCTATTAAAATAAAGGATCTAAATAGAGCCCAGAGTATACTGATCTAACATAATGGAAAAAATGCCCAGGATATAATTATAGCCACAATCATAAAAAGATCAAAAGAAATTTCAACTTGAATGAGAAAACCCTGACACTAACGCTAAGATGAATCAAATGTTAGAGATATGTGACAAGAATGTTAAGGTGTCCATCATCAAAATATTTCAAAACTCAATTAAAAATTCTCTATAAACAAATGAAAAATAGAAAACATCCATAAAGAAATAAAACTATAAGAAAGAACCAACTGTCAGTATAATAGAATATTATAAAAAGATATTCATTTTCATTTTCTATAGAGAAAATGAAATACTGATACATGCTTCATCATGGATGAACTTTGAAAAAATTATGCCGAATGAAAGAAGCTAGCAACAAAGAATCCCATATTGCAGAATTTTATTTATATAAAATTGTCAAAATATGTAAATCTATACAAACAGAAAGCAGATAAGCGGTTGCCCAGGGTTGAGGGGAATGGGGACATAGGCGGTGATCGGTGACAGGTACAGGGTTACTTCAGGGGCAATGAAATACTCTAAATTGCTTAAGACAATATGTAAAATTCTGTAATATACTAAAAGTCATCAAGTTATGTATACTTTAACTTTTTCTGTTTTTCCTAGAGATGAGGTCTTTTCTGTTGCCCAGGCTGGAGTACAGTGGTGCAATCATAGCCTCAAACTCCTAGGCTTGAGAGTTACTCCTACCTCAGCCTCCAAAATAGCTAGGTAAAGGCATGCGCCACTGTGTCCACCTATTTTTTTTTTATACAGAGAGAGTCTCACTATGTTGCCAGGCTAGTCTTGAATGTTTGACCTCAAGTGATCTTCCTGCCTCAGCCTCCCCAAATGTTAGGATTGCAGATGTGAGCCACTGTTCCCAGCTGAGTTTTCTACTCTTTTATTGGGTAAATTGTTTTGTTTTAAGAATTCCAAAAGAGTGAAAAGATAAACCGCATATTGCAAAAAATCTTGCAAAATGCATATCTGATAATGGATTGGTATCCAAAATATAAAAAAACCTCTTAAAATGCAACAATAAGAAAATAACAACAAAAAATAAACTCAATTATAAAGTGGGAAAAATATCTTAAATAGACACCTCACCAAAGAACATAGATGGCAAATAAGCATACAAGAAGGTGCTCAATATTATCATTAGGGGATTTCAAATTAAAACAATAGTGAAATACCACTACATACAAATTAGAATGGTTAAAATCCAAAAAACTGAGAACATTAAATACTGGCAAAGATGAGGAACAATACGAACTCTCATTCATTGCTGATTGGAATCAAGAATGATACAGCCATTAGAGAAAACAGTTTGGCAGTTTCTTACAAAGCTGAACATATTCTTACCACACAATCCAGGAATTAATTATGCTCTTTATTATTGGCCAAAATGAGCTCAAAACTATGTCCACACAAAAACCTGCACATGAATGTTTATGTCAGCTTAATTCATAATTGCTTAAATTTGGAAAGAAACAAGATATCCTTCAATAGGTGAATAGATAAAGAAAGTGTTGTATATCCATACAATGGAGTATTATTCATATAAAACTGTATGTCCCCCTCAAATTCATATGCTGATAATCACCAATGTGTAAGTATTAGGAGGTGGGGGCCTTTGGGAGATAGGTCATGAGAGTCGAGCTCTTATAATTGGGATTTATGTCCTTAGAAAAAAGGCCTGGAGAGCTGTCTTTCCCTTTCTGCTATGTGGTATTACAGTAAGAAGACACTGCCCAGCATAGCAAGAGAAGTATGGTTTCTATTAAAGGCATATCACTTTTGCACCATTATAAAGTCAAAAAATTGTAATTGGAACAATCATAAATCAGGGGTTGTTTGTATTCCTATCATCACAACCCCAGAAGTAAAAGAAAAAAAGATTGAGATTGAAAGAATTATTTAAAGAAATGATAGCTGAAAGCATTGCAAATTTGGCAGAAGACATAAAACTGCAAGTCTAGAATTTCTGAACAAACCCCAAACAAGATAATTTCAAGGAAATACACACCAAGACATCATAATTACACTACTGAAATAGAAAGAGAATAAAACAAACCTAGAAAGCAGCCAAAGACAAAGAATACACTACCTGCAGAGAGACGTTAATTTGAATGCCAGAGAATTATTTATCTGAAAACATTGAAGCCAGAAGAAACTAGCACAAAATTTTCCACGTGCTGAAAGGAAAGAATAATCAATTGTGAATTCTACATGTGGTGGCACTAGCCCCTAGCAATGAAGGGGACAAAACAGCATTCTCAGATGAAGGGAAACTAATAGAATTTGATGCTAAAAGACCTATGCTTAAGACTGCCTAAACAAGTTTCTCTAGACAGAAAGGACATGACAAAAGAAAGAATGTTGGAATACCGGAAAGGAAGAACAATGGAAAATGCAGAAACATGGGTACATATAAGAGCCTATCCTTTCTCTCATGAATTTTATAAATCAAAGTTGACGATTGAAACAAAACTGATGACACTGATATTCAAGATAATACTATATTGGGGAAGATAAAGAGACATAAATGAAAAGGAGGTTTCCACATTTCACCTGAAATTGTAAAATATAGATATCTGTAGACTTCAATGTTGCATATGTATATTGTTTTACCTGTTGCAACAATAACATACCAATACAAATAGAACACTCAAAAACATTATAAATAAGTCAGATGAAATCCTAAAGAAAAGTTTAAGTAACCCATAGGAAAACCAGAAAAGAGAAGCAAAGAAATACACAGAAAACTAATAATAAAATATCCCTGAAAAGCACTAGAATATCAATAATTACTGTCAATGGAAATTATCCCAATATTCCAATCAAAATGTACATCTTGGATTTAAAAATGCACCCGTAAATATACAGCTTAAATGAAACTCATGTCAACTTCATTGATATTAGTAGATTGAAAATAAAATAATAAAACAAGATATATCATGCAATGCTAACTTAAAAATATACAAGTAGCTATATTAATATCCATTGCATTAGACTTTAAATCAATTAAAATAACTAGACACAAGAAAGGACATAACATAATGATAAAAATTCAATCCAGCAGGAAGACATAAAAGTGTACCCACTGAAAAATAAAGCCGCAAAATTTATGAAGCAAAAACCAATAGAGTTGAAAAGAGAAATAGACAAATCCACAGTCTTAGTTGGGGATTTTCATAAATATGTTAAGGAGGCTGCATATCCAGAGAATAGTGAGAAAGAGAGTGATAGGAATGGATGCTGGAGAGCAGGCTGGAGTCAAATTGCACAAGATCATTTCAGATGTACTATTTCGTCAGAGAAGGCAGGTTCAATGTATGTGGAGTAGAACTAATAGGATTTCCTGAGGGATCAGACTTCAGAGATTTTTACATGGACAACTAGATGGTCAGTAGTGTCCTTTAATAACATGAAGTGCTGGGAAATAATCATATTTGAGAGGGGAAAAAGGAATTCCAATTTAGACATGTTAACATTGAGATATGAGTATTGATGAAGACTTTCTTATTGACTAAACTTAAGATAAACTTCTATGAGTTCATTTCTCTACTGAGCTTCATCTGTGGGTCATGTCCTTGGCCTGCCTAGCCCAGCTTTGGAAATAATCCTGGTATGTACATGTACTAAGAATCTCCCCACCCTTTATATTTGATCTGCTTCGATATCTGTTCAAGTTCCTCATCCTCTGCCCTGGATATCTGATCTACCTTGGCCTGTCTTTAGCAAGAATCCTCTTAAGCAGTTTAGCAAGAATCTCTGTACCTATGATATCTCTCCCCTTACTCATTCTCTATCTACAGGCCCCCTCATCTGCTCTTTGGCCATATATCTCCACTTGTTTTTGTTATATTCAGGATTGAATTCAGTTTTATACTGAAATCTCTTTATATGACGGCAATATCACCGATAAAATCCGTCTTCACTGGCATTAAATTTTGTCTGATTCTATTCTTATTTAACAGTTTGCATTATTAGGTTATCGCTGATGATCAAACATGAATGCAAATCTTGTCTACCAAAAATACATTTCTTTTTCTTGAAGCAGAGAGCCCACTTATATGGGCTTTCTAATTCTTTCCTTCCTCAAAGACTCAAGTGCTGGGGAAAAATGTAATCACTGGATACAAAGGTATTAATATATGTTTCCATTAAATGTTGCTCATGAATTTGCAGGCCTGTGTGCCAAGCTGAGAGGTATATCTTGGTCTTTGGAAGTCAAAGGTACATCCCTATCACAATAGCTTCATGGTACTGCTATCCATGGAAACACTGGCTGGATCTTATGTAAATGGGGTCATTTTCTTTCCAATAAAGACATTCTTTTTGTGCTTTTGCTTCATGTACATCTTCAGAATGTAGACATACAATATTTCCTAACATAATTTACTTTAATTTAAACTTAGCTCTCAATGAAAAGATGTTTATGAAAGAAATAATTTAAGATATAAGAAACCTAATTATGCACAGTATGTATTATAATACCAAATGCTGCTTTGCAGGTACAGTAAAAGTTGGTTTTCTTAAGTTATATTGGTTTAACTTAGTTTATACAGATTAATATAGATATAGATATATGTTCTTAAGTTAGAAGTCCAAAAGCTGAAGCATTTTTCTTCAATTACATTTTTTTAAGTGAGAAAACTGCAAGTCATATAATCATTTCATTACTGACAGAATGAGGCAGCAGATTAAAAATTCTGCTGTTGTTTTCACCAGCAGGCTTAACAGCAGTGATAGTGGGATAGAACAAGACAACAGATTTCACCAGGCAAACTCTGTTGCCTAGAGCCACTGTTCCAAACTGCTTGCCTTTCCTTTGGGTTGATATTAGACTGTACTGGTAACTGGTATGTTTTCTATTCAGCATGACATATACTCCTTGCCAGTAATTAAATTTGGCAAGAAAATCTAATGACATTTCCCACCCAATATATCAGATGGCAGCTGAGTATAAGACAATGCTATGTAAGGAGATTTTTCCTCCCCATAAAGAATAGAAACCTGTGGCAAGTTACTTACACTATACTTATGTAACTTTAAAAATAATAATATAATAGTAATAATTCCATGACTGACAGTAGATGGTATAGCAAAACAAAAAAATCTTAAAATAAGTAACAAGTGACAAACTTTTAAATTTGCAGTGTAGCATCATTTTTTCTCCCAAAGACTATGAAAGATTTGAATCTTCTGGTCCAAAAGATTATTTGCATTTTCTTAGATAAACTCTTGAAAACCTTATATATCAACGATAGAAAATAAATGAACTACCATTAAATGATAGGTTTTTCTTTACTTATGTGAAGTGGCAAATGATTTCATTCACCTGGAAATATTCTATTCATTCTAGAACAACTTGCTTAAATGTTATCAAATCTATAAAGCTTTTCTCTTCAGAGTAACTCAAGCTTGCTTTTCTTCATACTATCTAACAAATGTATGTAAGTATTCATTTAAAAACAATTATTGCATGCAAATACTTGTTTTGAGGAAGAAAGTACAATGACAAGTTAAGAAGTGTATATTCTCCAACGGGGTTAAATTTCAAGGGAAAGAGCTCCCCTGCTTCCCCTGCTTTTCCTGCAAGTGAACTCTATTAGAGAAGTGAGGGTTAAGTGAACAAAGAAGATAATTGCACATGTGAGAAGCACCTTGAAATAAATAAATACAGTAGTATATGATAAAATATATAACTAGGTGAGAAAGATTGAAAGAGGTAATAACAAAATGATCAAAAAAGACTCCACTAAGGATATGTCTTAGGATCAAAGAATAGGAATGTGGAAGAAGTAGTGGGATCCAATCACAGGGCATTCCTGGAAGTAAGTTCCATAAGACCTTGGCTGTTCAAGGAACAGAGAGAATATCTGTGTGGTGTTCTTGGCAGTCATTGAGAGAGAGGACTGACTGTTATACATTGCCTGATTCCTATCCTCTAGAAAACACCTTGAAAGAAATGGTACAAAATTTATTACTTATAAATGCCTGAGCAATTGAAACATATGTTTATAACACCATGACAAGTTGCAAAGGAATTATCTTGTGAAATCACATTAACACAATAAAATAAATGATAATAACATACATGGTGCATAATTTTGCTAAAAGGGTGTGGTAGAGGCAATTGAAGTAATGGCATGACAAGGGAATAGTGTTATTTCTAATGATCAAGGAAGAAGTCCTTATTTTTGAAAGAGGAAATAGACATGAGCTTCTCATAATGAATACATCTTTTATTTTGAACAAGAATCTTCAAATAAAGGCTTTCATTAATAAATTTCAGGGACTATTATGCTTTTAATAATGGTGGTTGGAGATTAGCATATGTTTCATTCATATTTGGAAAACTAAAGGCAATTATTGGTTAATACTGATGTACTTGATCTAAGGAAGAAGATATATGTTGATAGGTTTTTAAAAAGCAAGAAAAAATCTGTGAAGTTTTTAGAAATGTCTTTTACTATCAAGAGTGATTTTAGACATTTTTCTTTTAAGATTTTCTTGATTTAAAGCAAATGTCCTTTATTTATATAATGTGTTTGTGTGTATTAATTTAGATGATACTTCCCTATGAAGAATAAACAAACAAATCTAAGTTATTTTCAGTGTTAAAACTTTAGGGAATAATTTGGCATTTTAGTTAAAACACCCTGTTGTTCTTTGCAATCTGAAGAATATACCCATTGGAATTGATTGGTTAAAAACACTCAAAGACTTTCTTACTTTAGTCATATTTACTAAGACCACAAAGATTCAAATAAAAATATTTTAAAATGTCTAATATTTTAACAATGAAAAATATTTTAAACAAATATTTGAAACATTTTATTATTATATATTTTTTTAATTTCAGCATATTATGTGTGTACAAATGCTTAGGTTATGAATATTTCCTTTGTCCCACCCAAGTCAGAGCTTCAAGCATCTCCATCCCCCAGACGGTGCACACCGCATTCTTTTTCCTTTACTTTTGTAGACAGAGTCTCCCTCTATTGCCTGGGTAGAGTGCCATAGTGTCACCTTCACAGCAATCTCAAACACCTGGGCTCAAGTCATCTTCCTGCTTGAGCCTCCTGAGTAGCTGAGAGTACAGGTGTGTGACACCACACCTGGCTAATTTTTTTTATTTTCAGTTATCTGGCTAATTTCTTTCATTTTTAGTAGAGACAGGGTCTTGCTCTTGCTGTGGTTGGTCTAGAGAACTCCCGACTTCAAGGAATCCTCCTGCCTACGTCTCCCAGAGGGCTAGGATTACAGACGTGAGCCACCAGGCCCAACCAAACATTCTTAAATTTACTTTTAACCAATATAAATTTCTTTGATGATTGGTTACCTAATTGATAAATCTTTTCTTCTGATACTGTTTTCCTTGATACAGACCTTCAGGCTAAATCAGCTAGTTTTAACGTAGTGACTGACTTATTTACCCTGCAACTAACAATGGTCCCAGGGAAATGATTCTGTTGAATTGCTGACATTTATAGTTAATTTACTGAGATTCCAAAGGTGTTCATCCCATAAATATATTTAGTAAAAATAGGCATTATTCCAGGAAAAGAGAGATAAAGTGGTTAACTTGTTAATAATATGCTCGATAATATGTATTCTTCTAGAACAATCTCTGGCCATAAAATTCTCCCATATGTGGTGAATCCTAAGATGAATAATTTGATTTATATTCATATAATTATTTTTAAAAGAATTATAGGTCTATATTTGACTTGTTTTCAAATATAAAGCTTGACTTTATTTTGTGGTTTATGATTCATACAGTTCACATTTCTGTTCTTGAGATGAGTAGGTAATTTTTTATAATTAATTATATAGAATAAGATTATTTTACTTGAGCCAAAAGGCCTAATTCCTGCTCTTAATTGTAATACTTTTTAATATGTAAGATCCAACTCTTCTAAATTTGTGTTTTTACCCTTTTTATTTAACTCATTTTATTCTATTCTTTATATGGTTATTAGGTACATCTTATATTGTTTAAAGTATTAGACATCCTCATGGAAATGACATTGTTTGTTAATCTTTATTTTCTCTTTAGCTCTTAGCAGAACTATTGCACATGTGGTAGGTACTTGATAAATACTGTGCAAATTGAGGTTGTCATACGTTAAAGATTTTTTTTCTTCTGAACAGCTAGCTTTAGTTTTTGATTCAAGATGGAGACCAGAAATCAATAGCTATTGTTATCTAGAAATGGGGCAAGACGATAGCTATTTATTGATGGAATAAGACCCACAGACATATTTTGTATCCATGTAATAAAAATTAAATGGTAATTTAAGACCAATTTGAAATTAGTTAATTGATGTGAACATGAAAATCTATTTCGGAGCCGAAAGAATTTAGATTTAGATTCTTTGGATTAAAACAGATCGGCTAGATCACATTGTTAAATAGCATATTAAACTGTATTTAACATTTTAAAAATTGAAAATACATTTATTATTCATTCATTCATTTAAATAATTTATTGATTTTGGCATGCACTGTTTTAAGTACTGAGGACAGGACATTGAATAAAAGAGGCAATTGTTTTACAATCACAGAATTTACCTTTTAGTTGGAATTCAGAGTGGCAGAACAGGATAATAAACAAATGAATAAGTAAATGTGTTGTAGGATAAATAGTGAAAATTGCTAAAAAGAAAATGTAAGCAGGGTAAGGGAGACTGTAAGTGCTAGGTGTGGGAATATTGCTATTGTATACAGAGTTTGTAAGTATTTTAACTGGGGTATATAGGGTAGTCAGGAAGAACTCATTGCTAGAGTGGGATTTGAGCAAAAATCTGAAAGGAGTAAGGAAGCAAGGCGTGTGACCACAGGAAGACCACAGAGAGTGGTGTGTTCAAAGGTCCTTTGGAAAGTGCATGTTTGAAGTGTCCAATAAGCTAGGAGATCCAGCATGGCTGTAGTGGAAATGAGTGAAGGGAACATCAATTGAAAATGCAGACAGAGGGATACTTTCAAAGGACTAAGCAATACTTCCTGTTCAAAAGGATGTAAAATTTTATAATAATAAATATGCTTTCTAAATTTTTTGTGGTACTTTTTATATACCAAGCATGATGCTAAGTGCTTTATAAAAATACTGTCATTTAATTCTCCTAACCATCCTATAAATGAACTTTAGAGAGGTCACATAATGTGGCAAATTTATGGAACAGGAAAGTGACTGAATTGGGACTAGTTTGTAGCCAATATTGTTTTTTCTCTTAAATAAAAAATAAATGTTTTAAATTATTAATTATTCATTTATTTTATTTTATTTCTTTTATATATTTATATTCAATGGAATGACCTAATTCAGAACAATATTTAGTATGCAACTAACAGTAGCTTTATCTTTACTGGAGTAGTTAAATTATATTGCAGTATAACATTCTAATATCCAACTCATTGAGCTGTACCTATTTGTCGCGGCTTGTGATAAGTATCTAGCAACAGCATTTGTGCACTCATGACCTGTCTGAATTTTATGTCCTGTACAAGTTATTTGCATGCTATACAAACCTAGCTGAAAGCTGAATATCTGAACTCACAATTGAAAATTAATAATTATCTGAACTCACTTTTAAAAAGCAATGATCCTTTCACTATAGAGCAATAAGCACTGGTTAGGTGAGCAAACAGAATATAAGTTTGATTCTGAATTCATATTCTACCCAAATATAATTGCTTTTAATCATATCAGTTTCATAACTGTTCTTCATTCCACAAATTTCCATTACTCCAAAATATAATGTGAATAGAAAAGGGTAATGTGTTAGTATTATACTTAAATAAGTTAGTATTTAAATAAAATTGGAACATAAAAGAAATGTGCCTATCAATGGATCTTATACAATTTGGATAGGCTGTTGATGAACCAGAAGGTTCTTTAGAATTTAATCACCAGTCATGTGAAGCTCTTTCAAATTTTCAGACAGTAGCAGTGACTTGCAATTTCCAATACCAGTGACAAATGGCCTAAATCAAGAATACTGGATTTGCATATTCATAATGCAATTTGAGTACTAATGCTTTTGACCACTAGAGAACTATTGATATAATTATGTTAATTTCCAATATGTTCCCCAATGTTCTCTCCATATCAGTGATTGCTTACAAGAAAGTTAATATTTTACATTTGAATGCAAATGTGAAAAAATAGCAAAGTTTCATAGAAGTTGTATTACATTAGAAAATACACCCAAACAAGCCAATATAAAGAAAATTGATAGATTACAACTGAATTAATACCAAGTATTTTGTTTATATTTAAATTGCTTTTCAATCAAACTTACCGTATCATAACATTTCCATGAAAAATGCATTGGCTATGCTCATATGAAAAGACTGTAGTTTGTTTAGTCACCTTAATAGTTGATGCCATGGTTTCTTGATCAATTTTACTGTGTGACTAGACACACACACACACACACACACAAACACACTGTATATCTCACTTTATAAAGGTATCTGAAAACTTGCATAGAGTCTCATTTCAGTGCCTTAATAGTAACCTTAAAACTAAGGAGTCATTACTGAATTTGAGGAACAGTTTTTGTTCAGCAAGATCTAACTAGAATGAATAACAATGAGCTCATTAATCAAAACTGCACCAATGTCCGAAAATTTAGAGATGCAGAATATTTCTGCACAAGGGGCCACATATCAAAGATAGTGTTAAAGAAAGTACTGAGGGGCAAGAAAAAAATCACTAAGAATACTCAGTGAAATAAATTTGCATAATGTTGCATTTCACCTTTCCCAAGGGGAAGAGGACATTTGATCAGTCCCAGCATGGCCATCCTTTGTAATTATAAGCCCTAACTATTAAATCTAAAATTAAGTAGTACGATGTAAATGTAGATGTGTATATTTAACTAATTCTGTTAATGTTGTACTAAACATACGTCACAAAGTTTCAAAAGTGAAATGAAAAACACAAACTTTACAGCTATTTTTTATATTGATCCAATAAAGTATGGCTTGTGATTGTGATCATAAAATGGTGTGTGTATCTTTTGCTACTAAAATAATTGAGCCTGAAGATTTGTAAACCTCATATCCAAGCTGTAACTATCTAAACTGTTTACCCAACCTGGAAAATTTATGGATAGTTAGTTCTCACAGTAAGTTTCAACATAAATTAGAGTTTATTATCCCAAATATAACTTCTGCACATCAAAGAATTTATATTCTATCTCTTCCAACGTGTGCTATATTGCTCAGTCTTTCTGATGGACTTCCTTCTTTGTTCTTCTATGTGTGCTCAAATAAACTTGCCATGATGGAAAGTCTATGGGTGATTAATTTTTAATTTTTTCTTGCTGGGCCTTAATCCTAAGTTCTATAGTCTCCTTCCTCAGCCAGAGCTAGTTGATCAGTTTTCTTTGTCTTGATTGTATTTTCTCTTCACAGTAATATCTTTCCTTTGAAGATAGTAGCATGCTTACAGACCTGATGTCCTCATTAACGTGAAGAATGGTAGAGGCCTAAAAACTGGGCTCAAAACTCATCATCAATGTACACTTGCTGCTTCTTTAGCCCATCTTTCATCTGCCAAATTACAGTTTATATTTTTACTTTCATTTTTATTCTAAAGCAGTGTGTAATTATACAGTATTTTAATCAAATTTAGGTAAAGGGAAAGGAAGTCATCATCTTCATTGAGTTTTACAATAGCTCAACCTAACCTACAAAATTTGGGAAGAATGTATATTTTGTCACTATTCATATATTATCTTAATTTTGATGAATTATGATTTATAAAATTCTTTACATTTAGTGCACTATTTAAATTGAAATATACCTAAGAGACCCACCCGAATTAATAAATAATTTTTTTAGGATTTTTTTACCACTTTACATTCATGAATTCATTCTTCCAATAAATCTGTGTCCGCAACAAAAATAGCAATATATAAAATGTTCTAATGCTAATATAAAGTAAAAAATGCAATTATCTTAATTATAGCTTGTAACATACAAAGAAGTTATAGAAAATGAAGAAAAAACATATTTGTCCTGCAAAATTCAACTAAGGAATTATTAACATGAAAGATAGTAATTAACACACTGTCCTAGTCTGTTTGTGCTGCTATAATAAAATATCTGAGACTAGGTAATTAATAAAAAACAGAAACTAGTTTTCTTATAGTCTGAAAGCTGAGAAGTTCAAGGTGAAGGGACTGGCAGGTTCAGTTTTCTGGTAAGAAAGGACTGCTATGCTTCCATGTTGGCACTTTGTTGCTTCATCTGCCCTATGTGAAGAAGACTGTATCCTTACATGGTGGAAGGCAGCAAGACAAGCCAGTAGAATGCTGAGTGAACCTCTTTTATAAGGGCTTTAATCTCATACATGAGAGAGGAACCATCATGATCTAATCACTTCTTAGAGGCCCCACGTTTTAATACTATTAAAATGTGCAGGCCATTAAGCTTCAACACCTAAATTCTGAATGGGACACATTCAAACCATAACACACATATATATAATGAAATTAGATTTATTTCCATGTATGAGTAGTAACTTATTGTACCTCATAAATCAATGGTGAAGAAATAAACAAGGTGCCTAGACATTCTGATTTTATTCATACACATTTTAATAGAATATGCATTAGATGATATTCTGAATGACCAAGGGTATAGTATAACCATAAATCATGATATTTGTGAACAATTTGATCATTATGTTGTGTATCTCTATTGCATTTTTTTTTTATATTTTGGACATAGCACATAGCAAAACGACTGATATTCTGGCTTTACATATTTGAGAAAGTAGCATATAATCAAGTTTTAAAAGAATAACTTCTGTGTTTTAATGTCATCTCTCTTTAGATACATTTAGGGCAGTGTATACATGAAATTGTCAAGTTCAATTCATTTAATAATGACTTCAGGATCAATTTTTTATAACCTAAATTTGATTAAACATCAGGTGAATACTATTGGATGCATAGATCAGATTCATTTCCAGCATGTCCCATTTCTGTCAACAAATAATCTAAAAACTCATGATTCTCTACATCACATTCTACTTTGGATAAGGAAATTTCACATTGTGAGACAATGTAGCTATCTGTTAAATTGACAGCAAAGGTTCATGGATATAATTTGCTCAAGTCACATATTTTAGAAAAAAAGACTCAATAAAAGGTAAATTCAATCCTCAAGCAATATATAAATAGGATGTACAAAAAGAATTTTAGTTTTACATCAACAAATTTGGTATTGATGATGATAAGTGGGCAAATTTTAGATTTAGTTTAAAAGCTTATCTCTTTAAATTATTATATCTAGTATTGGTATGAGTAGTTACCTAAAGTATATAAAGTCCATTTATATTTATATTTGCTTTATCCTAGAAAAATAAATAAGTAAGTAAATAAGCAAAACTACACATGCGCACACACATACATACAAAGTAAAAGAGGAGATTATTCATCCTACTATATTTAGAGAAAAGTCATAATGCTTATTACTCACAGAGGTAAATTGTAGTGATTTGTGGCCAAGTATTTTTGTTATGCACATGAATTCACTAAATATCTTAGTAATTTTAAATATCTATGTAATGGGAAAATGTCATAAATAAATTTTTAATTCATTAGTGTATCTCTCTGATTTTCTGTTTCCTCTCTACTTTTCCAAGGTTATTTTAGAGTCTAAAAAAATGGAATAGTAAACATGCATATGCATTATGGACAAACCTCCCAAGATGTTTCCAGTTAAAGCCTTCTTAACAACACTCATTTCACTTACCACTTCTTTCCCTTTCTCTAGAATTCTGTTGTTATTCTATTATCTTGAAAACATCGTAACATTATCTAAGCTATGATTAATTTAATAATGCAATATTTTATTTATTCCCAATATGATTTTATGCTAAGAATCATTACTTTCTTTAACATGTTCATTCTTATCAGCAGCATTAAAATGTCACAAAAAATAATTTTTAAACCATTTTAAGAGACGGTGTGTGTGGGTGTGTATGTATACGTAATGAGAAATAACATAAAAAGCCAGATTCAAATCAAAGTGCTAAGCCGTCAGGTGGCCACATGTCAGCTGGCTGTATCTAAAGAGACTCATTCATACTAATAAGGAATGTAATAAAAACTTAATTTACTTTGAACATACAAATAACATTTTTTCTTGCAAAAATAGCAAGAGTATGTATAGATGATTCTTAATAGTCAAATATAAGTTAAAATATTTATAAGATGAACAAAAAGAAAGATTTTGATTTCTAGCAGTAGAGTTTCCTGGTTCCCTGACTAAATCTACAAATGAATGTATAGATAGCAGTTGAGTAGCACAAAAATATATACTATGCAGAGGCCATAACTAAATAAAATCTTGAACACAGAGATAATTATTTTGTGCTGTATAAAATAAAATTTAAGTTTTCATAGACTCAAACTTTTTGAAACATAAAAGACTGAGACCAGGGCTCACCCCAAATAGATAATCTGATAGGAGAGAACAGCTCTCTCTGGCCCATTTACAAAGCTGGGAAGACAAGGGTTGTATATTTAGTATAAGCATACAAAAAGTAAATGAACACAAAACCTAACCGTAGAAGGCTTCAAACAAAATTGTTTGACTGAAAACTTGGTGTTTAGAAATTTTTAAAAATAGGACAAGTTCACCTATAATATATGTGGATTTGCAACCTGAATTTTCAGTGCATTAGTATCCTCAAGAATCTAACAATAACAAATGCAAATTTTCTCCAGATAAGTTCACCTTCAACATTTTCTGACAAATCATGTTTCTAGATATATGAAATCATAAACTATACATGAAAACAAAGCACTATGAGAAGAACAGAAACAACACAGAACCTAGTAAGGCTCTCAAGGACTAGAAATTCTATAATTGTCACTCACAAAATATTAAATAAGTTCTTAATATTTTGAAAGAAAAAGAAAAAGGAAAGAACTATTAAAAATAGCCATATATTTTTAAAGTAATGAAATAAGGTGCATATGTATGAACATTTTGAATAGAAATGTTTAATATTGACTAGAATTAGCAGGAAATAAAAATATATGTGAAATTATAGATAACTCTGAAGAAATGCTGAGATCCTGGTAAAACTCATGAAGAGATAAGAATGAATCCACACTTAGAACATCAGAATATGTAATACCTACAGATCCATTTTAACTGGGGTGAGATGATATCTCATTGTATCTTTGATCTGCACTTCTCTGATTATTAGTTATGTTGAACATTTTGTCACGTACAGTTGATCATTTGTATATCATCTTTTGAGAAATGTCTATTGAGATCTTTTGCCCATTTTTAAATCAGATTGTTTGATTTTTTTCCCTATTGAGTTGTTTGAGCTCCTTATATATTTTGGCTATTAATTCCTTGTCAGATGGGTGGTTTTCAAATATTTTTTCCCTTTCTTTGGCTTGTCTCTTCACTCTTTTGATTATTTCCTTTGTTGGGCAGAGGATTTTTGATTTGATGTGATCACATTTGTCCATTTTTGCCTTGGTTTTATTCTTCTAAAGTCTTACTCAAGAATTCTTTGTCCAGATCAATGTTTTGAGTGGTTCCCCAATGTTTTATTTTAGTAGTATCATAGCTTCAGGTCTTACATTTAAGTTTTTAATCCATGTTGATTTGATTTTTATATACAGTGAGATATAAAGGTCCAGTTTCATTCTTCTGCATATGGATATACAATTTTCCCAGTATCATTTATTGAAGACTCTGTCCTTTCCCCATTTTATGTTCTTCTCAGTTTTGTCAGAATTGAGTTCATAGTAGATATGTGGATTTGTTTCTGGGTTCTCTATTCTGTTTCATTGGTCTATGTGTTTGCTTTATGCCAGTTCCATACTGTTTTAGTTACTACAGCTCTGCAGTATAATTTGAAGTCAGATATGTGATTTCTCCAGTTTTGTTCTTTTTGCTCAGGATGGCTTTGGCTATTTGGGGTCTTTTGTGGTTCCATATAAATTTTAGGATTTTTTTTATTACTGTGAAGAATGCCATTGGTATTTTGGTAGGGATTGTATTGAATCTGTAGATTGCTTTGGGTAGTATAGAAATTTTAACAATATTGTTGCTACCAATTCATAAGCATCAATAAACTATGCAGAATTTAAATTTTTTTCACTCTGCTATATTTTTTATTATTTATTAATTTAAATGTTATTTAAGGTTTATTAAATATAATATTTAGAATGATAAGGCCTGTCATAAAGCAGATATGTAGACTAATGTAACAGAATAGAGATCTCAGAAATAAATTCACACATTTATGGCTAATTGATTTTGACAAAGGTGCCAGGATCACACAATGGAGAGATGATAGTCTCCTCAACAAATAGTAGATACAACAAATAGTATCTAGAAAACTAGATATCCATATGCAAAAGAATGAAATTAGACTCTTATTTCACACAGTAACAAAAATTCAACTCAAAATGGATTAATGACTTAAATGACCTAAGAATATGAAAATATTAAAAGAAAACATGAGCAAAAGGCTCCATGACATTAGCCTTAGCAATGATTGTTTTGGATATGACTCCAAAACCAGTCAACAAAAGTAAAAATAATAAATAGAATTACATCAAAATAAGAATCTTCTGCACAGTAAAGAAAATAATCAACAGAATATAGAGACATCCCACTAAATGGGAGAATACATCTGCAAACCATACATCTGATAAAGGGTTAATATCTTAAATATATAAGGTACTCAAATTAATAGTAATAAAATAAATAAACCAATCAAAATGGGCAAAAGACATGAGTATTTAGCACATGCATTTCTCAAAAGAAGACATCCAAATGGCTAACATGTATATAAAGAAAATGTTCAACATCATTTATCAGCAGAGAAATGCAAATTAAGGCTTCAAGGAGATATCACCTTATATATTTTAGATGGCTATTATCAAAAAACAAAAGATAACAAGTGTTGGTGAGGATGTGGATAAAAGGGAATTCCTGCACACTATTGGTGGGAATATAAATTAATACAGCCCTTATGGAAAACAGTATGAAGTTTCCTAAAAAAAAAAAAAAAAAAAAAAAACTTAAAAAATAAAACTATGGTATGATATAAGAATGTGACAACTAAATATATATCCAAAGAAAACGGAATCTGTATGTCAAACAATGTTTCCATTTCTGTGTTCATTGCAGCACTATTCACAATAACCAAGATGTGGAATCAATTTAAGTGTCCATCAATTGATAACTGGATAAAGAAAATGTAGTGTATGTAGATGTATAACAGCCTTTAAAAATAATGAAATTATGTCATTTGGGACAACACAGATATACCTGGCTGACATTATGTTAATGAAATAAATCAGGCACATAAAAACAAATAGTGCAAAATCTCACTTATATGTGGAATCTAAAAAAGTCAAACTCCTGGAAACAGTAAAATGTTGGTTATCACGGGCTGGGGTGTTGGGGAATTTGGCAGATATTGGTAAAAGACTACAAAATGTCAGTTAGATAGGAGGAATGAGTTTGAGAGACTTGTTGTATATCATGATTATAATTAATAATAATATACTATATATTTGACAATTGTTAAGACAGTAAATTTAAAGTAGTCTCATCACAAAAAATGTTATGTCTGTAAGGTAATGCATATGTTAAATAGCTTGATTTAGCCATTCCACAAGTATACATCTACAAAACATCATGTTGTACACCATAAACATACATGATTTTTTTCTTATCAATTAAAAAATGAAAAAATATGTCAACTATTAAAAACATATCTTTTTCCATTTAATTTTTCTAAATATTCAATAGTTTTATATTTTACAAAAACATTACAGTGGACACATAACCAAAATAAAGCTAAAATGAAAACTTAGTACTTTACCACAGATAGTTGTAGAATCACTATGGCACAAAATTGAACTAAGTCAATGTTTTTCAAACAATGTAGTTGCAAGTGCCCACTTACTTCAAAAACTGATTTTTATTAATTTTACACATGAAAAAAAGGGGTCCACGGACTGCAAAATACAATTTGCAAATCCCCTGAAAATGATGCTCTCTCACCATTTGATTAGCTTTCAGTTTAACAAGAAGGCTCCTTTCATAGTAGCTATTTTCTGTGGGATTTTAAGATTTGTCCAGAGCTTAACTTCTTGATTAAAAATGGAGCAAATTAAAGAAAGTAATTCAATATGCAAAGTTGACATCCTCTTAAAACACTAGGAACAACCTGTACAGAAGTAGAGATCGAAAGGCCTAGAATAGTGCCATTCACTAATGAACAAGGTGCTGCCATGACTTATATGTAGCCCAGATGGCGTGCAGGATAAGTCCAGAGGAGGAAAGGTTAAAGCCCCTGAACAAAAATGAGCACTCATTAGCCTTAATTTTTTTTTGTATATATTTGAGGTGATAATACTGCTTTATACTTTTTCTTTTGTAATTTATATAGATATCAAAAGAGAAAAAGACTAAAACTTGCTTATTGAATTAAAGGTACATACATACATAATGTATTTCTACATTTTATAAATATACTTTTTTGATATCTAACAACTGGCCTTCAGATGCTTTGTAAATATTTTCAATGTATTTGTTCGCTGATAAAATTATCCTTATTTACTTTCTGAGGAATCAATTATTCTTAATTATCCTTAGATTTAATTAGCCATACTAAAATAAAAGTAATCATTTTTTTGTTTCTTAGTGTTTTCTCAAATATTTTAAGACTGTGCTTGATTATCAGAAGGAAAATAAACATTACAATAAAAAGTTAAAGTTTATCATTACCCAGCTTACTTCTAATGAGCACTGACTTCTCAAAGTCTCACATTTTCCTTAAAACATCTGATTTCATAATTTCATAGAAAATGTTTGAATTCACAACCATAAAAAATAAAATAATAATGTTTAAAACTGTGACTCAAAAATCATATCTTCTAGATACTGACCTAATGGAAAATTTAAATGTAGAACAGAAGTTACTTTAACTTAAACCTTGTTTATATGGTTAGAGCTGGTTTTATATTTCTCTTCTGTGCATAATTATATTTTTATGCCCCAAATAAATTTCATCATTATGTGCCAGTTTGCCAAAATAGAAAACAACAAAGAAAACATTGAAATGTGTCATATGCGTATCTTTATCAATTACTGTCAAATGGTTCTAATATTTTTGAAGTGTTGTAGCTTTAAGGAACTAAGAAACCCCAAGAAATACAGACAATATCACCTATCTAAATTAAAATTTGGCTTATTTAATATGGCTGCCTTTCTTTTTTTTATTAGTATAGCATATTGTAGAAAAATCAATATTTATGTTCATTCCTATAGTACACAATTGAATGCTAGGATTTATGGATATATTTAGGCTTGTGGAATTATTACATAGGTTTATGGAGGACACTTTATATCTTATGAGTTTTATGTACAAAAGTCTGGTAAGATCAATTACATAGTGCTGGCAGGCAAAACTAGAGAATGATTATATATTTATTCTAAAGTTGAGTGAGTGAGAGAAAAAGAAAGAGAGAAAACACAGAGAGATCATTCTAGCTTTCACTCTGCTTTTAATAGGAAACTGTTTAACCTTGGGCAAGTCTTTCAACCTTCCTGTATAGACCTCAGTATATATATCTGTAAATTGACAGAGTTGAACTAGAGATATTCCCTTTGGGCTCTAAATTCTATAATCCTATGAAATAGGTATTGGAGATTAATAGAGTAAGAACGGACTCAATGAAATCACCACTGCTATGAAGTTAGTTGAGTGAATGTATGTCTTATATGGGTGCCAGAAAATACATTCAATCAAAGCACATTTTGGCATTCAGGCAAAGGACACTTCAGCTCTCAGTCATTCTTGTAACCAACAAGCCTGAGGTAAGAATTCAGACTAAAAGTTCTTCTGTTTTTAGCTGTGAATAACTTTCTTTTTTAAAAAAAGGTGACTCTACCTGAATAAATGAAAATAACTATCTACAGGTACATCTGCCAATTTGAGAAATTGAAACTGTTATGTATTAGATTAGTCTTTTATATTTAAAGAGAGGAACTATGTCTCCCATTTCAATCTTATTAAAAATTCCCTTCCTGTGAAGATGTTTTCTCCTGGATCCCATCTCATTTGTTATCATATTTTGACATATCATGATATTTTAAATTTCTTACAATCTTTTCTGCAGTGTGAGATCAAGGTTGAAGAAATGATAGTGAAGATATAATAGCTATCTGCATTTGGTTTTGTGCATTTTTTTTTTGTTTGTTTGTTTTGGTTTTGATGTTTACCTTTGTGCTAATAGATCAACAGAGAAGAAAAATAAGCACTCATCAGCTTGAAAGGAAGAACAATTGTAAATCTCACTTTTATCATCTTGTCTAGGTCTAGGTCATAGTAGGAGTTCAAAAAATATTTTTTGAAGCAGTTATCTGTGGCCCTTTAAAGATGGCCTCATATGTTTCTGCAATTTTGTTTTTGTTCCATTTTTAAAGCATATTTTTTCTCTTAACATGTTTGATCTTACTATAAAAACTGTTAAGATCATAAAACTTAGTTTGTTTTTCACAAACTAGCTGAAGTTTTATTTGTTCATTTTAAGAGATAGAGTCTTGCTTTTTTCACTCAGGCTGCAGGGTGCTGGCCTCATTACAGCTCACTGTAACCTCAAATTCCTGGGCTCAAAGGATCCTCCTGCCTCAGACTCCCAAGTAGCTGGGACTGTAAGTGCACACCACCATGTCTGGCTATCTTTTTTTTTTAAGAGTTGAGGTCTCACTCTGTTGCCCAGGCTGGTCTCAAACTCCTGTCCTCAAGCAATCCTCCCATTTGGCGTTCCCAAATGCTGGGCTTAAAGGAGTGAACCACTATGCCTGGCCTGCTTGTTTGTTTTTAAATTAAAATTCAACACTATTGATATAGAACATCAAGGACATGCTGTTAACTCCTGAATCACTTGTTCTTCTTAACAGAATTTAGAATATATGTAGATAGTAATTTTTATATACACCCTAGTACTACCTAAGAGAGATGTAATATCTGTTATTGAAGTTTGTTTATTCTCTCAGTCACTTATTTACTCAATAAACAAATATTTCTCAAGGGCTTACTAAATATAAGCCCAGTTTTTCACATTTATCTTTATTCTTGCTTTAAATCTAAGGTGACATTATGTAGGTTCAATGGTAATAGAAAATTAACCCAAGAAGAATCCTGCTTTCGTGAAGAATATGAGAACCAAAGATTAAAATTTAAATCTCTCATTTTTGACTAACATTTTATAAAATGTGTTAACAATTAATTCTCAATTATTAATAATAATATTATTATTATTGAAGCTATTATTACTTCTGAGGTGACTCAAACACTGTAAGTTGTAGAAGCAAAAATGATAGGGACAATCGAAATTCACAGGCCTAACTCTAAATCTAATGCTTTCTGTAATGCACCATAAGAAGCCCCAAATGATCACTTCTGTTTCAGGCCTACATAAAACCTTGTGAAATTGCACAGAAGTCTGTCATGGGACTATACGGAAGAAAGTATCATACATGGAATAAATAGCATTTCAGTCTAACAAGGAGAAATGTGAATTCTGCCATGGAAAAATACATTCCAGATTGAATGACAACAAAAAAGAAATAAAGCAGGAAATCAGGAAATTGCAAAATAGGTGTGGGAAATACCACCTAATTTCCTTTAAATGGAATATTGAATAATATCACGAAATAATGCAACACATATTGGAAAAACAGACTAGGTCCTGTGCGTAGGGTGTCTTAAATAGCAGGTTAAAGCTGTTTTTGTTTTTCTAAATGTATAAAGAAATCTGTAATATTATTTTTGTCTAGAAGGGAATAGTAAGTTCAGAGAACTGTGTCTTGCAACTTTCTCAGAAGTGATTTTAATATAAATTTGAATAGGGAAAAAAAAAGACTAAAGATACTGATTAGTTTAATTGGTCTTACAAAAGTACCTGAACTGTGGAAACAGAAATAAAAGAGTATGGAGTGGTGCATATGAGTAATCAGCGAGATGAAGAGAAAGACTCTGAGTCTTCAAGTTTTGGAGACTAGAAAACTGATGGAAACATAATTGTAGAAATAGATTTAGGAAGAAGACAAGTTTAATTTGTCACACACTGACTTTGAGATGTCAGTGGATCATCCAAACAAGAGATGATAAACAAGGGCTTGGAAGTATGTTAAAGTATTTTTCAATTCCTTTAAACTGTTAATTCCGTAAAGGCATGACCTTTCTTGTATTCTAAACCATAATCACAGAGCCTCAAAGTGATATGTGACTAACATTTCTTTTATTGAATAGATTCTAGACTGATCACAGCTGACCCTTTCCGGTCAACAAAAATCAATCTGCTCAAACACTCTCTCCACTACAAAATAAGCAATACAACTACCTCATTTGTGTGCTGTCTCTAGCATGCATATTTCTAACTAGGCATCCATAATTTACTATACTTACATATTTAAAATAACTGTCTCTTCCTATTAATCTATGTATACTTCGAAGACAGGTGACATTTCTGAGTCATTATTTCTCTTGCACCTAAATTTATGATTGATAGATGGAGTATGCTTAATATATACCCAGTGGTGAACAAATGAATTAATGAATGAGTATCACATCAAAAAATCCACAAAACCCTAATGTCCATAGTAAACTTGACCTGGGGATTACACCATATTTTAATGAGTATTGTAAATTCTCATAATATTAAATGTCCAAACTGCCTAGTATATTCATAAGTAGCTAAAAACTTGTTAGTCCTACCTTTTTTCCACTCTCTGATGTGCCAGAAACAATTATTTTGTGGCTGTTCTTAATGGCAAGAATCTAATTCTTTTTTTTTTTAATCTACCATAGCTTTTTAAAGTTATGCTTATCAAGCAAGATTACTCAGTTGTAAGTTTCTTATTATAAATATTTTCTTTCCTGAATTATTATTTGCTTCTTTTATGTGTAAGTGTATAACATAAAGTACCAACACTAAAAACATTAATTGTGCTATCCATTAGAAACTTTATTTTTACTTAACCTGACCGAAAATGGAAGTAAAAACATACTTAAAGTGTTAGTGATTGATCTTTGTCTATCTACTAAACCCCATGGAAAAGCATTAGTTTTGTCTTTTCTCTTGGCTTGTCAGAAGCCTTCTGAGTTCTTCACAGAAGCAGCAACAATGGAAAAAATTCCAGTAACATATTAGCAGATATCTTCTCCAGATGGCAGTCACTCTATTAACAGCAGGAAAGCAGGCTTAAGCACCCAGCTTGCATCCAATCCAGTACAAAGATACTCTAAGAGAATATCTAAGTTGGGTCATCAATTAAATTCACTCTGAGGGGCTATTAAGGTATAATATATTGTCAGTTCAGCTAAATTACACTCCTAAACAAAATCGGCTTCATTTGTCTTCTGTCTGTAGCTCCCCCTGTTGGCAATATCATGCTGTTTACCCACAGCAGATGGAATAATACCCCAAAGTGGTGGCAAATAACTCATCCTCTCCAAGGTCAAGCCATCTTCATATTTCTATCCACATGCTTGTGGGTTCCAAGTTCTTATGCCATCTCTCACAATTGAAATACATTGGTAATAAATAAATTCAGGGAGAGTATTGCCTCATTTAGAAGCCAGGTGAATTGTCTATCAGCATTTCTTATATTTCAGATCAGTCCTTCATATAAATCTTCATGAAACATGTGTGCAGTTCATCTTTCAGAGTGTTAATGGCTAGCTGTGGCTTAAAATATTATATTGCGAGCATTTTATTCAGGATCCACTGCAGTTGATTAATTCTCCAAAAAACTGTGTGAAAAGTTAGTAAGGATGAATTTTAATGCTGCTGAATGAACTTCCTGTGTTTTTTCAGGCGAATGGGAAAACTGAAACCAGAGTTAGTGAACTTATGAGATAATGCTTGAAATGTTAGAGCTTTATGAAATACAAGATATTAATATTGGTTCTTCATCTTCTTGGTAATCTGCTAGATACCTGTTTAAAGAAAATACACTGACAAACATCAGAGCTCAGATTCTGAATATTACACACAGTTCACCATGCAAAGATAATTAAAAAGAAATTCCATTCTTTACTCACATCTGTCAAAGAACATTAAAAACATCTAATTCATAATCACAGCAACACTTCTGAATAGCTGCATCTCTCTTTTCCCTTATTTTCTCATAAATCATACCATAAAGAGCCTCTCATTTGCCAACTGCTCTCAGCAAATTTCTCTATTCTCAAGCATATTCTTCAAAATATTGTGGAAATGTTACCATTGCAGAATAGGTAGTTTTCCATCCATCTTATTTAGTTTAGAAATTCCTTACTCACTCTGAATAAAGTTTCTTATACTGAGACAGCTGGTGTGAACAGGGTTTGTAATTTTAAGATTCTCTTTGTTGGAGAAAAACAAACATTTTTAAATTCTCAGTATAATATTTTTTTTCTGCTCATGTGAGAACATAAGCTTTGGAATATTTTTCCAATTTAAGGATGATCACATTTGGATGCATTGCTTTTGTCATTATGTTTATAAACTGAGATAGTAAAATATATCAAATGATAAAATCTGTTTTGATTTTGAAAATTCTATTTTCCTGAATCTGCTTTGATGTTTAATTTTTATTAACAGATGATTCTTGTTGGATGAAACGGAATTCTTTAGAGTAAAATTGTGTGATGTGGGGTTCTTCCAGAAAATATATAGCAGCTACAAAATGCTTTAAGTGGGGACCAAGATTTCCATATGGTACACACTTATAAAACATTTGTTGATGTGCCTTGACTTGATGTCATTATCTGAGTCAATAGCTCTTTGAGTCATAAGTCCCCTTTTTGAATATAGACAACTCTTATGCTACCATGTAAGAGGTTTGATGTTCTATTTTTGAAATACTAACAGAGCTCTTCACTAAAGAACAAACACAATTCTCCACTTTGCCAGGTTTTCAAGAGCTTTTAGGAATGGGCCGTTAATATGCTATTACCATTTCTTCCCTTTGCCTAGATATAAATTGCCTAGATTAGATGATATGAAAGAAAAAGTGTCTGTATACATTTTAATTGCTGAAAAGATGGGTTTTGAACAACTGATAAAAAACTATGTACTTAAAAATTATTATATGCATGTATGATAGATATCACACAATCATGAATGTTTAGGCACTTAATGATCCAGATTCTTTCCACTTTATAAGACAGAATAAGTAATGTACATTTTCATACTCCATTAATTCAGGTGACTCAGGTACCATTTAGTAAATTAATACTTAAGTGCACTGAATTTGATATACTTACCTCAAAGTGAATTTGATGAGGTAAACATCCATTTGCTCGCTACTTTTATTATCTATCATGGTCTTGCCTGGTGCTTATACTACTAAAATATGTTTTTTAATTTGAAAAGACAAGTGCCTCTCATATTACATGGCTTGTCATAAACAGAACTGGATCAAGTTCTTGGGAAAGGGAGATACTTATCACTTATCCCAAAGCTTTACCTTCTAATAAGGGGCAGGGTGGATTTAACAGGATAAAAGAAGAGATGTTCACCTCAAATTGGCTTAAAGCAAACAGCAAAGGTATGGGAGAGGATTTATTAACCCACCTAACTGAGAAAATACTAGTTAGATAATTCTATTTTCCTGAACCTGCTTTGATGTTTAATTTTTATTAATAGATGAGTATTGTTGTATGAAACTGAATTCTTTAGCGTGAAACTGTGTGATGTGAGGTTTCTTTAAATGTAGATTAAATAGGCATGGATGAATCCAGGACTTAAAGCATTTTGTTCTTACCTGCCCCTATTTTTTAAAGTTTGTTTCCTATGTGTTGACTTTAATCTCTGGCAGGTTCTTCATGCTTGAGATTTATACATAATTCCAAAGATGACAACTATCTCCTATGATACCTCCTACTGTTCTTCAAGCAACTGTAAGGTATCATCTTTTCCTGGGTAGCATAAGCAAAGATAGCTTCACGTTTGCGAGAACCAGTCACTATAGTGAGCAGGTGTGATAGTTTAATTGATCAGTCACCAGCCAAATGCCATTCCATGGAAAGAGGTATGAGGGTAACCTCAACAAAGCTACAGGGGCTGAAAGTGAAGACAGTGCAAGTTGTCTACTAGAATGCTGGTGCAAGGTGAAAAAAGTCAGAAGTCTACCTCAGAGTCCAATATACTATTGATGTTTTAACATCAGCCATACATAAATAACAAAAAAGAAATGATCTATGCAATATCAAATAAAAATCCAATTCTGACTGTTCCTTATCAAATTGGTTGTCCACATAGACTAAATTTAATATGATAAATACTAATTTTGTTCTTTAAATTTTCTCTTTCCTTCTCACCATTTGAAACACTTGTGTCAAATCCTGTGAAATGAATATTTGTATAAGAAAAAAATAATTCTATATTCAGTGTTAAATAAAGGAAGAAATTAGTATTGGTTTAGATTTTCTAAGCCAGGTAAATTAAAAGCAATTAAGGGTTAATTAAAATAACTATAGCCTATAGGTTGCAGAAGGACTGATTTACTCCATTAACCTTATGGTTTTGTTTTTTTTATGAAAAATGCTCAATATCTCTTATTATCAGGGAAATGCAAATCAAAATCACAATGAGATATTTCTTAACTCCAGTGGGAATGGCTTTTATCAAAAGGTCCAAAACAACAAATGTTCATGTGGATGCAGAGAGATAGGAACACTTATACATGGCTGGTGGGACTGCACACTAGTACAACCTCTATGGAAAGCAATATGGAGATATCTCATAGCTAAAAGTAGAACTACCATTTGATACAGCAATCACATTACTGAGCATCTACCCAAAGGAAAAAAAAAAGACTTTCTATAAAAAAGACATCTACACTCAAATGTTTATGGCAGCACAATTCACTATTGCAAGGATGTGGAAACAACCCAAGTGCTTGTCAATACATGATAAAATGTGGTTTATCTATATAATGGAGTTCTACTCAGCCACAAAAATCAATGGTGATCTAGAACCTCTTGCCCATTCTACTAAGTGAAGTATCACAAGAATGGAAAACCAAGCACCACATGTACTCACCATCAAATTGGTATTAATTGATTAGTACTTATGTGTATGTAGTGTAGTAACATTCATCAGGT
This sequence comes from Microcebus murinus, assembly GCF_040939455.1. NCBI lineage: Eukaryota > Metazoa > Chordata > Mammalia > Primates > Cheirogaleidae > Microcebus > Microcebus murinus. Next base: position 47,935,039 of record NC_134116.1, read on the forward strand.
GTTGGGCAGGTGGGAGGGGGAAAGGAGGATCTGTGTATGCACCTAATGGGTATGGTGTCCACTGTCTAGGGGATGGACAAGCTTAAAGCTCTGATTCAGGAGAGGCAAAGGCATTAAATATAACCCAAACATTTGTACCCCCATAATATACTGAAATTAAAAAAGAAATAATACCTAGCCCCAAACTGAAAAAGTTAGTGACAGAGGTAGATTTAATGTGGATCATGAGACATCTGAGCTATGCAAGAAGTGAATTTTAGCAGGTATTTTGACACACCCTTTACATCTTCTTAGACTACCTCTGACTATAACACATATGTGGAGAACAGCTCTATTTCATGCTGCAGTGCAATTTCAAGCACACGTAGAAAATATCTCAGATTGTCTGCATCAGGAGGTAATGATGACCAAAATGCTGCCTAGTTTGAGCAGACTCAACTCTGAAATTTAAGGTTAGCTCCATGGGTGAATTTCAAATAAGGGAAGGGAGCAAAGGAATAAATATTCATTAAAATAAATAAACAAACAAATAAATACATAGATAAATAGATATTCTAGCCTTTAGTCCTTCAGAAGAAAAGATCAGGAGGTACTGTGCATATATCTGAGAGGCCCTATGATAATGACCTTTATATTCGCATTTTCTCTATCAGTATCTCTCCCTATTGTTCCATTTCCATACTTCTTCATTTTGTTTTAGTGTACAAAGAAAATTCAGACAACCAAAACCTTGTCTCAAGCTATGTTTTGGAGGGAACCCAAAGAGTGATAGTTATGATAATACCTAACACATATTATCCCCTGATTCCTCATTTTAAGCAACTGCATAATGTGTAATGCACAGGAAAATCAGTCATAGGAAGCCATATGATAGATACTATGTATCTATCTATAGCCATATTTGGCTATAGATAGATACATAGTAGGTTATGTGTTTTGTAATTCTATTATTAGAATTCTGTATCTCCTACTTATTATGAGAATAGTTAGTTCTGGAATTTCAGAAGCTTTTCCGCAAAAGCAAATAGTGATACTTTTCTATACTAATATCAGATTCAAATCCTAAAATCTGCCATGAAGCAGTGGAAAAATATTCATGGTTACAATGTAGGAGAGAAAATGAGTATGTGCTGTTATAATAAGGAGAAGAAAGCTACATTCTAGATATAAGCAATCTGTTAAAACTCAGGTTATGCTTAAATTAGTGAGGGCAAATAATGAAGACTAGAAAAAGATTAACAAAGGCAAAATGGGAGGAAAATGAAAAGATGTTATAAGTAGAAAAACAATAATCTAAGCTTCAATAATGATAGCAGTATAAAGGAGGGAAAGCTAGTATGCTAACTGGGAATAAATCTAAACTGTTACGATAAATAAACAAGATAAAATCACATTTGAAATGGAGAGAAAATCAGGGCAGAATGTATAAAATTAAGAAGCTGGAAACTGATAAATGAAGGACAAAAAGCAGAAGTAGAACACAAGAAGAAAATATAGAGACCTTATCACTAGAAGGGAAGGAAGAAAGTAAAAGAAAGATAAGGGCTCCAGAAAGAACAAGATGAAAGAAATCAATCCCACAAGAAATGTGACTCTTGTCACTTATAGGTGCGAGAGATGTTTCATTTCAGACAGCAGGAAATGAAAGCTTGGTAGGTCAAAGCTGAATGACCTTACCGGGAGTTTAAATGAAAAAAGTGACCATTTTGATAATAAAAAGGAAAATGAAATAAAAATTTTGATTTATGCTTAAGCCAAGGGTCATTTTAGTGCTTCTATGTAGTAATGCATTTTCAGCAAAAAATTATCAATATGTTAAAAATAAAATTTCATACAGCAGATGAGGAAATACATAAGATAATTTTGCTGTACTATATAGCAGAGTTTTGAGATAATAGGAAGTTTGTTGTCAGATGCAAATTACTTTTCCTTGATCTCTCTGGGTCTGTTATGTGAATATTTGACACATACTAACTCCTGAGGATACAGTGATATACTGGAACTGACTTACCAAAGGAAGAGAACATCCAAAGTACATTTATTAATTTAGTAATTCATTTACATATATATATATATATACATACATACATATATATACACACACATTCTTAGTTTATACTATCACTATACCAAGCTCTGGAAATTTAAAATAAATTCCATGCAGCTCTTGTCCTTTATAACTGTTAAGTTAAAAAAAAATAGTGAGAGAAAGAGATAAGGAGTCGAGATCATTAGAGAGAATGATAAATGTTCTCATTGATATAAGCACGGGGTAGCATGTCGAGAGGAAAGGTTTGGGCAGGATGAAACTTCAAGACAAGAATAGGAGGTAAATCAGTGCAGGACTGAGGGCAGCTGAAAAAGGGCAAATCTAATTCTATTTACATTTCAATGAAGATCTGAGTGACAATTATTAATGAGCCTTTACAAATTGTTGTACCTTTGTTCCTTTCTATGTTTTTTATGTTTTCGTGGTTTTCAGATAATTAGTTTGGGAAAAAAATAACTTGTAAAATTGATGGTGCTTTTTACATAAAGAGGAGGAAAGGGAAAAAATTAGAAGGAAAAGATTTAAAGGGAACAAACACTACCTTTTTCTCTCATTGTCACACAAATGTGAGACCAAAATAAAAATATGCTCAGCACAAAATATATACATCACACATACACATCACACACATGCATTTATTTTCTGAAGTTTATGTGAAGCACTTTTTGGAAGCTGGGGACAGAAATATACTCAGATTAATACCCAGGATCAAATATTATTATAAATATACACATAATCCTCTTGGTAAATTTAAAATTTTTTAAAATACAAGAGCAATTCCAGCTTGCAAGGTTGAGGCCCCAGCTACTATGCCTTGTTTTATCTTCTTTCCATTCCCCTCCTTCCTCTCTCTTCCTTGACATCTCTTATCTTTTTATATATGATTTTTCCTGACTCAGAGCATCTACTTTTCACATTCTGTCCAACTTTGTGTGTCTATTGCTATGATACCCTTCTGTGTCGCTGTGGCAGGGACCAAGACATCTTTATCATTCCCCTCACCTTGAGTATGTTTAGACAGGCTCCTTCTTGACTTTGAGTGTCTTAGAGCATTCACTTTAGAAAAGTTACAAAGGCAAGTTTTTTTTCTCTATGCCTTTGAGATCTAAATCTTCTCACAGCAAATCCAGTTTTACAATCTAGGAGTATCTTTCTCAAGAACTTAGGAGCCATCCCTTTGAAATGTAATCATTAATGAGACACCCATGTCTCTTGTTCTCTGGGGACCAGTAGGAACCTAACTTCACTAAGCACCAATTAGCAAACATGGATGGCCTAATTATATTGATAAACCTCCTCACTAATATTCTCCAGTACTTTTCTCTTAGCTCAGCATTAAAAATTCCTCGTAATCTTATTTCAGCAAAGTTCAATTCAATATCCCTCCCCTATCACTATAGTCTTGGTTCCATTGCAATTGTCTTGAATAAAGTCTCCCTTCTTGTTTAATGTGTCTGGTGCAATATTTCTTTGATGGTAAAGAAGAATGTTACCTTAAAAGATGTTCACATCCTAATTTCTGAAACCTGTGAATAGGTTATGTTACATCTCAAAGGGGATTTTATGGTTGTAATTAGGTTTATCTGATCTTAAAATAGGTAAATTATTCTAGATTACCCAGTTGGTCTCAATCTAATTACATGAGTGATTTAGATTACACCTTGTGAGACTTTAAGAAAATAACTACCCAAACTTATCCAGACTTCTGAACCACAGAACTGTGAGATAAATTCATGTTGCCATAAGCTGCCAAATTTGAAATGAGATTTTCAGCAACAGAAAACTAAGATAATCTCATAATCATACTTCACAAAGGATAGGAATGAATTCGTTTGGGTGTGTATATTCCAAATATGGCATCACTAATTGACAGTCATTGTCTGGCCTATACCAAGCTACTATTAAATAGGGACTAATCCCTGCTCCATTAAGTTGTGGCCTTGGAATCAAAGTCACACAGGAAAAGGCAGTGCAATAGATACATGAAAACCAACCTTAGCCATTTTGTTCATAAAAGGTTATTACCTTTGCAATCACTGAGAATTTCATATTGTACTCAGTATATAATTCTTAAGTAAATTTATTTTTATTCCTTATAGTAGTTTTAAATATGTCCACAAATTTTTAAAGGAAGAACCCAGTTCTTCCCTTGAGTGTGATCTGGAATTGGTAATCACTTCTAATGACTCTGTATAAACCTTCATACTCCTTGCACCAGTGGAAGAGGCAGATAAGGAATCAATTTAACTAAGCTACTAAAGAATTCCTGACCAAAGCAAACTATGGGATGGTTTGTTCTTTTAGGGGATATGTTTAGGGCTACAAGAGATAACTAATACATCCTATGTAATCATAATTACCTATTTTTCAATCTCACAGTTCATTTAGAATAAAATGTGGTCAAATCATTATTAAAGATATATTGTAATAGTCTTTCTCATATTCTTATTAAGTATAAAATATAAGATTAATTTACTCAAATTTCTGTACCAGATGTTTGTGAATTCTCATTTATACTGCTGTATTATATATAAATAAAAACTGAAAAATGATTTAAAGATGTACTGGTTCAAAAAGACCTTAACATTTACAATCTCCTTCATCTTTCTTAAGTTGTTCACTTTGTTTTCCAAACAATGATTTGTAGTTATTAACTGCTTTACACAAAACTCCACTTTCATCAACGCAAGTAATTTATAGAGAGAAAACACATAGACTGTAAGAACAGGATCGCTTACTCCTTCAAGTTAATATAGCCTAATGGAATTGAAAAACTAATTTAATCAAATTATCCTGCTATCCAGTGACTAACATCTAAGTTTTATAGTATTATCAGAGTTCTTTAAAGGGATTAAAAAAAGACTTTTATGTGTGTGTCAGCAAAAGTAAGTGATAAACAGATAAGATTGGAAATCTGTCTGCTGCCTATAAGGACTGTATTAAAATGTGGCCAGTAACAAATGAATTATGATATATGACTTCACTGTTAATAAACCTATTGTAGAGCTTGAATGTTATATACATTCATGGTCATGGAATCTACAATACTCGTATACCCTTAGTAAAGATGCTACCCACACCAAGATTCATACTTTAAAGAAACAGTAAGGAGCCACAATTTCAGCACTTCTCTTTTGGCCACAGCTGAATAGACTAGGGAAGATCAGCTGACCCAGGAGCCATGATTGATAAAATGGCCAGCAATATATAAAGTGGTTTGTCATGTAAAGAAATATGTGCTCAAAGTTAGAAAATGTTGGACAAAGGGGGATTCTCTCTAGTTGTAATTACAACTAGAAATAAGAAAGCATCGAGCAAATATTAGTCAAAGAAGATGACAAAACTGTGGATAGATGTAAGGCATGAAGGAAGAAAGGCAATAATGGACAGTAAATGGGTCCATATCACAATGAGCAGAAACTACAAATAAGCAAAAGCCACAGTCAAGAATGTATAAAGAATACCACTGGCAGATGCAGTAAAAGAAAAGTAAGGAAAAGAGAAATGGCAACAATGACAGATATTTGTAAATTTCTAAGGACAACAAAATGATATAATGCAAAATGTAAACATTAAGCACTTCTAGCTGGAAAGGTACATCACTGTCTCTTCAGACCAAGTTGTATGCTTCTACTATTCTTGAGAGTTAATGTCTATGATGTCCACACATATTTTTAAAATACTCCTGTACTACTTGAGTTAGAATGAATGTGTCTCTTTTACTAGCAACCAAAATAATCTAAATAATATAATGATGCTTACTAAGCACAGACATTTGCCCTGTTTTTCTATATTCTGTTAAATTTAATAAGCAGGAAGCCAGTAGACTGAAGCCATCTCCATACTTTGCTTTCTTACATTATGAACTGCAAGCTAACTTAATACACAAACAAATAGAAACCTAATTTAGGAGAGTAACAGAACCTAATTTCAGCTAATCGCAGACAGCCAATTATTCCTACCATGCCCAAATAAGGCAAATGCCTCATCACACGATGTCCAAATAAGGCAGATGTCTAGATACAGGCAATTAGGTAATTTCTCTACTTTGCTTCTGCGTTTGGTCTGGCCTGTAAAAGCTTACAGGCCACACTGCTCACACTGCTGGGCAGAGCTTTCTGAACCTCTTGTGGTTCTGTGTGCTGCCCAATTCAAGAGTCATTCTTTGCTCAAATACACTGTGCCAAATTTAATTTGTATAAAGACTTTTCTCAGAACAATTCCCAAATGGTGTGAGATTTTCATGTGGTTATGTGTGCACCAGCCAGTTTGCTTTTCTTTCCACCACAGTTATTACCCATGTCAGGATTCATGTCCTTATGACACAGGGGAGTGTATAATTTCAAAAACATTTTCCCACCTTTGGAAATAGTGTATTAGTAATGTACTAATTAAGTTCTGGAAAGGCTTTCAAACTCCGTGATTTATTCTGAAACATTTTCATCCAAGGTGGTATAGGTGTGTGTGTGTATTGGAAAATTTAGATTTCTTTTGTGTAGAGAACGGCATGCTTTAACTGATCTACTCACAAATATTGCCAAAGAAGCATTATCCCTACAACTAACTAGAGTTCAGAACACTAGATTTAAATTTTCTCTATTTTTATCTGTGTGATAGCAACTTAGTCTCTTTGAATCTGAGATGACTGATTTGTAAAATTGGATCATATGGCTGTACTACGTAATGTATAGGATTCTTATGAGAAGCAAAACATAGGAGCATTTGGTAAATTTTAAAAGATAGCACAAATATAAGGCACTGGCATTGATTTCACTCTACAAATGAGAGGGAGTTTCTCACCTGTCATATTTAAAGCCCACACAACTTACAATGAGGCAAAATATTTCTTCTAGGTATAAGAAATTCTATCACAGCTTTACCTACATATCTACTGGACTAATATATCATGAGAGTGAGTATTTACTCTTTTTTATTGAAGTAATAGCAGTTCATCTAACCAATCAAAGCTTTTATTAAGTAAATAAATAATTTTTCTTTTCTATAAATAATAGAAAATTTCTAAATCGGAGAAAGTAATGTAAAAATAACTTTGTATTCAGTTATATAAGTGACTTATTCATTTATGTACATATTTAACAAACGTTTGGTTGCAAAACATGTCAATTTTCCTTCTCTGACAGACAGACACATATAACTGCAGTGTTATTTAAACCATACCAGGAGTCATAATCTATTGCTTCTACTAACTTTATAGTTCAGCCATACCATGCCTTTAGTCCCTTCTGTTGTTGGAAAAATATGATTGAGGAATTAATGAAACGTGGCTCATACGATCATTATTTTATTATATAACCCAACATTACTATATTAACGACAGAAACAGGAGTTTGCAGGGTTTTGCCCTGAAGGAATGTGTGAACTCAATGGTTCACTTATTAGAGGTTGCTATCCTGGGAGAGCTCTCAAATCTCCAGTAGGGATGTTTTCCAGGAAGGTTTCCTGGTATCTCAAAATCTGTGAGCTTCTTTGTGTCTTGAAAGACAAGGCAAGGCAAATACGGCCCACAGGATGGGAGCCGGAGACAATGAGTGCACTTTGCCCAGAGATGCATTCCAGTGGTTACAAAACAACCTGTTTATTAGAGATGGGCTTCCTGCTCTCTCCTATCTGTCTACATTTAAGTCCACCATAACTAATCAAAAAAATATAGAGTCATTATACCTCTTTTGCTTTACTTATGTTAATTGACAATTAACTCTTAGAACTTAGAAGCTAGCCCCCGAAAGACTTTGTACCTGTTTGTTCACCTAGATAGATTAGAAGCCCCTTGAGAGGAATTTTAACCCTAACCCACTACCTGTATCCCCTAGCAACTGCATTCCCTGATATGCAAATATGTTACTCTGACAACTGGTAATTGATGTCTGTGGTTATAAAAACCTGTATGAATCTAACCATCTTGCTGGCATTTATGGAGATACTCCAGTCTCCTAGGTACTCCCCATTGTGTTATATCTGATCTTTTTATATATATATATAAAACTATAAACTATACCTTAGTCTTTGTGTATCTTTTTTTTCTCTCTGTTGCCTATCAATTTCCTTATCTTCTGCGCAACCCTATCTTAGGGACTTGGGGAGAAGTAGCTAATCTTCTCACAGGCCTGCCTCAAATACTACTCCCCTGCATTCTGTAAATAGATTAAATTCCTATTTCAGCAAAGTACATTAAACTCTCTCATCCCTTTCTCATTTTTTAAAATTTTCTAGACCAGACACCAACACTGATGCAGCAGAAATGCCTGTCTTCTCCATGCCTAAACTTTCATCATTGAACATGGCGGGGGAAAAAAGCACATATAATCATGTTGACTAGTTTCACATTAAATTTATGGTCTCTAACATTTAGGAGGACCTAATTCAAACTCTCCTTGATTTTCAAACTTCCAAAACTTCAGCCCCTCTCTTATTTTTAGATAATGACCTTTATTTCAATTTTACTGAATAAATTGAAAATCAACACAATCTGAACAGAACTTTGACAACTTTCCACCACCACATCCTCATCTCTGCCTTTTCTATTACAGAAGCATAACATTCATACACTTGTCAGAAAACAACTCTATTACTTGTGAAAGAGAGAGCCCTTCTGCTCTTGCCAATTCAAGGATATTGCTCAAGGAATTCGCAACAATGCCTTCTACATCTTGAGCACTTTTTCATATTTGTTGGCCATTTGTATCTTCTTTTTCTTGCAAAATGTCTGTTCGTGTCTTCTGCACACTTTTTCATGAGGTTATTTTTTTATCTTGCTGTTTTGAGTTACTTACAGCATAATTCACAATTTTACATCTTTACAAACAATGTTTTAGAAACATATGTTATATCTCCTCTATTTTTAAAAAGACTCTTTGAATTCATTTTTCCTATTTAGCTACTAAACCATTTATTTACGTTTTTACAGAATAGTTTATACAGAGCTTTTCTTTGTATAGTTGGTCTCTCTCATTTCTTTTCTTCCATTGTCTTTTTAATTCAGTTAAGTCAAGCTTGCAATCTCATTACTTTGCTAGATCTGCTCTTCTCCGAGTTTGTGGTATTCTTCATAGTTCTAAAACCAGTTGTTAAATCTCTGTCTCAGTTACTTATCAGAAATATGTGATCACTTCTTCCTGCTGAAATTAGGCCTCCAAACTGTTTTGGAGATACATGCTTTCCTTGTATTCCTTTTTCCCAATGATTAATTATTCTTTGTTATCAATATGGATTTCCCTCAACCATAAAGGACTCCCTGACTAAAATTTCTTCCTTGTTGATTCTTTTTCTCTTGGCTTTAAATGACATCTACATTCTTAAAATAATTTGATATCACTGACATTAAATTCTGGATGAACTACTTCAGTATTCAGTATATATTTTAATAATTGTCTATTTAAAATATCTTGTTGATTGTCTAATAGACATTTCAAATGTAACATGTCCAAAATTCAGCTTCTATGCTATGGTCCTTATCAAAACTATTCTTTTTGCAATCTTCTCTACCTTAGTTATTGGCAAGGCCAAACTTCTAGTTATTGTAAACAGAAATCTTAGTGATATCCTGAACATCTGCCTTTCTCACAGAGCTCACATTCATTCTAACAATATATCTTGTAGGCTTTATCTTCAAAGTATGTTCAGAATCTGAGAACTTTTCACCACCACGGCTACCATCATCCTAATTCAAGCGACACACATCTCTTGCCTAGATTATCACAACAGTCCCCTAAAGATTCCCAGATTCAGCCCTTGGCTTTATCACTCTTTTTCTAAACTAGGAGCCAGATGACTCTGATGTAAAGCAAATCATATTATATCACTTCTTGGTTTTGATGTTCCCAATGGCTTTTGATACCACTAAAAGTAGAGCTTATATACATTAGCATATTATTTTTATATTTCTGAGACTAACTTTTAATATATTCTATTATCTGTAAAATTGGAACTATGATATACTTATTACAACCAAGGAATTTGTGAAAATTAAATTAGGATATGATTCTTTTAAAACACACAATAAGAAACACCATTTGATCGTTAAGCAAATTGCATTTCCCTGATGATTAGTGATATTGAGCACATTTTCATATGTGTTGGCCATTTGTATCTCTTTTTTGGAAAAATGTCTGTTCGTGCCTTTTGTCCACTTTTTCTTTGGGTTATTTTGGTTTTTTATCTTGCTGGTTTGTTTGAGTTACTTACAGCACAATTCACAATTGCAAAGTATGGAATCAACCTAAGTACCTAGTAACTGATGAGTGGATAAAGAAAATATGATAGGTAAATACACACACACACACACACATACACACACGTGTACACACACCCCATAGAATACTACTCATGTAGTATTTTCTATGTAGAATACTACATAGAGTGAATAAACAGCCTCCAGAATGGGAGAAAATATTTGCTTTCTACATATCTGATAAAGGACTGATAACAAGAATCTATGTAGAACTCAAAAAAATCAACAAGAAAAAAAATCAAACAACCCTATCAATAAATGAGAAAAGGACATGAACAAAACTTTTCAAAAGAAGACACAATCATGGCCAGCAAACATATAAAAAAAATGCTCAACATCTCTAATCATTAGGGAAATACAAATCAAAACCACAATGAGATATCACCTAATACCAGTGAGAATGGCCTTTATCAAAAATCCCAAAACAATAATGCTGGTGAGGATGTGGAGAGAGAGGAACACTCTTATACTGGTGGTTAGTACAAGATCTGTAGAAAATAATTTGGAGGTACTTCAAGAGCTAAAAATAGAAATACCATTTTATCTAGCAATAGCACTATTAGACATCTACCCAAAGGAACAAAAGACATTCTATAATAAAGCCATCTGCACTCAAATGTTTATGGAAGCACAATTTACTATTGCAAGGATATGGAAACAATCCAAGTGCCCATCAATCCATGAGTGGATTAATAAAATATGGTATACGTATACCATGGAATACTACTCAATTATAAAAACAATGGTGATCTAGCACTTCTTATATTTTCCTGGAAAGAGCTTGAGCCTATCCTCTGAAGTGAGGTATCATGAGAATGGAAGAATAAGCACCACATGTACTCGCCATCAAATCAGCACTAACTGTTCAACACTAAGGTGCTCACAGGGTAGTAATATTCATTGGGGGTTGGGGAGATGGGGTTGGGTAAATTCATAGCTAATCAACACAGTGAGCATTGTATGGGGGAAAGGGCCCACCTCCAATCCTAGCTTGGGTGAGGCAAAGTCATAATATGTAACCAAAATGTTTGTACCTCCATAATATTCTGAAATAAAAAAATAAAGAAAATTATGAGAAAAATCGCATTTTAAATATTGAAAAGTTTTTCAATCTTCGAACTAATAGTTAATATTATTTAAATGTTTTGTGAACTTAACCTCAAAAATATAATTTTTATTTAGCTTTATTAAGTTCCATATTATGTTTCCATTTTTTTCTACATAAAAGTGGCTATTTTGTTGATTTATAAGGGATAGAACAATAATTGAATGAGAAAAATAAGGAGGCTAAATATCATCCATTTAAAAATTATTTAAGCAATAAAACACATCAGCTCAATAAAAAAAGCCACAGACATATTTTCCCATTTTCATGGAGCAAGGAAGAAAACAGAATGAGATAAGCCTTATCTCTAGAAACACGTGAAGAATGTCAATACTGCAGCTTGATGGATAGAGGAGAGAATTTTAAAAGGTTATGGGATCTTCTTTCATTGAGGTCATTAGGAATATTCTCATTCTTGTGGCGGGTTTGTTTAGATATGTTTTACACTGAAGACAAGAAAAACACCAGGTGAAATCCAAGGTGACTTCCAGTCCTGTTTTTGTATTCTGAGGGATAATGCATTTATTTTTGAAATAATATTTAGAATCAACATAGAAGGAATTCACAGAAACTGATCCAGATGGCAATAGGGAGAAAATGTTTCAATGATTCTAGTGAAGTAGCAGAGGAAAGCAGGTAATTGTGTATGTGAATAAGTAAGGAAAAGCGTAGCCGAGCCTGATTATCCCTTACCCCAAATAGACGTGCCTCTGCTATGGAGAAATCCCATCTAGTCTTTAAAATGAGTGTGAACCAAAGTAATGTAAAGAGAAGCTAGCCAAGCACAGCTAATCAAAATCCATCAGAAAGCACTACACTTGGCATTGTGCTATGTTCTGTATAGGATCAAATTAAATGAAACTGGGACCTTACCCTTTAAACCTCCAGCTTCCATTTGTCTGTATACTTTTGCCTGTTTTTCTGATATTAGGGGAAAAATTTTAATGCTCAAGAAAGGGCATAAACTTTCTCTTTTGGAAGCAAGTCTTGATGGCTCAGTACAACTGAATTTGTGATCTCCCTTTCAGATAAATATGGTCAAAAATAATAGAAAATATGGGGAAAATATACAGAAATTAATCTACTTTGTCAGAAACAAAAATGCATGTGTGATGCCCTCCTGTGCACAAAGGGGAACAAATTTCTGAGTCTGAGATAACCAGGGAGATTTTAATGAGATTTCGTGTCTACATGTCCTATATTATAGATGATATAAAAACTTCCCTGAAGTAGTGGCAATGCTAACGATTTTATCACAACAATGTGATATTGCTTTCAGTACATCCAACAAATTTCTCCAAAATGACTCCTTTACAATCTTACAAAGAAGAACAGGGAATCATTTGTGACAAACTTGCATTGACGAGGACAAATTCTGATGTGAACTTAGCTAATGGGCTTTCATCTTATGATGGATATGAAATGTGGGAGGTCAGCAACACCATCTTAGTTGAAGGAGAACATAAGGACACACTATTTATCCACGTTCAAAATTCATGAACAGAAGACATTCTGTTCCAATAATGATAAACTGTCAGCAGGAAACTTGCAGAAGGATATTTTTAAGACTTTTTCTTCCTGGAAAGTTATTAAACTGACATACACATCATTTTGTTTGGACATTTGTAAAACATATAATGCATTTATACCAGAGACTAATGAAATTTAACTTACTCTATTGCTGTTTAGGTATATTCGGTCTTATATAGACATATTTCATAATATATGAGGGGGATATGTCATATAAACATCTTTAGCTTAGGGAGTAATGACTCCTTCAATTTCACATATCCATTCTTCCTAGCTAAAGCACAGTAAGACCACACAGGCCAGCACACACTTCATGACACAGTACAGCAGGGACAGAAATATCTAGAGATCCACAGACTTTCATTGTCTCACAGCACAATCAGTGTAAGCCAATTGAACTTTGTTTATACTGGGATTGTATAATAATAGAATGTTTGAGTGTTGCTGAATAACTGTTGGGGCAGATCAAAAAACCCTCGGAAGACTATTTAAGATAAGTCAGACCTTATTCTCCAAGAGAGATACACATATCTTTCAAGAAAAGGAAGAATCATTAAAACATTGTGCCCCACATAGTTTTACCTTCTGATCCAGCTGCCATGCACTCAGTGAGGCAAGAGGTCTGCAAGAAGAATTGTGTGTGTTTTTTTTTTTAAAGAAATGTTAGAACATTGATAATCTCTGATTTTTATTATTTAAGCCAACAGTGAGGCAACAATTAGAAAAGGAATCTTTGTGGCATATGGTGTATCTTTAATGTAAGCCTTAGATGACTTTACAAAGGCCCTTCACAGGGATTATCAAGGCTGACAGCAGCAGCATCACTTTTTCATTAGTTATTGATATTAGATTTGCTAATTTTAGTTTGGATTATAATACAGCATCCTAGTGAAATGGGGCTGGAAAGGAGAAGAGTAGTTGTGCAAAGTTGGGAAACACCATTGAGATGATCAAACAATGATATGGCAGAGGTGAGAAGGTAGCTCAAATTTTCACAGTGCAGGTTGTAAGGCACATAAATTCTGTTTGTATTCCATTCATAAATATGTCTGTGGATCAATATTAATAGTATCTCAGAAACAGGGATTATTAATACATACAAATAAGAACACCAAAGACCAGGACAGTCATCAACATGGAACCAGACTTTGGATGACTTAATTATCCGATTGATATTCTGCATTCTTTAGGTTCTTTCTCATTATCTGGAGGAGCACTTCTAATATAAGCACGCATATTGAACACACCATTCAATCTTTAGGAGATGATGTTCTACGATCTGCCAATATTTCTTCAGGCCATTTCAAACAGCCAGTTTTGCACCTGTCTATGTTCTTTTTAGAATAGTAGATGGTTACTTTGTCCAGAAGCAAGAAAGATAAAAAGTGCCTGTAAATTATAACTATCCACCTAAGTTCCCCTTTCACTCATAACCCTCACAACTCCTCACTCCCTGACCCAGCCAAGTTACTTCAACCTAAATACCTGTGGTCCCTAACACCTCAAAGGTGTTTTATAGCATTTCTCAAATTTTCTGTATGAGATTAAGCTCCAGTATCCCACAGTAGGAACTAGTTTAATAAGATATTATTTTTGACTTTATTGTTGGACCGATATCACTTCCCACTTCCTCACCTTCCTCTTTCATGCAAGTCCAAAAGAGCCTATATGACCTTGAATTCTCACCTCTGGGTCTGCTTTTGGGCAAACTCAGTCATGCTGCTTTATGGCTATTTTATTAAATTTATTTTTCATGGACCAGAATGTAGTAAAGAGCAAAGCATAGCATGGTCCCAGTACATGCTTTTGGAGGAATAGATGAATTATAAATGATAATATATGGAATTAGGAGGGCATTTCCTTCAAGGAGATTTGCCAGACTTTTATGTGATTAAATATCTAGCCAAAGGGAAATGACAATAGTGCAGTGGAAATTGTGGTTATTTGTTGGTGTTGTCTTTGCTATATCATTAAAAGTGTTTAAAATCATTTTCAGACATTTTTTTCTTTTATAAAAATATTTCTACAATACTACAGGCATCCAACTGTAAGCAGAATATATTGAAATATTTTAGTGTAAATAAACTGCTTTGTTTAAAATCGAGGGCACATTTCCCATGGTGGTTTCCATCTGTTTACACACAGAGATGGAAAAACAGGCACTGATATAATGAAGTGATTAAAGGGAAGTGATGCATTGGACACTGTAGGATGATAGAGAAATTAAGCTTGACATAGAGGCTCACTACGTTGCTATTAAAATAATAGTATGAAATGTCTTAGTTACTTACACACAGAAAATAGGGCTATTATGATGAATAAATATGATTAAAACAAAAATAAAAAAATTAGATATCTCATTTATAGAAAGAGGCAGCTATATTAGTTAAATATTAGCATAAGCTAAATTTTTCCACATTGAATTTTTTCATAAGTTTTGGACTACCACCTCAATATGTGATTAGATATTTATGGCACACTTCAGAAGACAAATTGTCTACTTCACAGTGATATTATAGAAATATAGGAAGTGTTTGTTTAGAAAATAAATGCAAGAAATCAATATAATACACATCTGTACAATGTTCAACAGTCTAAGTTATAATACACATACACCTTTTTGCATTATTACTACATAATAATTTCTATACAGCCATAACTCAGATATATTTGAATTCCATCTTTACCCCTACAATTGAAATCCAGGCTATTTGTATATAATAGCACTGGCAGAGCTTTTGCAATTGAAATATTTTTTAAAAACTTAAAGCAATAAAGATTTCAGGTGAAAGTAGAAAGGATCTTACTGAAAGGAAGAATGTGTGTGTGTGTGTGTGTGTGTGTGTGTGTGTGTGCGTGTGTCCCGCATGTGTATTCCTACTCACGGCAGTAATAAAAGTTCTCACTTTGCTTTAAAACTCTATTAAGGCAAAATAATCATTTCCTCTTAATAAGTAATTCAAAGCTAATATTTGCCTTTATTATCTAAAATGAAATGATTTAACATGCTTTCCATCATTTTAAATCTATATTTGATAATGGCTTCATATTTTAATTGGGAACGTGTCAGGAGATAAAGAAGGAAGAAAAAAGAAGTTATGACATTCATATATGTGTTTCATTGTGGATATACATTTAATCCAGTCTCCCCGTGTCCCCCAAAATATACAGAGTAATAATATAGAATAAAATAGATTAAAACAGAAATCAACTGTTTCTAATAGCTAAAGAGTATGCATAGGTATATTGCTCCTGATATTTCTGAGGAAATACCAGGTAAAAAGGAAGAATCATACCTAGAAAAGACCCAACTTATTGGAGATAGAAAAATCCTTAAAAATGCATTAAAATATCTTATACCTTAAAAATCATAATAGAAATATATTTAAGTAATCTTTTTGCCCTCATTTTGATACATAATTTATCATGCCAATACCTCTGAAATTGAGAAGAAGGCTGAGATTTTAGGAGAAACAATAATAGCAATACTCATTTTAAAAAATATTTTCTAATAAATAAAAAGTGCTCATAATATTATTTTGAACCAAATTATTCTAAGAAACAGAGAACTTTTTAATGGAGTATTGAAAACTAGAATTGTTTATAAATAAATCCTCAAACCATAAAAAGATTTTGTATATAACTTAGGTGCTTTTCAAATGTTCATATAAACGTGCAAAATTTCCATGTTTATGGTATTTTCATTTATATATCAACTGGATACAATATAAAATATAGTGAATTCTCCATGTAAAATTTTAGTTTATTGGACAAGCATTAATATATTAGGTTTTACAAACTATTTGTTGTCTTATTCATTAAACAAATATTTATTGCACCACTACCATATGCTACGTGTGATGCTGTGCCCTGGGCTTTCAGTAATGGCATTTAAGAACAAAGAAAACCATGTGCACTGCTGAGGGTAATGTAAACTATTATAGGCATTGGGAAAACTATATGAAAGTTTTTCAAAAAACTAAAAATAGAATTATCATATGATCCAGAAATTCCACTTCTGAATATTTACTCAAAAGTTTGAAATCAGTATGTCAAAGCAATATCTGCACTATTACGTTAATTGTAGCAATATTTACAATATTCTCAATAACCAAGTTATGAAATCAACTTAAGTGCTCATCAACAAACAAATGTATAAAGAAAATATGATGTGTATGCACACACACATGCACACACACAAACACACACACACACAGAGGAATACTATTATATAACCTTAAGAAAGAAATATCTTTTTTTAAAATTCGCAACAATATAGATGGAATTGGAAAATGTTATGTTAATTGAAATAAGCCAGATACAGAAAGACAAATACTGCATGTTCTTACTTAAATGTGAAACCTAAAGCTATCAGACTCAGAGAACCACAGGGTAGAATGGCTATTACTAAAAGTTGTACCATGGGGGTGGGGATTAGGGAGATAATGATCAAAGAATACAAAGCCTCAGATAGAAGGAATTAAAGACAAAATAATCTTTTGTATATTTCAAAATTGCTGAGAGAAAGTTTTAAATATTCTTACCATGAAAAAAGTATTTGAGGTAATGGAGATTATAATTAGCATGATTTAATCATTCCACATTGAATGCATAAATCATTGTGCCCCATAAATATATACAACTATACTTTGTAAATTTGCAATTAAAACATTTTTAAAAATTAAAAATAAAAAACCCTTAAAAGAAAATATTTCTGCTTTCATGGAGGTTATAGCTTTGAGTACAAGAAAATAAAATTTCCTCAGTCTGTTTTTCCTTAATATCCAGTAATTTAAGTCTTTAGGCCAATTAGTATTGTCTCACATTTCTACACAATCTTATGCTCATGCCTGACCACAGAAGGAAAAGTCCATTCTTAGTACTTTAAAATGCAATACCTATTAAAATCCCATCAGCATTCTTCACAGATATAGAAAAAATAATTTTACGCTTCGTATGGAACCAAAGAAGACCCCGAATATCAAGAGCAATTCTAGGCAACAAAAACAAAATGGGAGGTATTACTATGCCAGATATCAAACTATACTATAAAGTTGTAGTAATTAAATCAATCTGATATTGGCACAAAAATAGGAATATTGACCGGTGGAACAGATGTGAGAATGTTGATATAAAACCATCCTCATATAGCCATCTATAAAACAAAAACATATGCTGGGGAAAAGAATCCCTTTTCAATAAATGGTGCTGGGAAAACTGGATAGCTACTTGCAGAAGGCTAAAGCAGGACCCACACCTTTCACCTCTCACAAAAATCAACTCACGCTGGATAACAGACTTAAACCTAAGGTATGAAACTATTAGAATTCTAGAGGAAAATGTTGGAAACACTCTCTTAGACATCGGCCTGGGCAAAGAGTTTATGAAGAAGTCCCCAAAGGCAATCACAGCAGCAACAAAAATAAATAAATGGGACATGATCAAACTACAAGACTTCTGCACAGCCAAAGAAACAGTCATGAAAGTAAACAGACAACCTACAGAATGGGAGAAAATTTTTGCATCCTACGCATCTGATAAGGGGCTGATAACTAGAATATACTTAGAACTCACGAAAATCAGGAAGAAAAAAATCAAATAACCCCATTAAAAAATGGGCAAAGGACTTGAACAGAAACTTTTCTAAATAAGACAGAAGAATGGCCAACAAACATATGAAAAAATGCTCAACATCTCTAATCATCAGGGAAATGCAAATCAAAACCACAATGAGATATCACTTAACTCCAGTGAGAATGGCTTTTATCAAAAAGTCTCCAAACAATAAATGCTGGCATGGATGCAGCACTGCTACACTGCTGGTGGGACTGCGAACTAGTTCAACCTCCGTGGAAAGCAATATGTAGATACCTTAAAGCGATATAAGTGAATCTAACATTTGATCCAGCAATCCCATTGCTGGGCATCTACCCAAAAGATCCAATGACACTCTACAAAAAAGACACCTGCACTCAAATGTTTATAGCAGCACAATTCATAATTGCAAGGCTGTGGAAACAGCCCAAGTGCCCATCAATCCAAGAATGGATTAATAAAATGTGGTATATGTATACCATGGAGTACTATTCAGCTCTAAGAAACAACGGTGATATAGCACATCTTATATTTTCCTGGTTAGAGGTGGAACCCATACTACTAAGTGAAGTATCCAAAGAATGGAAAAACAAGCACCACATATACTTACCAGCAAACTGGTATTAACTGAGCAGCACCTAAGTGGACACATAAGTACTATAGTAATAGGGTATTGGGCAGGGGGGAGGGAGCAGTGGGGGGGGTATATACATATATAATGAGTGAGATGTGCACCACCTGGGGGATGGGCATGCTGGAAACTCAGACTTGTGGGGCGAGGGGGAAAAGAGCACTTATTGAAACCTTAAAATTTGTACCCCCATCATATGCTGAAATAAAAAAAAATTAAATGACAATTAGCTACCAAGTCAGTGTAGAAGACTGCCTTATATTAATTGATCTGACAATTAAAGGATAACTAAATTTTCAACTGAATTTTTTGAATAAGTGTCTTATTTTATTTTTGAAACATGCAAAATAATTATTAAAACTTCAAAATGAAATTCTAAGCAACGATAACACCGGGACATCTCTTTTAGGCTCCTAGTTCATTTTAATTACACTAATGCACAATTTGATCCATCTTCATATTGTTGGAGAGAAATCTCCAGCAGAAACAAGTAAGGGCAGAGCAGTGAATCTAGTCAAAAACTAGTTCACTTACAAACTTTGGGGCCATCCAGTCTAGTGATTTCTTCTAAATGAAGGCATGCATCACACTTGATTATGGTACCAGGATTGGCATAAAATATAGACTCAAAGCAGAGATTAATGATTAAAAAGAAGAAGAACAAAGGAAGGAAGAAACAGAAAGGAAGAAAATGGTATTCAATTTTAAGAACTAAGTAATGTAGCCATTGACTAAAAAATTAAAAGAATCAGTACTATTTCACTATTTCCTCTAGGTTTTATTGAGAAAATTAAAACAATAATCTCCATAAAATGAGTTCTGTTTAGTTTCTTCAAACACTCTGTTATACTAGACAGAGAATTTTGACACAGAGAAGCGCCTGAATTCTAGCTCTAAATCTAGAGCTAGAACAAACAACATTCCAGAAACCCATTGTCCTCAATTAACTTTGCTTTAAGGATTGGAGTCAGCATATTCTGCAAACAATTCTGCATATTATGTGATATACAGTTATAACCCAGAATTTGTTTAAAATCCACACAAAAAGAGTGTCTCTGATATGATAAATAAATATGATAATCATTATCTTCAATTTGAGTACCTAGCTACAAGTTATATGACTCCATTAAGTCTATTCTCAAGTTTTATGACTTTGGTAGTGATTAAGATTTCTAATTTTGTTCAGGAAGTTTGAGGACTTCCTTGAGAAGTGATAGTTCAGTGGAGATCCGAAAGTAGAGTAGAAGTATGTCAAGCATAAGTGGGGAGTTCATGCTGCGCAGATGCAATGTTCTTGTGGTAGAAAGTAGCATGTTATGACTCACTAAGGAGGGAAGAGGGCCATTGTTCTTGGAACAGAGTAATCTGAGAAACGCTGGTGAAAGATAAGTGAGGGATATAGACCAAGAATACTTTAATGTAAGATACTTTACCAAGATACTTTAACCTAAGACTAATGGGAAGGTTTTGAATTATTGTAGAGTTAGTAAATGACCAAACTTTCCTTTCAAAATGATTTCACTGGCTGTACAATTTAGATGGTTTGAGTTACATAGATTGGCTGACAATGTGGAAATAATTAGTGATGATATATTGTAGTGGTTGGAGAGGTAGTTAAGGAACAGATCATGACAAAAATAAGATCTCTCTGGATCAGTGAGGTTATGCTACAGAAACAATACTAAAATGTTTATAGCTTACAAAAATACTAGTTAAATTATCATTCATGTTATGTATCTCTAGCAAGTCAGCTTCAGCTCTCTCCCTTGTTACCTTAATTTCAGGTTCCAGTTAAGAGAGCAGCTTTTATGTAGAGCACTGCTGGTAGTTTTGGAAGGAAGAAATTGGCAAAGGGCATGTCGGATTTTGCCGCTTTTGTTCCAAAGTGCCACATGTAATTTCCTCTCACATTTTATTGTGTGGGTCAAAGAGTCAACTCTGACATTAATGGGATAGACGAGAGGCACTGCAGGAAAGCAAAATTGTAATATACTAAAAGTGATACAGTCTACCACACGTAGTGAGGACCTTAGTATTTGTAATGTAGTCCATGGGGAACCACTGAACAGACTCAAACAGAAATGCATTTAAAGGTAGTACCTACATATTATAAAAGCATCAAAAACTAAGTAAGGATACAAGTTTTTATACAACTATAAAAGTTTGTATCTATTACCCAAGAAATCTATTATTCTCTTTCTGGATAGTATACCTTAAACGACATACTCATAATAACATACTCTAATATTATCCTGAATATAAAAGTGTCTAAAACACTTTAATACTCGTAAAACAAATTTGAGAAATTGGAGGTCTAGTCACCAAAATTGGATTGCAAGGAATGGCTTGGTAACAAAATACAGGTCCAATAACTAGAATTGGGCCACATAGTTAGAATTTGCCAGTAATTTTATACCCTGAGACCCTTCCTTAACTCTACCCTTACCTTAATTGTTTAATCTCTAACTTTTCTTTTTTTTGGGGGGTGGGGTGGGGGCTAAGCTATTTCAAGTTTAGTTTCTGTTATATACAAGGAAGTATACTATCAATAGAGAGGATCCTCAGAAAAATCATGATATAATATTTGCACTTATTATTCATAGCAATAGAATTTTAAGTTTTCTTGAAAACTAGAAAGTCAACTTATGCAATAATCTACTGAAAAGTCTGAACATTAAATTTGTTTTCTACACTGTACTTTATATATGCCAGTTTTAGAAAACTACTATCACAAACTATTAGTTAAGTAATGTCAATACTAAATAAAAATTAAGTTGCTATTACCCCAATAGATGGAAAATTTTGTCTCAAGTCAGATCTTTTTTTAGTATGTGCATTGAAGTCTATATGCATGTCTTGTAAGTATATACAATTATACTGCCTACAGTTAAACTAATTTATATCTATTAATTTTGTGCATATTAAATATATGCACATATTTTAATTATATGCATTTGAAATCATACTGAACAAGTAAAAAATTTAAATATGATAGAAGTATATCCCAAGTGGTAATTTTATGAAGAAAATAAAATGTAATTGTTCAATTTTCAAATATAATATTGAATACAAACACACACAGAGAATCAGTCACAAATGACCAATTAAAATTCAATATATCTTATAGAAAATATTACCATTTTCTATTTTCTGTGAACTTCATGTAAGAGCAAGTATGTCTATGTTCTCTTCAAATCTTAATAAAAGATCATTCCTATTGACAATGATTAACAAATCTGAAAGGATAAGTTAAGTGATACTTAATATCAAATTCAGGACATTTTAAATCACTTTTAAATATCAAATTCAGGACATTTTAAATCACTTTTACAAGGATTATTTTTTAATAGATATATAAAAAAACATGTTGGCAAAATACTCTCAAGGAACTAAAAGACCGATTGGAGTACCAGGTAGGCTGTAGAGTATGTTTAAAGAGTGTATTTCTCCAAAGCCAAAATCTCATCTCTGGGGATAAGCAGCTGGAAAAAAGGACTGACACCGGGACCCGTACTTACCACCTCTCACAAAGGCCAGCTCCAAAAAATTATTCATGAAAGGATAGTGAAAGGGGCCACAAGTAATGGTGACCAGTGGGCAGATAATTCTTTAAAGAACGGTTATTTTAAAGGCTCTAGGACCGCTTCTTGAAAACATCCCCTTAGCTGGGCCTCGACATAGAGGGCTAGCGCTATTAGTATCTTTGAATCTTAAAACCATTAGCCGCATCTTGATGAATTCCAGGACTTATCAGGTCATTGTCAAGATGTATTTAGTTTCCTAAAGTAGAGGCATTGTAGCAAATAACTGACTGTATGCATAAAGACATTAGATTTATTTGAAGAATACCAGCTGTGTGGAAAATATTGCAGTTTCTGCATTAGTATGTTCAACTTCACCAGAACAAGCAACATTATCCCCAAATGTGAAACATAATTAGCTGTGCTATGTCTCTTTAACCTCTGATCTAGAATCCATGTATTTTCCATTTTCTTTGATCAAGTGATTTTTAAAGAGCTTTGGAAGTGCTCAGCATACATATCTATAGGAAAAATATACTAAGCATGTAAAAAAGAAAATTTCACCCTCCAGAAGAAAATTTCACTCTCACAGTATCAAATCATCAATTTCATCATCTGATACTGTTTACACAGAGGGATAAAAAGATAGAGTAGAAAACTTTTTAAACTGCATTTTCATGAATAATTTATATTCATCAGCTTCAGGTATTTAAACAGTAAAAGAACTAATGAAGCACTCGTGACTGAACACCTATTGCTATGTTCCTTATTATTTTTCTTCTTAAGCCTTAATGAGCTGTAATTATAGTGACTCATATTTTGTCTTGAACATGCTTTATTATAACAAAGAGTAGTGACAAGTAGCTGTATCTCACTTCATGAACACCAAACTTACTGCAGATATGTAAATGAGAAGCTACAAAGCTACAGAGAGCCTGGAGATATTAACATCTGTGTGAATGAAGCAGCCATTTCACAACTCAGTGGACCTTAAACACAGCAGACACTGAAATCTGTTCAGTACACGGGGTGGATTTTTAAATATGTTCAATTACTGCTTGTCTCCCAGCTGCTGTTTGAACATGGTTTCTGTAATATTAGGGAGTCGGCTTTTACATCACTGGCATATAAAAATCATGTCCTTGATTAATAGCTACTACAGGACTAAATAGCCATTTTAAATTTATAAATACAAAGTTGAATTGCACCATGCTCAAACCTTTCCCTTGGGGTGACGAGGTTGGAATGTATTTTCTAGGAAGAAGAGAAAGATGAGAAGAATGACCTCTGACAGCCTTGCTTGTTGTTATATTTGTGTGTTAATCTGAGTGTGGATATTATAAAAGTCTGATTACAGATAAATAAATTTTAACAGAAAATAATTAAATCAATTTTTAGTAAGATACTTCGGAAATTGAACATTTTTTATTGGAAAGTGTTCAATCGTAAGAAAGAAATAAGCACTTTGGAAGACTATGTTCATTTTTCTCCAATAGAAATAAAATTTGAACACTAAATGTTTATTTAAAAATAAAGACAGTTATCAGAAACTTTGTGATTACTTTTTAAACTATATGTGAGATTACTACATTATAAATACTTTGAGGGGGCAGGCATACAAATGAGAAACATCCAATATATTTATAATTCTATTATGAAAATTCAACCCTGATCATTTCTTTTAAAAAATTAAAAATCAAACTGATATACAAATTACAAGAAACCTTTCATGTTATATTATATATTCCAGCCTATTTTTTATTTGAAAGCATGCAATTACTTGTTCTCCAATATAATTTACAAAATAACATGTTCTACTTCTTCCCTTTTTTATCAAAATAATTATTGGTGCTGAATATTTGCAGAAATGCCACCATTACCATTTAAAATGCCAATTATAAGATCTTATGAGTTTATAATAAAAGTAAATTAGCATTATTTTATTTAGGACTGATGTCTTTGCAATTCTAATAGACTATTCTATCAATTAGTTTCATTTTCAAAATCTAAGTGACATATATTTTGTAAGTTTGTACAAATTATTGTAAAAACATCCTATATTTTAGACTGTAGGAATCCACAGTAAGTAATAAATATTTGAAACAAGCATTCGGACTACTTAAACTCCACATTTACTTTATAATTGAGAGAATGCATAGGCACATTAAGGATGATAGGTTGCATTTGAATCTTCTACTTTCTAAGCTTATCAGACCATGAGTGAGTAAGGACTTACATGACACACTTTCAGAGGCTATAAGTTTCTCAAAATTATGTTGCAAGTTATTTTTATTACTCCCAAAGTGTTTCTGTAATGTCATTTCTTGGCCTTTAACAGATTCATTTTTTTTATTTCTTGCATGTGAAAGGGTTGTGGATTGGTATGTAAAATAAGTTGGAGTTAATTAGTGGAGCTAAACTTTAGGGAAGCCTGCGTTAAGTGACCTAGGATTTGAAGGGTATTATGCTAATCAGAATTTTGAAGCTTAAACCTCTTTGTTTTCCTTAAGATGTAGAAAATTTGTAGTAAAATAGTATAAGAGTCTAAAACATTTTAATAAGTCAAATGTAATCATTTATTTGAAGCAGTATGCTGCTGATTGTCAAAGGTCAATGCTGTCAAATATCTCAAGAAGAATATTTCTCTCAGAAGAGAATTCAGTATAGTCTTGTTATTTCATCTGTTATCGATGCATTCCAGCAAAAGTAGTTGTAAAATTATATTCCCACTGCTTTATATTATAAGAACTAAGACGATTCCCAAAGGACATAAATATAAATGAGCAAATCCTTGCAAGGGACTAGGCCAAAAACTTTTATCACGTGTGTCTATTTCTAAAGAAAATGTTGTTCATTATTATCATTATTATCATTTGCTTTATAAAACTGCTTTGTTATTCATTCATTTAGGAAGCACTTAATAGGCACTTCATGTATGTATCAGGTATTTTAGGATTTGGAGATTGAGGGGGAAAGCTCATAAAAATTTTTGCCTTCATGGAGCTGGCTTGCAGTGCAATATGGCAAAAAAAGTATATACATAAATAAACAAATACAAATAAACAATATAGATAAAGAGGAGAGAGTTTGAGGCAGGTTAATATTGAAGGAGATGGTAGGAAAGGCCTTGCTGAGAGCACTCATTTATTTAAAAAAGAATTCGATGGAGATGTAGGGGTGGCCCATGTGGGTAACTGGAAGAAAAGTGCTAAGCAGACAGAGCAGGAAATACAAAAACCCTGAAATGGAAATGTACCTGGATTGTGTCCATTGGAGCTTTCCTTTATGACCGAACACATATCTAATTTTATAATCAAATATTTATGAAAAGGAAAAAAAACTAGTGAATAATTAAGTTAAAAATAACAAGAAATAGAAACAGCTTCTAGAAGATAAATATTGTTTCTCTTTCAAAATAATCTGCTGTAATTCACAAAATTAATTGCAAATGCATTTAAAAAATATTCTATGATTCCATTTCAATATGTCTCACAAATAGTATAGCAGCTGCAAAAGCAAAATTATATTAAGTTGTAAAGTTTACAGTAACACCACCCTATATACAGTTATAGTTACTACTAATACTAACCTTTTGATTGTGGATGTATAAAGTATTATAAGAAAATAAATGCCAAAGTCACTCTGTATGTGGGGGGGGGTGAGGTGTATGAGAAAGAGAGAGAGAAAGGTGGGGACAGAGAGAAAGAGATATGGGAGTAGGGTCTGGGCTTGTGGAGTCTTCAGTGTTTCTTAAAAATTCAAAGGGTAAATAGGCCCTTAAATAGCAATAACCCCAGAACTTTTATTTCATCAAATATAAAATAATTACATCCATCTTATAAATATTTACCTCTTTTCTTTTTCTTTCTTTTGAATGTCAGGTGCACAGTATTAAGTTAATCAATTCATCAGATCATAGCATGGGTGCATATCATTGATCCATTGAAAGCACAATTATCTCAATACTGTTTTATCATTAGCTTTTATTCCCAGTTTCCATTCTCTGCTCCTCCACTACAGCCTCCACCCAGAAATGTTTAAAATGTGACTACAGATCAGCATATATTCCTTAAAAAATAGATATATACATTCCCTGTTTGATATGTTTATTTTTTAATTATTTCTTCGAATGCTTTTGTACTATATATATTTTTAAACTTTCTTCAGATAATTTTTAAAATATCATTCAATTTGTACACAACTTTCATTGCTTTTTTTGTGGTATAATATTACACAATTTGTTACACTGCCACATTATGCTAATCCAATCCTCCACTGAATGACTCTAGCCTGTCTCCAAATCCCTACTGATATAATCAATGCAAAGACATACCTTCATGCCTGTGTAAGAATTTCTTTTGAATTTTTTCTAGGCAAACAGTACATGAATAGTCCTATGAATCTAAAACTCTAATTATAATTTACACAATCTCATTTTCTAAATTGTAATTTAAAAATACAAAATAAAAAACAATACTTACATTAACAAGAAAAAAATCAAACAATCCCATCAAGAAATGGGCGACGGAAATGAAAAGAAACTTCTCCAAAGAAGACAGAATAATGGCATGCAAACATATAAAGAAATGCTCAACTTCTCTAATTATTAGAGAAATGCGAATCAAAACCACAATGAGATACCACCTAACCCCAGTAAGAATGGCCTATATAAAGAAATCCCAAAGCAACAAATGCTGGCAAGGGTGCGGAGAGACAGGAACATTCCTACACTGCTGGTGGGACAGCAAATTAGTGCAACCTTTGTGGAAAAGAATTTGGAGATACCTCAAACAGCTAGAAATAGAAATATCATTTGACCCTGCAATAGCATTGTTAGGCATCTACCCAAAAGAGCATAAGACATTCTATTATAAAGACATCTGCACACGAATGTTTATAGCAGCACAATTCACTATTGCACGATCATGGAAGCAGCCCAGGTGCCCATCAATTCATGAGTGGATAATTAAAATGTGGTATATGCTCACAATGGAATATTAATCCTAAGAAATGACAGTGAACTAGCACCGTTTATGCTATCCTGGATTAAGCTTAAGCCTGTTATCCAAAGTGAGACAACACAAGACATGGAAAATGGGCTCCACATCTACTCGCCATCAAATTGGTACTGACTGATTTAAACTTCGATTTTCAAATGGTGGCAATACCCACCAGAGATTCGTTGTGGGGGGGGGGACCCAATCTTAGGGATGGGACGAACATTCTGGAGGGGGAGAGCATAACTCTAACCCTTCTTAGGGAGAGGCAAAGATATACATTGTAACCAAAATGTTAAAAAAAAACCTTTTTAGCAGGTGGGGGGCAGGCAGGAGTGGGGAGGAGGAAAGGGATGTATGCTTCCATAACGTGTGTGATGCACACCACCAGGGGATTGGACATATCGGGGGGAGGGAGGGGGCAGGAGCAATATTTGTAACCCTAACAATATTTGTACCTCCATAATATGATGAAATAAAAAAAATAAAAAATAAAACAAAAATAAAACAAAACAAAACAATGCATACAAAATTAGGTATAAAAGGTACATATTTTCTTCTTTGTTATTAGATTTCTTTAAAAATATTTTTCTTTATATTTAACAAGCTTAGCAATAACATGCTATACCTCCTTATGCCATTAAAATTGTGCATCTGATTTTTTTTCCTTTAATGATTTCCTTCACTTTTTTTTCTAATTTAAAAAACTATGCATTTGTTGTGAAAATTATATTTCCTGGATGATTTTTCCCCCTGAATGAATTCTTTTTCTTTTAATTTTCTTTAAAAAATTCTTTATTTTGTTTATTTTTACAAAATAATTATGTGGATTATTTGTGTCATATGTATTTAGTAAACTCATTCCATTTAACCCTAGTATAATATGGATACATTTTACTTTTTTCAGGTCTACTTATCTGGGACTGTTCACCAGCTCCCCAAGCCATATTCAGAGGTCTGTGCATTGGTGCCTTGTGTTCTATCTTTTTCATCTCCTAAAGCTCAAGTAGAGAGCTCAGCTGGGACAGTGCACAGTCATGATTCACAGAATTTGTCCCAGTTCTTTTTTGTGTGTAATTTGATTAAAAGCTCTCTATCATTCCAGAGCTAGGCTTTAGACTACAGAGTCATTTCTAATTTACTCAGGCTGAGATATTTGAATTATTTCCCCAATACAAGGTCATTCGTGTAGCTTTTACTAAAAATGAAAAAATGGTACAGGGCATTTATTTTTGCAGGTTCATGCATCTCTACCTTAATTTTTTTTTCTATTTTCTTCCTTGCCATGGGAAGGAAGAAAAGCTTATAAATTTTGATCATAATATCAATGTAAAATATTAGAACAAGAGATAACTGTGTGCCTCAGCCCTTTCATCCCTTATTTTCATTTTGCCCTTTATATATTTTAAGTCTCACACCCTTGCAGATTCTAACTCTAATTCTCTTTTCAAAGCTAGAATCATCTTTTGTTATTATGAGTCACATCATATGCTGTACTTGCTTAACCTCCCACAATGACTTCTCAATATTCTTACAATAAAATCCACATTTGTCATGGTGTATAGGACTATAAATTCCCTAGCTCCTAGATGTATTTCACCTCATTTCTCTTCACTCTTGTTTCCACAGATAGCATCAGTTACACTAGTCTTTCCTTCTTTGAATACACATAGAAATCAAAACAGTTGTATGTGTGTGTGTGTGTGTGTGTGTGTGTGTAGTTTCTAATTCTGAGAGGTCTTAAAAATGACATTCGGGCAGTAATGGGAACACCTTCTAAATACCATTTCCCAACACAAACAAAACAAGCCTCTTGGACAAATTCTTGATTCTAGAGCTGTGGCCAGGAAAGTACAAGGTAAGGCTGAAATATCTTGTGGTGCCAGAAAGTAAGGAATTGCTCAAAAGAAAAAAGATGGGAGTCCATAAAAAGAGCACAGGAATCACCACAAAGGAAGACCAATGGCCAAATCAAAAATATCTTGAAAACTAAAAGAGCCAGTGCTGCAGTGCTTTTAATGGATTATAACACATAGAACAAAACAAATTTCCATCACTACATAATGCTATAAATAATTAAACAAGTGAATTAATGGCGAAGAAAGGAGAGCTCTTCCTTTGAATAGAATCCAAAATAATGAATATATAAAAAATGATGGACACAGAAAATCTCTATTTGGAAAATGTCACAGTAATAATTATTGCAGGCAAGAATAATTGAGGGTTGTTATATTGAGTGAGTAAAAATATGATAAACAGGATATTTTCATAGTAACAAAATATCTTCCACAAGGTAGTGATTAATTTCAAATGGAAAAATAGAGATTTCCTACCTGTCACTTAATGAAGAGGACTCTGAGGACCGTGCCTGATGCGCAATGTGAAAGCATCATTTTTCAAAAATACAAGAGGAAGGCCACTTGACCAGGAGCATTCCTGATAGATGGTGACACAAGAACAAAATAAAGGTTTGTTATGTTAAGTTGCTAAGAATTCAGTGTGTATAATTTACTACAATAGAATTACCTTAAATAATGAACTGTGCTACTTGAAGTAAAGGTCAGTTATATTATGGGCATAGTATGTGACATGTAAGGTAAAATAAAATCTTTTCTGGCATAACAGTCAAGGCTGAGCATGCACTCTCTGAAATTATGCATCTAAGGAAATATGTTGGAAAGTAGAATGTTAGTCATCTCTAATGTGTTCTAGTTAAGCATAAACCTTTGACTTTTGAGCAGTAAAACAACTCTCAGGCATTGAACCTGCAAAAGCTAGAAGCTGACTGCAAAATTTTATAGCACCTCACGAAGGCACATTTTCTACTTCAAATGTTGCAAAGAAGAATAACACACAGGGAAAACTGCCCCTGTCCCCATAGCAGAGCAAGGGCTCCTAGGGAACAAGGATACATCAGACTACATAATTGTTAGGTAGTAGTAAGTGTTCCATGGGTCCAATTCTTCCTTTTTCCCATTTTTTTTTTTTTTGTTGTTGTTGTTTCCATGATTGCCATTGGTGTCTTTTTTATAAATTCTTTGCATAGGCTGATATCTAGAAGAGTTTTGCCTACATTTCCTCTAGAATTCTTAGGGAATTTCATATGTTTATTTAGGGAGGAAAGGTTCGGGATAGCCTGGGCTTTGTTCCTCTCTCCCTTGGAAGTAGAGTGTCCTTGAAAGGTTTGTGCATTGAGTCATGCAGGGTCTGCTGCTTCTTGGGTTCCTTCAGCTGTGGTGCAAATTGGGACACATAGAGTGAAGACTCCATCCATCCTGGGAGGCTTTCTTGAGCCCTAAGGGATAAGCTCACAATGGATCTAGGCTTCTTTTGTCCCTTGTTGCCTATCTGTAAGTTAGAAATCTACTTCATGTAACTTGTTTATGAATATGCTCTGTCTTATTGGATTC
Organism: Microcebus murinus; assembly: GCF_040939455.1. Lineage (NCBI taxonomy): Eukaryota > Metazoa > Chordata > Mammalia > Primates > Cheirogaleidae > Microcebus > Microcebus murinus. The sequence goes on from NC_134116.1 coordinate 47,966,126, forward strand.
AGACATATTGGTAACCAGTGCATGATGTGTCTGCTTCAAAACTGTGAACATTATTTTTACCTAAAAATTAAAAAGATACTTCTGACTATTTGAAATCAATTGAAAGGAAAAAGACATTGTTTTGTTTTTCATTTCATAAAGCCAAAGATTTTATGATGATGTTGGATAAAATATACCTAGTCATTAAAATATTTTTTGGATATAATCATCAATGATTTTCTCCCAAAGAAAATAAATAATTTTCCTCCAAAGGAAAACATTAATCACACAATTATAGAAAATTAGATTATGAACTTTTACAACAAGGACAATGAATTTGAATCACAGAGAATAGAAATTACAGCAAAAGAAATGCCTTCAGAAAACTTAACATTTCTGAATGTTAATTTTGGTAACATCAAACTGAAGCATGACTAAAGTAATAAAAATTAAAGCAAAAATCACCTAAGGTGTTATCTTATTCATTAAGATCAAAATGATAATTGGAAGAGAGAAGCAGACAAATAAAGAATCACAATAAGAGAAGGTATAATATCATTTATAATGTCATATATTTGTTTTTGATCTTTTTAATATAAAACAACCATCTTTTTAAAAACATCTTTTTTGAAATATGTTGTATAGGCAAGTATGTATGCATGGAGTGCATACATGGATGGAGCATTCTGTAAATTTAGATTTTAAAAAATTTATATCACCAAGGTATTACTCTGGTTTTATAGACCCTGATGTGAAGGCTAATATTGTATAACATAAAGGTCTTTGTGACTAGGGACACAGTTACTGTATATTAGCTAATGTTTACTATGACATAATTCATTGTTAGAATTAATTATTCAGTTGTTTTTACTAAAAATACTATAATTTTTTTTCTTTAAAAATACAAGTGTGTGAAGAGAAGGGAATACCTTTGTTTTATATACATATATTTCCAAATTAATCTCATATCTCACACCATGACTAGCCAGGCCAGTTTTTAAGTTGTCCCCATTATATAATTTTAACCTTACTTTTACATGTTATGCCATCATTCTTGATTGGAATGATTTTCCAATTCCTTTTCTAATTTATCATGACAACAACTAAGCCAAGCTCCAAACTCACAAGTTTCATGGAGCCTTCTCTGAGTCATCTCATTTATTTTGATCAACTTCTTAGTGTTTTGTTCTAAGAAAATTCTTTCATACTAATTTCTAAATTATTCCAAAATAGATTTCAATTCTCTTGAGTGTCATATTGATATTTTATATGCATACAGTATATACCTACTATATGTAATCTACTATTGTATCAGATCTCCAGTACTCAGATAATCACCTGGAAGATGATAAAAGCCAATAAATATTTGTTGATTGACATAATTTCCTACTCCCTTTGTTCACCCTAAAGCTCATTAATATACAGTTTTTAAAATATGCTATTTGCCATAATCCTATCATTTTTCACACTTTTTAATTTTTTTATTCTTCATTGTAGAATATTCTTCATAATTTATTCTGTAGCTAAATGCCAAATAATTAATTTTAGAGATACACTGAGGTAACTCAATATTGAAAGTTATCATAATGGGATGTCAGGTTTTAAAATTATGACACTATTATATAGTGGAAACAATATAGTTGTTGGTATCAGATAAAAGTCAATTTAGCACATAATTACAACAATCTCGAATCTGCCTTTTTATTGCTAAGTGCCTTTTGGGTGTGAGCAAATCACTTAATATCTGAGATTTCAAATCTTCATGAAAATAATTGCTTTTCCATATGTGGACATTGTGTTCAACAGCGTGTGAGGTATGTTTAGTACTTGGAACATAATCAATATTACTTTCTTCTCTGCAACCTGAACCATCATCTCCTTAAAAAACAAACATATATTAAGCATCTACTATATGTTCAGCTCTGTGATAGGCCATAGAAACACAAATCTTAAGAATTTGTCCTTTCCTGTAAGGAGCTCATAATCTTGTAACAAGAGCATACACCCTTGAGAACTATTTCTAAATTATATCCTATCTTCTATCCAAGGATAATGACCATCCATGCTCAGTTGTCAGATAGCATACTATTTTTATTTAGATTATAACATTTGACATATAGAACATGTACAAGCTTTTCTATACATCCTACTATTGTGAATGTTCTAAAAATACAAAACTTGACTTACTGTATATGCATTCCTAGAAAGTGGAATTGGTGGGCCCTGGCACAAGCATCAAACAATAAAAAAAAAATGTTCTGTATATGAAGGACTAAATCAACATTTATGTCTTCTGAATTATACAGTTTCCAATGCAATGTTGACTTTATAGCAGGTTCTCAAAAACATTAACTTTTATTTCTTCCATTTGCTTGCTTTGTTCAATTATTACTCTTTTATAGTCTGGTGAGATTTAACCTGAAGTCATTGAAAATTTATAAATGTGAAAAACTAAAATGTTTTTCTTGGCTAGGCATGGTGGCTCATACCTGTAATTCCATCACTCTGGGAGGCCTAGGAGAGAAGATGGCTTGAGGCCAGGAGTTCAAGACCAGCCTGAACAGCATAGAGAGACCATGTGTCTAGAAAAAAAAAAATTAAATAACAGGATATGGTGGCACATGCCTATAGTCCCAGCTACTAGGGAGGCTGAGGTGTGAGGATCCCTTGAGCCTAAGAGCTCAAGGCTGTAGTGAGCTATGATCATGCCTTTGCACTTCAGCCTGAATGACAGAGGGAGACCCCATCTTTAAAAATTAATACATACATACAATATAAATCTATAAATAAATATATGTTTCTCATTAGAATTAAAAAAACACTTTTTTCTCATTAGAAATAAAACAGCTAGAAATAGAAATACCATTCAACCCTGCAATAGCATTGTTGGGAATCTAACCAAAAGAGCATAAGACATTGTATTATAAAGACATCTGCACCCGAATGTTTATAGCAGCACAATTCACTATTGCAAGGTCATGGAAACAACCCAAGTGCCCATCAATTCATGAGTGGATAATTAAAATGTGGTATATGCTCACAATGGAATATTACTCCATCCTAGAAATGACTATGAGCTAACACCGTTTATACTATCCTGGATTAAACTTAAGCCTGTTATCCAAAGCGAGGCGACACAAAACATGGAAAATGAGCCCCACATCTACTCTCCATCAAATTGGTACTGACTGATTAAAACTATGGTTTTCAAATGGTGGCAATGCTCACCAGGGATTTTGTGGGGGGACCCAATCTTAGGGATGTGGCAAGCACTTCAGAGGGGAAGTGCATAACTCTAACCCTTCTTAGGGAGAGCCAAAGATATACAATGTAACCAAAATGTCAAAAAAAAAAAACAACTTTTTATCGGGTGGTGGGCAGGTGGGAGGGGGGAGGAGGAAAGGGGTGTATGTTTTTATAACGTGTGTGGTGCAAACCACCTGGGGATTGGACACATGGGGCGAGGGAGGGGGCAGGGGCAATATTTGTAACCCTAACAATATTTGTACCTCCATAATATGATGAAATAAAAGGGAAAAAAATAGTGTAAAGCACAGCAAAAAAAAAATTCTAATCTTTTATATATAATTTTATACACATCTCTGGATGTAATAGAGGCAAAATAAAATTCCGGCTTCACTATTAAAAAAAAAAAAAAAAGAAAGAAAGAAAACCCTTTTTTCCCTATGTCTGGTTCCTGGGCATTTAAGGATGCATCATCCACTTAAATGGCAATTTTAAGAAAATATGAAACTCTTGTCATTAGTATTACCCAGAAAAGATTGGAAAAAATAAATCTATTTTTTAAAAAACTATGCTGGATATTATCTGTGGTAAATAGAATAAATATTGAGCCCTCCGAAAAATACCCATGCCCTAATCTCAGAAACATGTGACTTAATTACTGCACATGGCAAAAAGGACTTTACAGATAGACTTAAGGTTATGGACTTTGGGATGTGGAGATCATTCCGGCCTTTCATATGCAGTTGATCTGATCACATAAATCCTTAAAAGGGGAGAACATGCTATCCTCTGAATGTGTCCCCCACAAAGTATCATGTATTGAAACTTAATTACCAATGTGATAGTATTAAAAGGTTGGGCCTTTATTAGGTAATTAAGTCATGAGAATGAAGCCTTCATAAATAGGACTAGTGACTTTATAAAAGAGGCTGAAGAACACACCCTAGCCCATTCTGCCCTTTTTCTCCTTGAGGACACAGCAAGAAGGCATCATCTCTGAAGCAGAGTAAGCCCTCACTAGACACCAAATGTACTGGCATCTTGATCTTGGATTTCTCAGCCTTCAGAACTGTAAGAAACAAATTCCTATTATTCATAAATTAGCCACCCTAGGATATTTTGTTATAGTAGCCTGAATGAACTAAGAACCTTTTCCAGCTATGGTCAGAAAAACAGATGTGAAGACCAAAGAAGAATTAGAAGAGACCAAAGAAGAATTAGAGAGACCAAAGAAGAATTAGAGAGACACCACCTTGATTGAGGAAAACTAGTTATAGGACAAGTAATGGTGGAAGTCTTTAAAAGTTGGATAAGATAAAAAAAATGGATTCCCTATAGAGCTTCTTAAAAGGAATGCAGCCCTGTCAATACCTTGATTTTAGCTTAGAGAGATTTATGTGGGTTTTTTCTTACTTACTGAAGTATATGGTAATAAATTTTTTCTGTTTTAAACCACTAAGTTTCTAGCAGTTTATTACAGCACCAATGGAATAATAATACAGTTAACTGATTTTCCACAATTGTGTAAATTTAAAAATGAAATTTGGACCTTGGTAAAATTATAAATGCAATGTTAAGTATAATTGTAGGGTTATACATTAATGAATATTCCTTTAATATTAAATTATAAATATCATTGATATACTGTATGTAACAATTAATTATTGAGATAATTAAAATAAATCTTTGAATAAATACATAGATAGATTTTGTCTCTTTGTTCCATGTTTCCTTTGCTTTAATATCACTTTTAACAGAGCTATGCTAATTATTTTTTTCAATGGGGCTATAAAAGATTTAATCTGATTAAAATCACATGACTAAAAGTAATTTTAACTGTTAAAAATAAAAGGACATTATATTTAAAAGATAATTTAAATATATAATTTCATATTAAATGAATTTTTGAATAAGACAATCTCTAATTCATTTGAATTTGCATTTAGGCCAAAATATAGCTTAATATTATAAACCATAAAAAATTAGTTCATCACCTTAAAAAAGTTCTTGCATGGTAACATGTGCATTGTTATAAAACCTCATTTATAATTAAAAAATTAACATATGGAATATTAAAGGGTCTCCTGGCAAACTGAAATTTCTGACTTCAAAATGGATAAATTTGGGGGCACATAAAACATACCAAGATTAAACTATGAAGAAATAGAAAATTTGCACATACCAATAATGAATGAGGAAACTGAATCAGTAATAAAAATTCTTCCATCAAAAAAGCTCAGCTCTTGATGGCTTCACTGCTAAATTCTAGTAAACATCTAAAGAACAACTAACATCAATTCTCAAATTATTACAGAAAACTGAAGAGGAGGGAATATTCCAAATCCATTTTATGAAGCAAGATTTACCCTGATTCCAATACCAAACAAGGACACAACAAAAAGGAAAAACTATAGACCTATATTCCTGACGAACGTAGATGCAATAATTCTCAACAAGACACTAGCAAATCAAATTCAATAGTGTATTAAAAATATCATTCACAATGATCAAGTGGGATTCATCCCAGGATCAAAAGGGTGATTCAACATCTGCATATCATAAATGTGATCTACCAAATTAACAAAAAATAAAAAGAATAGCCACATGATCATTTCAGTAGATGTAGCAAAAACAGTTAACAAAATTCAACATCTCTTTATGTTAAAAAAAACTATCAAAAATTGGACACAGAAAGTATGTAGTTCAACACAATAAAGGACAATTATGACAAACCCACAGCTAATTGATGGGAGAAAACTGAAAGTTTTTTCTCTAAGATTAGGATAAAAACAAGGATGTTCACTTTCACAACTCCTATTAAATGTGGTACTGGAAATTCTAACCAAAGCAATTAGACAGGAGAAAGAAATAAAACATATCCAAGTTGAAAAAAAAAATTATCCATGTTTTCAGATGGCATGTTTTTATGTATAGAAAACTCTAAAGAATGGACCAAAAACTGTGAGAACTAATAAACAACTTCAGCAAAGTCACAAATCAACATATAGAAATAAGCAACTTATTTCTACACTAATGATGAGCTATCTTCAAAAAAGACAATTAAATTTACAATAGCTAAAAAAGTATGATGCTTAGGAATAAACTTAACCAAGGAAGTGAAAGGTGTCTACACTTATATTTTTTAAAAATGATAACATAAATTAAAGAAGATAAAAAATAAAAAATAACCCATATTCATGAATTGAAGAATTAGTATTGTTTAAATACCCACACTACCCAAAGCAATATACAGATTTAATGTAATCTCTAAACATACCAATGACATTTTTCACATAAATGGAAAAAAATCCTAAAATTTATATGGGACCACAAAAGACCCCCAAAAGGCAAAGCAATACTGAGCAAAATGAACAAAGCTGGTGATATCAGACTACCTGGTTTCAAAATATTCTACAAAATTACAGTAACCAAAGCAGCATGGACCAATGTGGGGGAAAAAAAAGAGAGAGACAGCCCAGAAATAAATTCACACACCTACAGCTAACTTATTTTTGACAAAGGTGCCAAGAATATCCATTGGGAAAAAGGCAATCTCTTCAATAAATGGTGTTGGGAAAATTGGATAGCCACTTCAAGAAGAATGAGACTCCTACCCATAGCTGTATTCAAAACTTAACTTAAAATAGATTAAAAACTCAAATATAAAAATCTAAAACTATGAAACTACAAAAGAAACAAGAGGAAACACTTTGCAAGTGAGCAGGGAATTTTTAAATAAGACCTCAAAAGCACACACAACAAAATCAAAAATAGACAAATAAAATCACATCAAATTGAAAGTTTTGCAGAGAAAAGAAACAATTAACAAATTGAAGAGAAAACCTATAGAATGAAAGAAAATATTTGCAAACTATACATTTGACAAGGGGTTAATATCCAGAATATATTAAGAACTCAAACATCTCAAGAACAGCAATAATGCCAAATGACTCAAAAAATGGACAAAACACCTTAATAGACATTTGTCAAAAGAAGACATACAAATGGCCAACAGGCATATGAAAAAATGCTCAATATCACTAATCATCAGGAAAATGTAAATCAAAACCATAATGAGAGAGTACTTCACTCCAGGTAAAGTGGCTATTGTCAAAAAGACAAAACAAGTGTTGGCAAGAATGTGGATATAGGAAACACTTACACACTGCTGGAGGTATTGTAAATTAGTACAGCCACTATGAAAAACAGTATAAACATTCCTCAAATAAATAAAAATAGTACTGACATGATCCAGCAATCTCATTACTCAGTATGTATGCAATAGAAATAGAATTGGTATATTGAAGAGATATCTGTACTCTTATGTTTATAGCAGCACTATTTCAAATAAACAAGATATAGAATCAAACTACATGTCCAAGTGTCCAACATCAGATGAATGGATAAAGAAAATGTACATATATATATATACACATACACACACACACACACACATATATACACACCAGTGGAATATTATTCAGCCATAGAAAATAATAAAATCCTCCAATTGTTACAATATGGATGGATCTGGAGGGCACCATGCTAAGTGAAATAAGCCAGCCACAGAAAGACAAATACCTCATGATCTCACTCATATGTAGAATTAAAACAAACATAAAGCATCGATATCCTAGAAGCAGAGAGTAGAACAGTGGTTACCAGAGACTGAGAAGGAGAGTGGGGAAGGAAGGATGGAGAGAGATTTGTTAATGGGTACAAAGTGACAATTAGATAAGAGATATAAGTTCTTGTGTTTTATTGCACAGTAGAGTGGTGACGATTAATAGTAAGATGTATATCACAAAATAGCTAAAAGAGAAGCTTTCGGATGTTATCATGAAAAGATGATAAATGCATAAGGTGATAGATACACTAACTACCCTAATTTGACCATTTTATATATACATATATAAAATGTATATATATGTATTGAAACATCAAGTTGTAGCCCATAAATTGGAACAATTATAATGAGCTGATAAAAAAAATAATGAATATTAAAAAAATAAAAGCTAAAACTAAACAAGCTTCTATTTAAAATCGACTTCACTATTATGAGGGACAAGAGATTCTGAATGGTAACAAACTTCTCAGTATTAATTTTTACCAATAATAATTAAAGGTATAAAGTATAGGTGTATGATGCTATTAGACCTGCTTCTATTTCCATGATTTTTGTCTTCCTCATTTCATCACCATTTGATTTACTGATAATCCTAACTAAAATATCAATTTTCACATATTTTGAGCCAATAGTATTAAGGATGTATATATGCTTTAATTATTGTACTATTGGACAAGTACAGTGGTAGCCAAGTTACTTAATAATCATTGTATTCAATTCACATCTACAATAAGAAAAGTAAATTTTAACTCAAATAGAAAATGAATTAAATAAAAGGTTATTTGTAAATGATTAATAGCTTAGTACATGGTTTCCTATATAAATTTATTAATTCATTTACCTTTTATTTATTAATATTTGATAAATAAATTTATTTTATTGGAGATTAAATATGTGGGGATATGTAAATGAACATGGCACCATTAACTAACCGGGAGCTCATAATCTAACATAACAGAGACAACATCAAACACAAACACCACCACCACCACAGTAACCAAAAAACACCAAATGCATCAACCCTCCCATTATTATTCAGTGTTCATTTTCTCATAGGCATTCAAGGGTAGGAACTAAAAATACTTAGTAGAGATAAATGGCCAATTATAAAACAGGGACTAAAATAATCTAATACATTTAGATGTGGAAAATAAAACATTAAAATTTTAAATTAAATTTAAATTCTTTAAAAAATATTCTAAAGAATAATTCTGCTATATAGCCAATACAATCATAGCCTATAATAGTTGACATATAGGTGTATCACTAATGGATAAATGATGACATATCCCTACTATACTCTATGGTATAATAGTTCCAAAGTTAGTTGAAATAGTATTGGAAACCACTTTTGAAGTGAATATTGATAACAAGGATTTTTGCTGTGAAATGCAGGTAGTGTCTTTAGTGACTTGAAAATTATTTCACAGAACAAGGTAGTTTAAAAGAACTAGGTAGAGTTAGCATTGGATATTTAAGAGGGGCCAAATAACACTCTTCAAATTTTTGAGGAAGTGTCATTTGAATGATGGAAACCACTTAATCTATATTTCATCAGAGACAAAAGTTAGAAGAGAGGGCATATCTATAGAGAGAGTCATCTTCTTATTAAAAGGGAAAAAAATGGATTTCTAACTATTAAAGTTACCTTACAAAGGAATGGGAAGCTACATAAAGTAGTCAGCTCTATCCTGGAAGGATCCACACAGGGCCTGGATGTGTTTCCAGGGCAAAAGCATTAAACAACAAAGTTATAATATGCTCTTAAATTGAGCTAGATAAAACTTAGATTCTCTTTCTTCCTTAAATCTTATTATTTGATATCTCTGGTAGTTACTATAGATAAATATTCTTTTTATAAATGTATTATGCCTACTCTACATAGACACTTGTAGACAAGTGTCCCCTGACAAGTTGGAGAGGGGAATAAGATGAATATCAGACAATTCAGTGAATTGATGAGTTATAAACTCAAAGATTCACTACTATGCCTGCTTATTCTTTTATGTTAAACATATAAACACAATTATTCTTAAGAACTTTGTTCTCTTTTATTTTTCTACCCCAAAGAATGCTGCTATAGAGATAACCAGGAAAATTATAAAAGACAAAACTTGAACTGTTCCAGAAACACATGAGGAGGTTAAAAGCCTCTCTGATCTTTGACACTTTATTCAAGTGGAAAAAGGTTTTCATCTTCAGTTTGTGACTTTTTAATCTTTATTACGCCACTCATGACAGCTCATCAATTATAAGAAATACTTTTGGAAAGGTCCTTAAAACTCTGTGAATGATAATATTAATAATTCTTTCTATAAAAAGATGAGCTATTATATTTGACAAAGGGTACATATCCATTAAATTACTCTACCCTCTCCCCCTCCCCACTCCATAACACCCTCAAAAGGACGAGCCTGAAATGTGAGCAGTTCACTGCCAGACTCAAGAAAGATATGATAGTTACTGCCTTTGTGACTTTGGTAATGTCAGGTAAACATTCACAGCAATTTGTATTTTATATTTTGTTGACTATAAGGTGATTTATAATAGTGGTAACACAACTTATTGAAATTTGTATTAGAAAAAAATCTACAATCTCATTAATATGCTAAATAAACCTAATTTAATAAGTAAAATATCACTAAAAATTTGGTAATGAACATTATAATTCTAACAAGTCCCCCAATCCTAGTCTTGCTTTCAGAACAAAAACTTTCTAATTTTCAGTTCTTTTTTGTAGATCTTTCCTCCATATTTCTAAATAATATACTTCTATTTACTTTTTTTTTAATTTAGGTATTTTAAAACTTATTTATTAGTCTCATATTATGAGAAAGGAGGATTATCTCTGCTTCAACTTTCCATTTACTTGTCTCTCAATTTCTTGGATAATTATATTCTAATTCAATTAAATAATTAGTACGAATTTGTGCTGGTATGACAACATAAATACTGGACAGTAGTAGTGAACTAAATGTAGATTTCTTATTTTTTATCATGGGAATAATAATTCCCTCATTTTTATTTTAATATCTTTTTATACAATTCTTAATTGTTCTTTGTTTCCTCTCTTAATATTTACAGGTCTTTGCCAAATCCTTCCATATCTGGTATTCTGGGATTCCTACTGCCCACTTGTCCCATCCTGTGTCTTCTTTTGTTTATGCTTCTCATTTATTTGGTGAGGAATATTTTTCATTCCTTTTTAAGAAAAAGAAAGCATAATTTTGAATCTTTATCTAAAAATTTATTTAGTTGATAAACTGACTAGGTCAAAAATTCAAATCATCATTCAGAATTTTGAAGCCATAGCTCCTATCTATGCTTTAAAAAAATATTTCAGTGCTGCTTTTTACAATGCAGATATTATTTCATTGCTCATTTTAATCTGTGAACCTTTTATTACTCTCCCTGAAGTATTTTAGCATTTATAGTATTTTAAAATGTTGAAAAAATACCTTTGTGTGGTTTTATTTCCCCTCTTATATTGTAAGCAACTTTAAATAAACTCTTTCCATTTAGATTTAATTACAACAATCCTGGCAAGTTCTCTTGAATTACTCCATTGCTATCTCCTTCCTTCTGGATTGCCTGTGACTCCTTGGAATCCCATTAGTCTGATATTGGATCTCCTGGGCTGTCAAATGTCACATCTCTCCCTTCAAGTGTTTCATGAATGCTATTAATAGATTGTTCTTGTCCATTATTTCCTTGGTTATTGCCAAGTATCTCTATTTTTTTATTTTAAAAATGCACATAAAGGATTGCTGAACTCCTTAATTCTGCCTTCTAAATTTTTTCACAAGATTCAAGTATGTGTGTGTGTGTGTTTGTGTGTGTGTGTATGTAAAATCTCTTTACCATTCCAATATAGAAGTAATTTCCTCTGCTTTATATTCTAGTTCACTGATATTTTCTTTTGATACATAGACCCTGTTGTTTAATCCTTCAATGAGTTTTAATTTTGATTAAAATATTTTCATTTCTAAAAGTTAATTTTGACTACCTTTTCATAACTTGTTATTTTTTTTTACTGTCATTAAAAAACCTCATTTATCTCAATTATAGAATCTTATTAATCTGGATAGTCTTATTCACATTACTTTATTTTTTAATATTTTATAGTATCAGGACACAGTTTATGAATGCTAATGGTGTATTCCTTCTGTACACACATTGTAATTGTGTATGACACTGTCTCTTCAAAGTAGTTTTTATCATTTTGTTTTTCTGGAGCCAGTAGACTTATCATGAGCTCAGGGAAAATTTCTTGATAGTATCCTTCAATATTTGTATCAGTTGATTTGATAATTATATATACTTAATTTCTCAGGAGAGTTTTCACATTAATTAACTAGCATATATTTAAAAAATCTATATTTTTTGTTCTATTTTATTTCTTAGGACATGAATGTATTGACTGTATTGTTCATTTGTTTATTTTAAATTAGTTTCTGCACCCTGTGTCTCTGTTTCATCCAAGTTTCTTTTATTATGAGAGTGTTTTTTTTCCTTTTGTCTCATTCTTGTTAGATAATTCCTTAAAATACTGGTGATAATCAGATCTCATTTAATTCACTTCATATTCAAAGTAAGAAATAAAAACTTTGAAAGTTTACTTTCACAGGAAAAAATCTATGTGCTGTTAGTGAAAGGTGACAAGAGTGATACCATATTTTTGTCAAGTGCCCACCAAAAACACTTAATGAATGCATTCCTCTGTGATTCCAGCCATCTTCTATTTGGAGGCCAATCTTTTGGTTGCTGTCATTCTTAGTATAAAAAGAAAGATCAGTGAGTGATAGTTTCACTGATCATCATGTAGAATTTTACTTGTCATCAGAAACTTTCCTTAGCCATAAGCAAGAATTTTACATTCAAGTATTGGTTTACTTCAATCACTTGGATGTGTGCCTGTAAGAAGTCATCGACAGTATTACATCTATCTTCTATCATCCAAAATGTATTGATTTTGTTTACTCTGTTTGTATTCATACTTTCTCTTATATACTAATGTCTTCAACTTTATTTTTATTTTAGTGAAGTTTCAAGAGGGAAAAGACCATTATCCTAAATGAAGTATCTCAAGAATGGAAAAAGAAACATCACATGTACTCTCTATTAAATTGGAACTAACCGATGGGCACATGTGCACAGAGGGAAATAAAACTCATTGGAAATCAAGTTGGGGGAGCAGGGAGAAGGAAAAGGGCAAAAAACCTATCTAATGGGTACAATGAACACTATTCAGGTGGCGGGCACACTTATAGCTGCAACTCAAGCATTACAAAAGCTTTTCATGAAACAAAAACATTTGTACCCCCTTAATATTCTGAAATAAAAAAGAAGAAAAAATACAAAACAGAATTAAACACACATGGCAAAATTGCCATCATTAATTAGAAGTCATATTTAGGCATAATTAGAAGTCATAAGCTTTTTTAACCTTTGCATCTGGATGTAAGTAAAAGCCAGGAAGAACTAAGGAACTACCTACTATATATATGACTCTAAAAAAACTACAACTATGAAATTAATAACAGATTTTTTCTATTCAAAGGAACATTTGCCTAATCTGATATTATATATTTAACCCAAGAAATATTTATTCTTTCCTTTTCATATTAATATGTCCTCATTATACTCCCTGCCCCACTTTATGTAAATTTAGTTGCTAATATTCAGTTCTCTAAGGAATATTTCTGTAATCACATTTCAGTAATAATGTGTAAAGCCGCATCATATAGGACATAACCCACTTTTGTAAGTCAATATCACATTTTAAATAATTTATTTTTTATTTCTCATAACTGTCAGACTATCATTAAAAGAAGGAATCAAGTCTTTGAAGATAAATGCCTGTATAATATCTATGACAAACATTATGATGGATCACTTAACTCCCGGAAGTCAATTGTGCAGACTTTTACACAGACTCCCTTACACTGATAGCATATTCTTCAATTTCATTAAGTACTCCAGAACTTAGACATGATCATACTATTGGCAATTGGTAAAAGAACCAACCCAGCTCACCCAAGTGAATCTGTAGATTTCTTCTGTTTAGCCAAATATTGCCATAAAGCTCCACCACCAAATATTATCTTTGAGAAAGTCATTCTACTTATCATGTCAGTACTGTCTTCCTCAATTCCTACACATTATTGATTTCTGGGTCCTTATAAGGAGACAGATGTTGAACCTGAATAATTAAATTCAATAGTCATTTCTGTCTATACAATTCCATAGTTTTCCAGTTCAGTCCTCACTTTTCAATTATTCACAAGTTTTAAAATTAACTAAAAGAAACAATATTTCAAAAAGATGTTCTAAATTATTTTTAATATCCTTTAACATTTATTAAATTTACATATTTTAGTTAACCAACTATCACAAAAAAATAGCTAAGTGACATGCCCAACTGCATATAACCAGTTAATGACCAGAAACCATAATTTAAAAAAATTTTTTTAAAGAAATTTACAGTGTATTATGATAAGCAATTAAAGAAGCCTTAACAAATCCATGTCAAAATTAAGTGATTTTTTTTAATTAATGGAGTTCTTCTATTGAGATATATACATACATAGTGAGAATGGCAATTTATGTATTTGTTACTGAATTAAATAACATACAAATAGCATCAATGCAGTTCAATGACATTTTAAAGAATAAAATGTTATAAAGTTTTATACTACCAAATTAGAACTCAATAAGAAAATGTTTGTTTAGAAAAGAAGATTCAATTCAAGTTATTTTTTTTTATTTTTTGCCTACAAAAACAGAATAAAAAATGAATAATAAAATTCATTCACCAACAAATATTGAAGCAAAGTCCTGACAATATTGAATTTATCATTGGATGGGCCATCTGGAATTTTGTAAATAAAGTAAAATTATTTTATTATACTCTCTATACATTTGCTGAAATTGAAATAGATGCATTTTTAGTATAGCACATAAATGTAGAATATTAAATTGTTCTAGCATTGGTATTTTAAATTGTGGAATTTGAAATCACAGAAAATGAAGATTTCCATGTATGCATGGCATTTATACCCTAAAATGTAAACTCTATGTGTAGAATAATGTTTACAAACTGTGCTAGACCATTGCCTTTCTTGGAAGTACATTCTTCCAGACGTAGAAGTGTGTTTCAGAGCTTCTTTTTAAACACCTTGCCATGTAGTTGACCCTTCTGCAGGTCTATCACTGTGCTACTCTGAGCTGTGTGATAATCATAATAGCAACTGGATTCGCTTTTATGACAAAGGACTATATAATGTGAAAGTTGTCAAGCAGCAGAAGGTGGAGGCAATAAAAAATAGGCTGAGATTAAAAACTCTATACATTTTTTGGTAGAAACTGCTGTATAATAAAACAACTAGACTAAGATAAAAACATCTGCATTTCCATAAAAATAACATTATCATGGGAAACATATCATCTTCCTTGTCATCATTACATTTTAAGGACAAGCATAAAGAATCTATGACTCTAAAACTGAACTTTCCCTGGAAGGAAGAGTGATGGTATGAAACTTAATGACTGACCCATATTCAATTTGATTTGATGCAGTTCAACAAATATTCATTGAGTGCCAAGTACAAGACATTGGACCAGTCATTTTGAGAAGCACTCTGATGAATAAGATGTATAATGATAAATATAGCAATGTCATTTGCTCCAATAGAGGAGATGACTGACATACTCACATTTATGTATATAGCAATATGGAATGCCATATATGTTGTAAAACAAACAAAGGGTTTAGAGAATGTTAAATTATCCATGCAAGACGTATATCAATATAAAGTGAAAGGCTTCATAGTATATTATTTACCTGGCTGAGCACAGTCTAAGAATTAGAATATTGGTTGTGATATTACCAGAAGAGATTTTCCAACAATGTCCTTATGAAAATATTAAACAAACAGATAAATACATGAAAATGACTAGCTGTATTGTACATAAGGCTCTGACATTAATTTGAAGTTTCCTAGTTTAACAGAGCTAGTATGGTTTTGAAAAACATGGTGTTACCATGGACACTTGTACAGGTTGTCATGGGAACAATTTGTAGTGGCACTTCACCCTAACTTAAAGGGTAAAAGAAAGTTTTAGGAATGATACAGAATGTAATCTATGACCTAAACAACAAATAAGAGTTATTCAAGGAAATAACTCACAAGGGAAAGCATCAGGTGTTCCTTGTTCAAAAACTAGAAACAAGCAAAATCATAAAACTTTCTGAAAACTGTAATGCAATCTTAGATGGGGTAAAAGCATAAAGGTCTTAATTAAGGTTTGTTAAGTGTATGAATGAACATTTTCTCAAGGTGACAGGATTTTAAGTAGGAAAAAAGAAATGATCAGATTTTTCTTTAAAATGAAACGTTTGTATTTGACCAATATAATTATATAGCTCAAGGAAATGTATTATGCATAGACATGTTTAGGGATATTGTGAGTAAAATATTTTCCACATTTGTTAGCATTTGGATTTGAATACTGACTATAATAGTTATGTGCCTAAAATATTCAGATTGATAGCATATAGTTATGATCATAAATCAGGAGAGATGTACCAGTTTTATTAATATAAGTAAGGATTTCCTAAGAGAAAGCATATCAGTTTTATATGTAAGGGTTTCATAATGTTTATAAATATTGTAACTGACTATATCCCTCAAATAAAGATTTGAACTTTGAGGAAAACCTACTGAATAGAGAAAGATATTTAAGGTATCTGGCATAGATAGACTTAGATATCTCTTTTAAAGATAAAATCGATATTTAGATTTTATAATTTTTTTCCAGTGACACAATGAATGAAAAATTATTTATGCCTTTCTACAAATTTATACTTGATTGATTCCTCCAAAATATAATAATGAGATTTTTCCTCTTATTTTCTCTTAAAGCAGAAGAGGGCTGACTCAGTTTGGGATTTTCTCTCTCTTATTCCTCCCCACCTATTTTAGCCTACCGAAATTCACTTCTTTTTATTTACTGAATATATTCCACATTGTTTCATTGAAGACTGAAGCTTCAATGACAAATTTTCTATGATTCCAGTAAACTTGCTTAATCATTGCAATGCTTTTGGATATTTTATTATAACAATGATAAATGTGATCGTTTTGTGCCAAAAATGTTTTGATATTTTCAAATATCATGTAAATTCCATTTTAAACTGATTGATTGTTATAAACATTTCCACCTACTTTTAGGGCATATCTGACATAGTCATCGTGAGATCATTGTCATTGCTAAATGCTGTTCCTCTTTTAATGATTGATGTGTAGATCACACTCTACTTAAATTCAAGTACATAGTTCAAATCCTAGTTGCTCTATTCTAATCATAAATTCTGAAAAATATTGTGCTTTTAGACAGTCTTAATGTCACATTTTTATCTCAGCATGTAAGAGTTAACAAACAACAACATAGGTACAAACGTTTTGACACTTTTCTCATTAAAAAGTGAGGTCCATACCCTACCCCAAACCTTCTTGAATCTAAATGGAGTTCCATGAAAGTTACATTATGTAACAACTTCATGGCTTGGTCATCAAAGGTAATGGAGCACCCGCTTTGTTCACTGGAAACTTCCTGGAGTTCTAAGCTGCCTTGTAGGAAGGTTAAACGTAGAGAAGTCATCATGCGATAAAACAAACAAACAAACAACAACAACAACAACAAAAAACCAAGCCACATGGTGAGGCTTCATGTTGATGTCCTAGCAAGGGCTCCAGATTAGCTCATTGCTGACAGCTAGTATCACCTGCCAGTCTTGTGAATGAGCAGTCTTGAAGACTTATCCCTGTTGAGACAGCCTCCACTAAAACTTTGCTATCACCTCATGGGAGATACCAAGCAAGAACTACCCAGCTAAATTCTGTCCCAAAACTGACTTGCCACAATGTGAACAAGATAAAATAATTGTTTTAAGCTGTTAAGTTTTACAGTATCTGTTATACAGCAGCAGTTACTCTAACACCTCACCACCCTTTATTTTATAGAATTATGGATTTGTAATTTACTACTAAAACTCCTAGTTATAGAAATAAAAAGGATGAAGGAACACATTAAATATTATATATATAAATAAATTCTCAGTAGATTTAAGAAAATAGATATCATAAAAAGTACCTTCTGCTACCACAATGGGATAAAGTTAGAAATCAATAATAGAAGTAGAACTAAAACTTTCATATATTTGTGGAAATAAACTAATACACTTTCAAACAACCAATGGATCAAATAACAAACCAAAAGTGATGTTAGAAAATACTTAACAGATGAATGAAAATGAAAACACAACTTTCAAAACTCATGAAAAGCAGCAAAATTATTTTTAAGGGGAAGATTTATAGCTATAAATGCTTACGTTAAAAAACAAGAAAGATCTCAAATAACCAACCTAACTTTATAGCCTAAGAAGCTACATAAAGAAGACAAACCAAAACCTGGTTCTTCGAATGGATGAACAAATTAACAAAATTGACAAATCATTAGCTAAGGAGTGTAAAATGGTACAGACAGTGGAAAACACTATCGCGGTTCCTCAAAAAAATTAAAAATAGAATTAACATATGATGCAGTAATTCCAGTCCTGGATATGTTCTAAAGGAATGAAAGCAGGATCTCAAAAATATATTTGCATACTCATGTTTATAGCAGCATAATTCACCATAGCTGAAATGTGAAAGCAGCCCAAGTGTCAAGTGTCTACAGCTAAATGGATCAACAAATGTGGTGCAGACATACAATGTAATATTATTCTGCCTTATAAAAGAAAGACATTCCTATAATCCTAGCACTTTGTGAGGCTGAGGCAAGAGGATTGCTTGAGGCCAGGAGTTTGAGACCATCCTGAACAGGAGCAAGACCCCCATCTCTACAAAAAAAAAAAAAGAAAAAAAAAAACATAGAAAAACTGGCCTGACGTGGGGCATGCCTGTAGTCTCAGCAACTGGGGAGATTAAGGCAGGAAGATCACTTGAGCCCAGGTGACAGAGCGAGATCCTGGATAAAAAAAAGAAAAAAGGAAAGTAAAAGAAAGAAAGAAAGAAAGAAAGAAAGAAAGAAAGAAAGAAAGAAAGAAAGAAAGAAAGAAAGAAAGAAAGAAAGAAAGAAAGAAAGAAAGAAAGAAAGAATATCTGAAATGTTTTCAACATGGATAAACCTTGATGAGTATATTACACTAAGTAAAATAAGCCAATTAAAAAAAGATAATATACACAAGACAATATATAAATAGCAATTTATATAAATTAGAAGAGTAGTCAGAAGACACAATGGTGCATTAAATAATGGTGAAGATGACATACTTTTTACCTTCTCATATTTCTAAATAAAATGACTAAAAGTAAAGTTGCTCCAATAATTTCAAGGTTATACTACCTGTTCCAAATTTGGAAATTACTGTGGCAGATGCTAAGCCAATATTTTTGGCAGAAGTATAGAGATTTGTTATTTATTTCTAATAAACCAGAATATTTTCAAATATTATAACATATGATCAAGCCCCCATAGATACATAAAATAAGTGATTGTATTACCTATTTATTTGATTCTAGTATGTACAAACAATAGCAGATTGTTCGATTCTCTGTGGTTTCTATTTATTTCCTCTATAGAATAGCTTCTGGTTCTAGTAATTAAAAATAAGTGGAGTCTTTCTGATCGAACTACACTCATTGGGGTACTCTCCTGCTTACTACATTAATTATGCCAATCTGTTACAGGATACACAGTGAAGAAGATAATTTTGAATTAGGTCAGTCTCATGACACAGAAGCAATTCCTATTAAAAATATAGTTTACTATTATAAAATTATAATCATAAAATTTTCATATTATTTTAATGCATTTTATACTTTAGTCTGTAAAGTTCTATAATTTTAACTTCAGCACATTAATGTGGCATACCTAATGAATATTATGGAAAATATAAAATATAAATAATAAATTATAATTTAATAACCTTCCAATAAGCAGATTGTAATTTTTATATATTTATTACCTGTCATATAGATTAAAAATATCAAAATCAATCATAGGGCTATTATGAGTTTTCTTTTTTGCCTGCTTTTTGAATATGATAAAAAATAATATTGATATTTATCATTCAAATGTTTGCATATTTTCACAAAACATCAAACAGTAAGTTATAAAAGGAAACTATAAAATGATTTTTTCTAGATCTTTATTGATTTAGTTTAGATGTTAAATGGTAGTTGAAAATTATATACTAGAAATTACCTAATTTACAAATAATTTCTTACACTGGAAAAGCCCAATAACATCTTTTCTATTCTAGTGTTTTTACTATGTAGAAATTTATGAATCTATGGAAAGTACATTTCTAGCACTCTGTGTAACTTGAGAAAAGATAACCAATTAAAAGTAGTTAAGAATTTTTTGTTTGACATTTGTTATTCTTTTTATTATTGAACTAAAGGAGTTAAAAGAAATGTGTATGCGTGTGCACACACAAACACACAAGTAAATAGTTTTCATTAATGAAATTTTATTGACTATTATGTCACATGAAAAATAATAACACCAAGAATATAAACTACTCAGTTAATATACTTAAGACAGAGGATTGGAATACTTAAATCATCTTTAACATAGAAACATAATATGTTGGACTATGTGTAGCCATGTGTATATCTATCACCCATGAACTCTTATTTCTTTAATTTTTGAATTATACCCTAAAAATCAATTTGACTGATGAACATTAATTCAATTGCTATTTTGCTAATCTACATAAATGCCATCAGTATTTCAGTCAGGAAAAGAACCTGTAGACTCAGGAAAGTGATCAGGATTATTTCTTATGCTTAGCATGTGTATATATATCTTGAGGCTTTGTTATTTATTATAATATATTGTTTTAAATTAATGCCCAAATGTTAAATGCACAAAAGTACACTAGTCTCAAAAGGTCTATTTTCATATTATAGAAAATATTACATTATTAAATGTTTTGAAGAAGATTTTACCATATGCAATATAGTGTGGTATACATACCATATAAAGGACTCTATAATAATTTTTTACAAGATAGGAGAAGAAGAATTGGAAGAATACTAAACTATTAAAGTATTTTTTTCTATAGTCAACTAAGTTATTTAACTTCTTAATTAGTTCTTTTTGTCAGAGTGTAATTTTATGAAAGAATTTTTAGGTTATATTTCAACGATCACTGACAGAATTTCAATTATTTGATTGAAAGTTTGGCCCTCTGTGTATGAACAAGCCTGACCCTAAGTCTTACTGACAAGGTTTAAGACAGTCAAATACATCTAAGGATAATAGACAGATGTTAGAATATTTAGTTCATCCCAAAAGAGTTCATTTTTTATATGAAGTTTTAAGAAAGAGGTAAGATAAGGAATGTGAACTCCATCTTCAAAATATGTAACTTCATAATAATGACAACAAATTTAAAAAGGATGACAAAGTTTAAACTTTATTACTTGTACTGTTTTAGGGCCATCAAATGTAGATTGCTATTTAAATCTATTTTAAGAATTATTACTTGAGCAGCCAATTTGTAGATGCTTATATTGTATAGATATGTTTTCTTTTTCCATTTATTAAAAGAGTGCCTGAAATACTGAGAATCATAAAAGAAGTGCTCATTCTGAAAGTAAAACACTAGCTCAATTATTTTTCTCTTTTTTATTTCAGCATA
Organism: Microcebus murinus; assembly: GCF_040939455.1. Taxonomy (NCBI): domain Eukaryota; kingdom Metazoa; phylum Chordata; class Mammalia; order Primates; family Cheirogaleidae; genus Microcebus; species Microcebus murinus. The sequence goes on from NC_134116.1 coordinate 47,987,692, forward strand.
TCATGGGGGTACAAATGTTTAGGTTACATATATTGCCTTTGTCCCACCTGAGTCAGAGTTTCAAACGTGTCCACTCCCCCAGATGGTGTACACTGCACTCATTAGGTGTGAATATGCCCATCCCTTCCTCCCCCTTCCCACCTCCCCTATACCCATTGAATGTTACTACTATACGTGGCATAAGTCTTGGTCAGTTAATACCAATTTGATGTGAGTACATGTAGTGCTTGCTTTTCTATTCTTGTTATACTTCACTTTGTAGAATGGGCTCCAGCTCTATTCAGGATAATTCAAGAGGTGCTATATCACTGTTGTTTTTTGTGGATGAGTTGTACTTCATGATATACATGTACCGCATTTTATTAATCCACTCATGTATTGATAGGCACTTGGGTTGTTTCCACATCTTTGCAATTGTGAATTGTGCTGCTATAAACATTCGAGTCCAGATGTCTTTTTTTTGATAGAATGTCTTTGTTCCTTTGTGTAGATGCCCAGTGATGGGATTGCTGGATCAAATGGTAGTTCTACTTGTGGCTCTTTAAGGAATCTCCATATTACTTTCCACAGAGATTGTACTGATTTGCAGTCCCACCAGCAGTGTGTGAGTGTTTCCATCTCTCTGCATCTGATGGAGCAGTTAAATTTTCCCTCCCTTGCATCTAGGACGGCTGGTGGGCTCCTGAGCTGCTCGAGAGACCTGCTAACACCAGCCCAGAGATGGCTGCCACCACTGAGCAGTGGTTCTTGAGAACCAGGCTTGAGAACCACCACTGAGCAGTGGTTCTTGAGAACCAGACTCTCAGCTCCCTCGAGGCACCTTCCACCCCGCAGATGCGAGCCAATTGGTAGGTGCCATACACCTTCATTCTCCCATTCCCGTTCCCTACCCTCCGTTGCCCAGAGAGACAATTTAGCCAACACCTGGAGGCATCCACAGGGAATGGGAAATTTCCTTTTGGGACCCTGCAGAAGACTGAGGGGCAGCCAGACTGTGAGCTCCCTACCTGCCATCCCTCCCAGGTGCTGCTTGCCTGGTGACTCAAGCAGAGTGGGGCAGATCCCGAGGCAGGGAGACATTGATCCAGCTTGGGCATCCTGTGGGTGACTTGAGACTGGCATTTTTCTCCCTGGCAGGGTCAGGGATTGACCTCTGGCATGGGGAGACCCGCCTGCGGGCCAGATCTCATAGTATACCCAGATCTCGATAGCATTGCCCAGGGGCACAGAAGAGATATTTGTGAATGAGTCTATTGAAGTGTATGTGCCTTCAGGAGCAGAACAGAGTGAGTCCTGGCTGCAGTGTGCTTAAGGGGCAACTCCCACAAGTTCAATCTTTATTGGGAAGGTGCTTCAATATGGGAAACAGCTCTGGAAAGCACCTGCCCCACTCCGTTCTTGGACTGAGGGACTTAAGCAGGGCTCTGTTCTCTGCTTTAGGGCATGTCAGACAGTTTCACAAAAGATGGAGTCTGGGGCTAAAGGGCAGTCAGCATAAGAAACATTTTAGTTAAGTGAGTAGAAAATGATTAACCAACGGTAATTTTCCAGGGTTCTTGACAAAAACAAAGAAATATTTTTAAAAAGAAATAATGCCACAAACTGATGTATTATAATACTGTAGTAGAGGAGATTAATTAGCTTCTATGTAGAAGAAGCAAAATAATATCCAAGAGTTTCAGCACTTATTAATGTACATTAGCAATAATTAGGAGTAATTTGAGACAAGAGTGTGAAATCCAGATGGCTGTAGAATGACTCCTTAAAGTCATTCATAGAATGTATTCTTTTTAATGATCTAAAGAATTGCTTGCAAAATGAGCATGGGGAAGATAACAATGACACTCAAACACACATTCTACTTTAATTTAACCTTGAATTCTAAGATGCTCCTTGCTGTTCTGACATGGAGAGTAGATCAAGTTGTTTGTTGTTGCTGATGTATCAAGTCACTTGAACATAGCAACTAGAATATGGTTTTAAAGACCCAGCAGCTAAGAAACTAAACCAGCTCATTCAAAAAATAAGTGCCTACTAAAAAATGACAGCCATTATCTATTTCTATATAAAACAAAAAAGAACGAATTTCAAAAAAGTTGTCTATTTATAACTTTTAAATGATATTCAAAGAGATTTTATAAATCATATTATGAAAAGTTACTTTTCCTTTCTTTATTGTTCCTTAGTCTCCCAGGTGTCCCTCCCATAGGCAAGTTATTTTTTACACATCCCCTTTCTTGTGTATCTTTTAAGAGAGAGTCTCAGCAAAGGCATGTATGCAACATTAAAAAGAAACAACACTAAGAAAAAAGTTCTGTATCAAAATCAGTAGGAATAACAAAAATGAGTTCTATACATCTATCATAGATCTTACCTTAGATGTTTTTGAAAGTAGAAAATTTAGGTGATTCTGTCCCTCAAGATTTATATTATAAAACTCCCTTTTCTTTCCCAAACCAACAGTGTTACAAGTGCGGTCCTCACACATAGAGCTAGCACATTTACGATTTAAATGGCACCTTAAATATTTACAAATGTTACCCTACAAAAACATGTTTTATAGTAGGTTGGTGCAATTTTTAATCATCATAACTAGGCTCAAGCACATCTTTATTAATCAAAATAGCAACCATTACAATCAACACATTTTTGCCAACAAGAAATAAGTTTGCTTAATCCTGCAGTCTAAATATTTGTCCTTAGGGATTTTGCGAACTCTTGGAAAGCATTTTCTGCATCTTGTTGGTTGTTGAAGCGTTTTCCCTACAAAAAGTTGTCAAGATGCTTGAAGAAATGGTAATCCATTGGCAAGAGGTCAGGTGAATATGGTGGATGAGGCAAAACTTTGTAGCACAATTCGTTCAACTTTTTAAATATTTTTTTTAAATTTCAGCATATTACATGAGTACAAATGTTTAGGTTACTGATATTGCCTTTGCCCCATCTGAGTCAGAGCTTCAAGCCTGTGCATCCCCCAGATGGTGCACACTGCACCCATTAGGTGTGAATATACCCATCCCATCCTCACCCCTCCCAACTGCCTTGACACCTGGTGAATGTTATTACTATATGTGCACTTAAGTGTCAGTCAATTAATAACAATTTGATGGTGAGTACATGTGGCGCTTGTTTTTCCATTCTTGTGATACTTCACTTAGAATGGGTTCCAACTCTACCCAGGATAATACAAGAAGTGCTACATCAAAATTGTTTTTGTGGCTGAGTAGAACTCCATGGTATACGTATACCACATTTGATTAATCCACTCATGTATTGATGGGCACTTGGATTGTTTCAACTTTTGAAACGTTGGCTGTGTGACATCTGGTCAGGCGTTGTGGTGGAGAAGAATTGGGCCCTTTCTGTTGACCAATGCTGGGTGCAGGCATTGCATTTTTTGTTATACCTCATTGATTTGCTGAGAATACTTCTCAGATGTAATGGTTTTTCTGGGATTCAGACAGCTGTGGTGGATCAGATCAGCAGCAGACTACCACATAGTGACCTTGACCTTTTTTTGGTGCAGGTTTGGCTTTGGAGCTTCTTCTAGGTTCAATCACTGAGCTGGTCATCACCAGTTGTCATATAAAATCTACTTTTCATTGCACATCACAATCAAATAAAGAAATAGTTTGTCATCGTGTACAATAAGATGACACTTCAAAATGAAGTGAAATTAATCAAAACATTTTGATTTTTGGTCAGCTCTTGAGGAGTCCACTCATTGAACGTTTTCACCTTTCTAATTTGCTTCAAATGCCAAACTGTAGAATGGTCAACATTGAGTTCTTTGACAACTTCTCATGTAGCTGTAAGAGGATCATCTTTGATAATGGCTCTCAATTGGTCATTGTCAACTTCCAATGGCCGGCCACTGCACTCCTCAACTTCAAGGAGGTCATCTCCTTTGCAAAACTTCTTGAACCACTACTGCAGCATATGTTCGTTAGCAGTTCGTGGGCCAAATGCTTTGTTGATGTTGCAAGTTGTCTCCACTGCTTTATGATCCATTTTAAAATCAAATAAGAAAATTGCTCAAATTTGCTTTTTGTTTAACATCATTTCCATAGTCTAAAATAAATATAAAATAAACAGCAAGTAATGTCATTAGCAAAAAATATATGCTAAATGCACATTAAAATGATGAAAAACATAACTACATTTATTTAAGTATGTATTCTAATATCAACTGGTAAATTTCAACAGTGTTAGAACTGCAGTTACTTTTGCACCAAGTGAATATTTTTTTTATATCGTATTATCTTTGCCCTTTTCATCTTTCTCTTCATCTTATTTTTCTCTCTAATGCTCTTGAACATTTTTCTCAGTACTTTATTTTATCCTGTCAATTTTTATTTCTCTTTCTTTATTCCAATTTTTCTTCTTTCTTTCCTTCTTTGCTCTCTTTCTTTTCCTTTCCTCACTTCATGAAGCTCACGTCTTCCAGAATACTCTCACAACACTTCCACTGTATTCTATTACAATACTTAATCTTTGATATTATGTCTCCTTGGGTTTATGTTGTTCACCCCCCATTTTTCTCTAAAGAGAAATTTATTTATTATTTCTCTAAAGAGAAATTTATTATTTCTCTAAAGAGAAATTCCACATTTGCTTATATTGGAATATAAGAACCTTTTATTTTATTTGCCAAATAGAATGCACTTAATAGTTATTGGTTTAAATTACAGATGATTAAATTTAACAGAACACAAATTTGAAGATATCTTTGTCATATAATAGGAATATTCGAATTATACTACATGTCCACAATAAGATATGTGAAACTAGTTAATGGAATCTAAAGCAAGATGGATTTCAATTTGATATGTGGATGGTGAAATAAGATGCATTGTATGGAAATAATAATTATTTCATGCGAATATTTAGGCAGTCTCTAGACAGCCACAGAGACTATGCTCTATGCATGAGATATAGGCATCTTTAGTTAGTTGGAACAGCTATCTAGAAGATGGTCTACTTTTTATTCTATTCTTCTTGAAAGCCAGAGAAAAACCTTAACCCTGAGTAGTTTATTTGGGATTGCAATTTCAGGAATTGGAACTAAGGGTCAGGTACATTATGGAGATGGCCATCTATTGGGGCTACTGTTTCCTCAAATTCTTATGCCCTTCTTAAAATTCCTATGAAATGTGTCTGAGAAAAGAAAGGTAAAGTATTTATTAACCCCTTCTCATGTGCCCTGATCAAATGTTACACCTGATGGCATGAATTTCTGGGCAACTACACTTACTTTGCTCCTACTAGTTACTCAGGCCTCTGGCCTGCCATACCTCAACTTCAGAATTCTGGATAGGAACCCACATAATTCCAAACTCTCAGATTGCATCTGTGTTAAAATGGTCAATATCTTTTTGATCTCCCCTTGGCTTCAGTGGCTAAAATATTAATAGAGTCTGAGAGGATGTGAAGTGGTTCCCAAGAGGCAACAAATTTCCTCAAAGGCTGAGATCCTATGCCTCCCCCAATGACTTCCACAGCAAATTAATATTAGTTAACATCTTTACTAATTATATATAGTTAATATGTGATGCTATGATAATTATGTCACTTCTACCTGAAACTATTTTATGTCTCTCTCATTTCCCTAAGAGTGTGTAAACTTTTAAATCTAGGGAGAAAAAAATATAAGTATTAGATACAAATAGCTTAGGTTTGAACTCTGCCTCTCCTCTCTGCTATCAGTAGAGACTGACTTCACAGGTCAATTTATTTTACTGCACCTCAGTTTTAACACCTCTAAAATAGAAAATCATAATAATCAACCTCACAGTATTATTATGAGTATCCAGTGTCATTAGGAGAACCAAATATGCGGCCCATAATCAGTGGACAACAAATGCTAATTTATTACTCTTCTCTCATCCTTTAGTCTATTTTCAAATCCTACATCCTCTCAAAAGTTCTCCCACTTCTATCCTTGAGAATTAGTATTTCTTATTATTTCTCATAACACATAATTTAACACACATAACATGCTATATGCTATTTTTAATATTATCAGTATTTTCTCACAAACAAAAACCTATGAACCAAAAAAACATCTTTCTAGTGATTCTGGGGTATACAATTGGTTTAGATTCAATGATTCTGGAGTAGAAACCATTGTTTTATCATCAGTAAAACACAGTAACATGACTTCTATAGATGTTCAATCATGTTTTCTAAAGAGTTATTTTTGAAGGTAACAGTATATAGCAATGAACATAAGCAAATAAAAACCTGAGCTAAAAATTTATTTTTGTAAGTTGAAATTGAGCAACACAATTGATAGTAGAAACTAATTAGTGCAGTGTTTGTTTTCATTTTCAGTTGTTATAAGACTGCATCAATCTATACAATGCCCTTTATAAGACAAGTTGGCATAAAAAATTTTCATAAAATTAAGCCTTTCAAAACAAGGTTGACAGTTTTAGCACTACATGATAGAGATAACTTTTATATTTTTAGAATAATCTAGCATTTTGAATTTAAAAAGTAAGTTATTCTCCATTAATTGCATTGTTGCAGTTATTTTCTTGAATAATTGTTGGCAGTCTCTTCTTATTTTATTCTGAATTCTTAGAAATACAAAGTTTCTCATATCATTAATATTTTAAATTTTTTTACAAGGATTTTCAATGAGAAATTTATTTCTGTTTTCATTTTTTGTTCTTTTTTTCCATATTCAAAATAAATGTGAATTTGGAGAATAAAAACAACTGCAACAGAAACAACAATAACAACGTTTCAATTTTTTCTCATGATGCAATAAATAAAAATGAATTATTTTTAAGGTCTAGTATGTTAAAAATATTGTACATCTCAGAGATAACATAATACTCTAAAGGAAGCAGAGAATACAGGTTTAGAAGTTAGAGATTAAGGCCAATTGTAGTGGTCCATGCCTGTAATTCTAGCACTCTGGGAGGCCAAGACAGGAGGATCATTTAAGATTAGGAATTTCAGCTTGCAGTGAGCTATGATGATGCCACTCTAGCTAGGGCTGACAGAGAGAGACTGTCTCAAAAAGGGAAAAACAAAGTAGATATTTATGAAGGATATTGGGTTCTAATCCTGATGTTGGCACTTCATATTTTCCTGGTTCTTAACAAGGTTGTTGATCTCTCTATGCTTCAGTTTTCTGTCTGCAAAATGGGGATAATAGAGTGCTCGTGTAACCATAGAATGCAAAGAGATTAAATTATTTAATATGTGAAAACTTAAAAGAGTGTTTGGCACTTGCTAAATAACAAAACAAAAAAGTGTTTTACATTTTTTGCAAGCAGATACATTTACATTTTTTGCAAGAGATAATGTAAGCTCCAGAAAGGCTAGGGTTTTTAACTTTTTCATCCATTAATGGATCCAATTGTGCCTAGCCTAGAACAATGTCTGGCTCCTAAAATTATTCAGGTAAAATTTACATGTCATAGGTGAAATTACCCACTACATGATAAAGATACATGAGGAGCCTAAAACAGAGCTCCAAACTTATATTGATATTTTTTTCATACATGAAATACATTTTATAATAAAATCATTCATTAGAAATAAGGCTGCTACTAGCATATATAGGCACCTCTGAGCAAATTGGGTAAAAGGGAGCCTCTTCCTTCAAAAAAAGCAGCACTGAGCTATGGAATATAACTTTGTGAAAAGAATATCTCCGTTATCTGAGAACAATCTTCATACCTAATCACACCCTTCTCAATAGAGTAAGACTACTGAATATTGAAGATTAAGGTTAAATCAAGGAGAGAGAGAGAGAAAAGATGGCTAACAGTTAATAATGTCAGTGTCTAAATTAGGATTACTCACTTAAAATTGATATTTTCTAACTTCTACTTCTTTATTTTCTCCTTTAAATAGACATATTATTTCAAAATAGATGGGAAAATAGGAGAAAAATAGGAGTCCGTGTAGAAGTGTGTGGGAGGTGGGTGGTTTTAACTAAAGGAGGAGGGTAATGCACCTACCAACCACATATATACTCACTGCTTTTGAACTGAGTATTATTTAAAACAATAGCTATCAGTAATTTATGTCTTTTTTTCTTTTTATAGGGAAGATAAATCTTCTGTTTCATGCAAATGTCTGAAAAAATTCAAGTTATAAATAAATTTATAGAATTAAAATTTTTACTGTTTCTTTTTGTTTTAATTACATATCTTTAATAACTGAAGCTCCACCTTCTTTTTCCCTCAACCTAAAAAGAATGGATGTTTTTTACCCTGATCCTTTCTTTTCATATTCCTTCTGCTTTGACATTTCAAAATTTCCTTTTGGTTGGGTTCCCTTGATGAAGAACTATTGTGACTCTTTAGGGGTGTTGTTACATTGTTTTTCAATCTGCCAGAATTCTTGCATTAAATATTTTTTTATCTGGAGAAGTTATCACTTCTTGTTTTTGACTTTACTTTTGTTTAGATGGGACTTTTTCCCCTCTTAAGTGTTAGACTTCAGACTATATTAGGTAAGGCCTTTGTCTTTGCTTGTGGGTACTTTAAGATGGCCAAGGTTCTGAATAAATTCCTTAGGCATGGAGAGCCTAATGAATCTGGTTTTCTCCAATGCTAATTATGAGCACCACTAGAGCTGTAGGCTCTACTGGTGTTGTACTGTACATGTGGGTAGGTTCCCTGCTTTCTGCTTGGAGAGATGGAGTCTCTGGAATCTTGCCTTTTTTCCCAGCCTTGTGTATTTCTACCAGCAAGAATTGTGTTGAGATAGCCAGTTTCGTCTCTAGACCAGTAGGTGGCACTTGTGTATAAAAATTGGCCAAGTCCTGTACAATTGAATCAGCAAATGAGAAAATAAAACACATTGACCTCCCTGCCTGTATGTTGTGCTGGCAAGAGAGAGCTAGATGTGGTGTTTGTGGGAGCTATGCCTAACTCTAGTCTATCAGAAACAGTGCTCAGATGTCTCAGGTGCTGGCCTGGGCAATGGAACTCCTGGGGTGCCCTGTTTTGTTATCTGTCACCACCAAGTCTGATGCAGGGGACTGACCTACCATGGGGCTGTGTCACACAAGTCTGTGTCCAGGCTCCCTAGATGATGGCAAAAGCACCATCCCAGCAGGAGCTGAAGGTCAGTCCCCAGGCTGCTAGGGGAATATTGGGAGTGGTGAAATGTCTCCACCACCCCATAGAACTTGCTCACAGAATAATAGCAGTCCAGAATCCACAGTCTAGAAGATCGAAGTAGGGTTCAGGTTGCTGCCCCACCCTGGTTTCTGGCCAAGCCTTTAGACCACTCAGTAGACAACAGTGCTGAAGCAGCACAGAGAAAGCAGACTGAGCCTTCATAGCCAGAACAGGGAGAAGGGCTGCTGTTTCTGAAGAGAGCCAGGGGATGTCCTCTGCCCGCACTGAAGTTCCACAATCTCCTCTTAGTTTTGCCCACATAGGCTCTCTCTCCACTCAAGATCAGTTCACAGATTGCCCCTCCATGACTCCCAGTGATGAAATTGAATCCTGAAAACAGGTCCATAGACCCATTAATAAGCCCTTCAAGTCCAAGTGCCACCCTACCTAGGAAAAGCAGGCTGGTTTCCAACTGCCTAAGGGAACTGAAGCGAGCCTTTTGGAGTTTCACTGCAGTTTGGCGGGGGCAGGGGTGAGCAGGGACCTCTCTGAAAAAGCAGCCAGGTGGGCAGCTCCTGGGAACCTGCTAGCATGCATTCAGCTTCTGGTCCAAGAAGCCTCTGTTCCACCCCAGCTCACAGCTGCAGCAGGGAAACTCTACAGTGAGGCTTAGGAGATTTTCCAGGTTCTCATATTTTTCTGTCTTCTGGCCAGACTGGTCAGGCCAGGTACAGGGTAATTGCACTTCACCAGGCATAGCAGGACTAGACTACTAGCCTCCCCTGCCAGGACAGAAAGAATAGCTGCCTTTTCTGAGGTAAGAGGGATGTTTATGTTTATGCAGCAGCACAAAGACATTAAGCACTCTCCTGTCACTGCTGTCCATGTGGTCTCCCTCCCTCTTTACTCAAGATCACTTCACAAATTTCCCTTCCATGCCCTTAAATGATGTAATCAAGTCATGTGAATATGAGAACATCATCTCCAAAGATCTGTTCCTAGGCAGCCCGAGGCCAAGCACCAACCCTAACTAGGAAAGGCAAGCTGGTCTCCCACTGCCTAGAAGAAACTCAAGCCAGCTGCTTAGAGTTTCTCTACAGTTTGGTAGTCAGGAGAGGGAGAGAAAAGATCCCACTCTTCCTGGAAACAGGCAGGCTGGCAGCTCTGTGAAAAGCTGGTCAGGCGTGGAGCTTCTCATCCAAAAAAATCCTCACTTCCACTGCAGCCTGCAGCCACTATGGGGAAAATCTACCCAGGGGTGCACATTGCCTGGGTTCCCATCTCTCCACCTGTCTTAGTAGTGAGGTGGTAGGATTGGGGGAAGGGTTCCCAGTTAGTTCTGGGCACTGGTGTCTGGAGTTTAGAATCCTATAAAAATGCCATCTGGGCTCCCCACAGGACTCTGGGGCTCATAAGTGTCAAGGAGCTACTCTGCAGTCAAAACTGGAAAGGTTCCAGCCAGGAACTTGGTGCCTGGGAAGGTCTCCTGCTTACCTCTTCCCTGGGTCCTGGTTGAGGACTGCTCAAGTCACCACAGAAAAGCTCACACAGCGTTTTCTGGCTTCATCCTCAATGTTCTCCAACACCTCTCTATTGTCTTCACTTGTACTCCCTCTGATGATCTATTCAAGATAAAGGTTTTTGTTGGAGATCCTGCTTGTTCTCTGGAGAAGAAGCTTGTCTGCTTAATCTAGTCAGCCATCTTGTATTTATATGCAGTGGGGAGGTTCCTTAATAAATAGTACAGTAGAAGTATCACCTATTATAATCCAATTTTTTATCCATTTTTTAAATGAATGAAGTGGAGGAATAATTGAGTATTTTACACGAACTTAACCCTTTGCACTCAGATGTCGAATGTGGATAATGTCGAGTGGATAATGAGAAAAAAAGCAAGCAAGTGCAGAGGGTTAATAGGCAGGAAGGTGCTTCAAAAACACTTCTGAGATTTATATGCACAAAATCAAGAGCAAATGTCCTTATTTTGAAAGTGTTAGATACACCAGACATCTGAAGAAATGTTATATACCTAGAATATTTGGTATGTAACACTGTACAAGATGCAGCAGTATATCATTTTTTCAAATATAAAATAAGCAGACTAATACAATGGAGGACACATACACAAAAACTTGAAACAGAGCTGCCAGGTGAGAACAGTTTCCATTGTAGCAAAAAGTATTGTCCCTTGTTCTCCAAATAACCTCTCTATTTTTAGAATTTTTATAATTCACATTAAAAAATAAATCTGTATTGTCTCTAATAAATAATTTCAATGTGCATTGAAATTATTCTTTGTGATTAAAAATATTGAATTGTTTCATGTAATCAGTGTCTTCCAAGTCTTAGCATATACAGGAAGAAAAAATCCGTCTATTTTTGAATGTATCATTTTTCTCAATATCTATGGTTCTATAAGTATGAAAATACTGTTTACCAGCTTTCATAGTTTCAAAATAATATATCTATTAAGTAAACCTTTATTTACACAAAAAGAAACAATAAGACTAAAAATTATACATAAAAACTAAAGTTCTCTGAACTCATAAAATTTGTAATCTGGTTTCTCTCAAAAATTCAAGAATCATTCTGACTCCAGAGGGTAAAAAAACTATTCACAAAAGTCTTTTAAGTAATTAAAAGAGCCATTTTCATTTATTCTATGCACAAATGGGCCCTTTTTGTAATAAGATGATTTGTGATCCTTGTCTTCTTTTCATTTTAGGTTTGTACTAAAGTGTAATTTCTGGAAATTGCTGAAAGTGGAGCTTTAATATTTATATTTAACAAATGACTTAACCTCAATGTCTTCCTTAGCCTAGAATGTAGATAAGAAAAAAAAAACTTTACTATAAATTTCATTGCATAAATCCACACAGCAAAAAATAAGCCCCTTTTAGCAGCATTATCACATTTTTCTTAACTTGGTTATATATTAAGTTTAAAATGTTGTAATACAGAGGTGGAAGGAGTTTTGTTTGATTTTTGCTATTTTTGGAAATCATATTACTTTTCATTAATGTGCTTGATCTTTCCCTATGTACAGACTGAGTGACAAGGAGAAAATAATCCCCAAACCCATTAACACTCTGATCTCCAACACCATATGTTTCACAGTAATTTTGTGCCCATTCTTTTGGGTATTTAGTGTGATATAATTGAATAGATTTGGGGAAGAATGTCACCAACTTCTTGTGGATAAACAGATTGAAAATGCAAAGATTGGGAGCATGGGTCATATTTGTATCTGTAGTTATGTATATCTTTTATGATATTAAAATTTAGTCTATATTGAAAATGATTAAAATGTTTGCTCAAGTATCAGTATGAGAAGATACAAAGTGACATAGGTGACCAAGGAAGCATTAGATTTTAGACCTTTGTAAAGATCATTCATATTATGTGTATACATTTCAAAATTGACTTTCGGCAGCTAGACAAAAAATGTATAAGGAATTTTAAAATATTTCATCTATGTAGATGAGATCATATTGCTATTAAAAATAGGAGATAGCATTTGATGTTTAAGTATTTGGAATTATTTTATGAATTTACTAAAATCTTCAGAATCTGAGATAAAAAAAGTTCAACATCATCAAGGTTTGGGAATTTATGAGATAAAAATCATAACAGAAATTTTAGAATATTCTTTCAATTATTAATTATAAGCTAACATTTATTTTTGAAACAAATATGTGTGTGTATGTTTCTGTGTTGGTGTTTAACGAGTTGTTTTCATAGGGATTTTTTTCATTTTGTTAACAAAGAAAGTACAAATTTCTTTTCTGAGAGCTATTTAATTAATCCAGAACTTCAGCATCATGCTTGTCTAATTCTTTTTTTTTTTTTTTTTTTTTTTTTTTTTTTGAGACAGAGTCTTGCTTTCTTGCCTAGGCTAGAGTGAGTGCCGTGGCGTCAGCCTAGCTCACAGCAACCTCAAACTCCTGGGCTCAAGCAATCCTACTGCCTCAGCCTCCTGAGTTGCTGGGACTACAGGCATGCACCACCATGCCCGGCTAATTTTTTGTATATATATATTTTAGTTGGTCAATTAATTTATTTCTATTTTTGGTAGAGACAGGGTCTCACTCAGGCTGGTTTTGAACTCCTGACCTTGAGCAATCCGCCTGCCTCGGCCTCCCAAAGTGCTAGGATTACAAGCGTGAGCCACCGCGCCCGGCCTCTAATTCTTTTTTAATAGTGGTGGACCCTAAATTCCCCTGGTCCTACAGCATGATGCTGAAATCAGAACTGCCCCTCATAGGAAATGCCTGTCAATAATTGATATCTAAATTGAACTGAATAAAAGTAGTCAATAAAAATTTGCAGTGATGTAGTTAAGTAGGCAAGAAAGACCTTATTCAAAACTACTGCAAGAAGGATCAACACCACGGCAATAAAAAAGAGAAACTGAACTCAGCTCCACTGAAACAAAAGGTGGGAGGATTTTTAAACTCTGAAAAGAGCCAATGGAAAAATAAAGATGACAGGACATTAAGGGAGAGGTTGATGAATGTGATTAGGTGATCTGTGTTTCCTAATTTTTGCTTATTCGTGTTAGAATCCTACTCTCCCATAGAAACTGGGAGATAGGGGCTCTATCTACTTAAATGATTAAATTTCAAAAGAATGGCTTCCAGGTCTTTGATAAAGACATCTCTTGGGTTACAAACTGACAAGGGGCTGGGAGAAAATTTTTATATCAAAGGGGCAGAGAAAAAATGAGCAATTACATGTTTTCTAATGTAAATTCTCTGTGAAAAGGGAGGTCTGGTGACTAGAATGAGGAAGAAGCCTGTCTAAAGTTTAATCAAGCTGAGGGGAATGAATTTAAAGCCATCTTAGTACCAAAAGTATATAAGTATGCCCAAATTCTTCTTGTAAGGTATACTAATTTCATGATCAAGTATAAAATAACAAATTCCAAACATGTCAGTGTATAAAAGACTGGAACAGGAAAACAGAACAGGGAATAGAAGATTGCCTGAATACATTTCAAAAATCACAATTACAGGACTTGTTCTGTGTTCAAAGTTCTTTGTGTGCTTTTGGCTGAAGAATGATCAGAAACACCAAAGTAAGGCAAGCAGAGGTGAAATTTATTTGGGTGCGGGTGGAGAGATAGGATTATAGAGCAAGAACAAGATACATATGCCACAGATGGTAACCAGACCCCTTTTCATAGCAAAAGAGAAACCTTGGTTATGGTCTGGGTCTTGTTTTATAGTGTCCAAATAGGGACCTCCTGTGGTCCAGACATCATCATGGAACCACGTTGACAGACAGTTGAGAGCTATATGACCTGAGTCTTACTGTGCAGGTGGATCTCCCATGAGCCTCTCTAAAAGCCTGTTGTTCTAGGTCATTTTCCAGACTCAATCATACCTATGCTACTTGGCCCCTGGGCTATAGAGTCCTCTGCATTCTTTTGCAGTTGGTGCACTACATTCTGATTGGCAAATTCATAGAGCTTCCCTCCTCCCCCAGGTATGATAGTCACTTGTCTTGCCCCCTAGGGGGAGCCAGAGGTCCCTAGCTGTCTACCTAACATACTAATTTAATAATCAAGTATAATACAACAATTTCCAAATATATTAGTGTTAAAAAGACTGGAACAGGAAAACAGAATGGGAATAGAAGATTGCTTGAATACATTTCAAAAACTACAATTACAGGTATATTTGTAATTACAGGTGTATATGTAATCAAAGAACATACAAATATTGATAGGACAAGCCTATTTAAAGGCTTTAAATGTAATAGACAGAATACAAATATACAAAGAATAGAGTCTTAGAAGTAGGCTTTATCATTTGACATTTAAGACTAAAAAATGGGAAAGTAATTAATATCTTGAAAATTTTTTAGTATTTGCATTTCTAGAACTTTGGATTGATATCCAAAAACTGAAATGCTTAACTCTGTACTGAATAGAATATGGGGAAGAAAATTGGTACACTAGAAACAACTAATATTAGTAGCATAAATATATCAATTCTAACATAGAAACTGTGATTTAGTCACATATTTTTAAGTATACAATTATGAACACCAAATGACATGTAACATTGAATTTTGACTGGGGATTTCTGGGCACAAAATGCATTATCCAGTTATTTGAGCAGTGAACTAACAGGGTTGCCAAGTTATATTAGGCAATTTCACAGTACTCAAAGGGCAATTTAAAATTTCACTGCTTAAACTGAACTGTAAATTATAACCAAAAAGTGTTAGCCTATCCCTTTGCAAGGCCTTTTTATTATATCATCAATTTTCACAAATCAAAGACAATTGTGAATAAAGTTGACCTATATATAAGAGATTGTAATTTGTAGAAGCAAATATGTCTATAAGATCCCTTTTTCCACATATATTGTTAAAACTGATATAAAAAGTCGTGGTTACATATTTCTACAAAGTAAATAATAAACTTCTTAAAAAAATTAGATTCACAAGTACTGAAAATAGTAGTTGAATTTTATTGATATAAATGCTTGAAGCTAAATCCTGCATTATCTAGGATTGCCTTAGCCAACCTTTCCTGCAAAAAAGAGGGTGAGCAACTGCTTACCTGATAACACTCAGTGTGTATTTGTGGAGATGGGTGTAGGAGCATGGTGGTGAGGAGGGCATCTCAGGAAAGCAGAAATTAGGGTAAAAGGAAAGCAATGCAGCAAGAGAGGAGCACATGCCACAGCAATGCAACATCACAATGATTGCAACTGTCATGCAAACTTTTACCAGAGACTACTGAAATCACTGAGTCTCAGACAGTCCCATTGTGGATGGGTAAAAGAATCTGGACTGGTGGGTGCTAAAACATTGTCAGTGGTCTCTCCTTATTTGGTATTATACAGACAAAGGCCGTTGGCCCCCTGAAGGTTTGCTGCAAGATGAACTCACAATAAGACAGATTAATATTTAAAAAGAAAAAGGGATTAAAATTAATTTACCATGTGCACAAGAAGGATCACAGAGTGATTGTCCAATATCCCAGTTGGGTCCAGAAGCTTATACACCCTCTTAAGATTACAGAAATAGGGGCTTGGATGCTGGTAAAACAGGTTATAGAAGGGGATGAGGAGGATTCTATTGAGGGGCAACAAATGATTACCAGGTAGAATGATTAATAGGGAACAGAATTTAGCTTGCAAATCGTTTTCTTGGAATTTAAATGATCTTTGGAGACGGTCATTGTCTTATAAAGGGGTCTAATCAGGTGTGATTATATTCTTGGTCATGGTCTTTTTTCCCTTAATGGATGTTGAGATAACTGGTTAGGAAACAAGGACAATTGTTCTCTGTGAGTCTGTCCTCTCTTTATGTAGTTAGGAAAAAAAAAGTCTTCCAAAGTCTGCTCATCTCTAAGGGTTTTTAATTCAAAACACTTACTATACCAGGGATCCATATTTTGGGGTGAAATGCCCTGAGGTCCTTTAGCATTGATAGTGGGTTTCCTTGGTCTGTGGTTCTTTGTAGTCCAGTGACCTATCAAGTAATAAAACATTTAGATCCCCAGCCCAATATTTACTATATTATCTATCTAATGATGGAACAAGAAAAGAATAATGATGATAAATGTTAGGGAAAGAAATATTGAGAGACTCACAGCTACTGGTGTGGCATAATAATTAAATCTCTCTGAATAGATACTATCTGCTCAGGCAACAAGAAAAGTTCATTTAAATAATCAGGTTTTTCTCTCTGGAGGAGGAACACTACCTTGCCTACTGTTCTATCATTTGTCACCTGTTTTCTGCCTTGAGTTGTCCAAGAAGATATTTAAGAAAAAGAGAGAAAAATTACACTGGTGAGTTCTAAGAGTGTCTATCATAATCATCTCTGCTTCATATTTGTGTTACTCAAGCTTTTTCTCCTGATAGGAGCCTCAGCAATCTGTTTAATATATATTGAATCTTGCCATTCATCTAAATAAATCAAGTGCTTTCAATGGTTTCCCATCACTCACTGAAACAAATAATTATGGGAAATAGTGAGCACACCAAATAACATACATCTTTAATTTGATTTGATTTTGACCTCTGAATAGTTTTCTAAACCTCATCTCATTCCATTCTCTGTCATTTACTACCCTCTAGTAGCTTATATGCTTTAAGTATATTTAACTATGGGGGCTATTTGATAGTTAGGGGGTTTTGTTTTTCTTTATGTCTAAAAACCCCTTTTTCTACTTGGTGTTGCTACGTAAGTACTGATTGCTTTTCATTGTTTAGGTCTCCGCTTGCGTTGTTTTCCCAATGATACATTTTTCCTAGCCATGACAGTTAATAGGAACACTTGTCATAATTCTTCATCACTGAATTGTGTTAGTTTCACCTAGAGTACTTACTGTGACTTTTTCCTAAGTTTAAAGAAATTCTTAATCTTCTCTCTCCTTCTATTAAATATTTATTACCTTTCAATTTCAGAATATTCCATCCAAAATCTGAAAATTCACATTGTATACTTATATGTGTGTGCAAGAAATAAAAATATTAAAGAATAAACTCTACTTTTTATGAGATTTGATTTATGGAGTATGATGCATTTCTCTCTATGCAACTAGCAAAATTTGGAACTGTAGGAGAAAAAACTAAACACAAATCAACTGGAAACAAAAGATATTGTTTTTTGGTTTGTTTCTTTCATCTTATTTTTCCACCATACTACAGAGAGAATTTTGAGTATTCTAATTTTTAATGAGAAAAAATATAGTACATGCATAGCATTTGCAACTTATAACAAAAATGTCATAGATTTTACACTTCAAAATATTAAAATTTTCTTGGGTATCTATTTGGAGCACCGATAATCAGGAAATAAGGAAATTGCTTCCTTCTCTGGTCTTGGAAATAAAATAAAAAGTGGAGAATTAATCAAATTATGTAAGTGAGTATAATGTGAGTTTGCTAAAATCTGCCCTTGGAAAATAGAGCAACTCAGTATTCTTGAAAGCCACGGTCATTTTAAAGTGGTCATTTTTCCATCTGAAATGTCAACATTAATTTACACTCATGAATTATTATAATTCCATGAATAGTTATCTTGTCATTTTTTAAATCACTTTGTTTAATTTCAAAAGATTTTCCTCAGTGTTCCCTATTCTCATTGAGTTTCTGGATATAGGTTCTCAAGCTCTCTCTCCACTATTTATGTACAGTTATGTGATGCTTGACAACAAGGATGTATTTTGAGATTTGTTGTTAGGCAATTTTATCATTGTGTGAACATCATAGAGTGTATTTACACAAGCCTAGATGGTATAGCCTGCTACACATCTAGGCTATATGGTATAGCCTATTGCTCCTAGGCTACCAAGATGTAAAGCATGTTACTATACTGAATAAGTTCTGAACATACAAACATTACAATAAAAATATTATATGGTATCATAATAATTTGGGACCACCATCCTATATGCAGTCTGTCATTGACTAAAATAGCTCTTAGGGAGACAAGTTTTCAGAGTGTTCTTCACACAGTTAATATCAAGAAGATAGATTACATATCATTTACTAACTTCTCTATGCATTGAAGAGATTGACACAGATGTAGATAACTATTCTGAACCTGAAATGTGTGGGCTGAATACAATTCACTTCTAAGTTGTAGTCTCCATGATAAATATTAAATCCATGGCAGTTTAAGATTGCATAGAGTTATTTTGATGTAGTGTTAATCTGCCATTTGTATATGGAATTCAAAATAATTTTCTTTTTACTGAGATTTTTTTAGGGTAAATCTATGCACTGTGAACAGTTTTATAAAATATACAGTCCTAAACATTTTCATCATAAAATGAACATCCACTCTGTAATGAATCATCATTGATATCCCCATAATCTACTTCAATGTATACATACAGGACTCTCTATTCATTAAAAGTCGAATATGATTTTAATTAAATTCACTGCTTATTTGTACATTATGTTGGGATTTAATATTTATCATGGAGACTACAGCTTAGAAGTGAATTGTATTCAGCCCACACATTTCAGACTCAGAATAGTTATCTACATCTGTGTCAATCTCTTCAATGCAGAGAGAAGTTAGTAAATGATACATAATCTACCTTCTTGATATTAACTGTGTGAAGAATACTCTGAAAATTTATCTCCCTAAGAGCCATTTATGACTTGAGATAAATTGATTTTAGCATTTACATGATTTAGATATTTTTCTACACAATTATGAACCTTACAAATGCTTCTCATCTGTGAGAGAGATTTTAAAAATGACTCAATATTTCCAAATTATTACAATTTTGCAGTTTTTTTTTAAAACAATGTGACTTCATTTTGGATAAAGAATCCCTGTTACGTTTTCCCTCAAATTTAAAAATCTTTGCAAAATTGCCAAACAATTTGTACATGTATTATGTATTTATGTACATATGTATGTGTTTCTTATTAATATTTGAATAATTGTGTGCTACACTTATTTTTATAGATGTAAACTATCATATAACCGTAACAGAATTTGTAGAAATAAATGAGTACAGATAACTTGCAGGCTATCTACAATCTGTAAAATCATCACCTTGTCTTTGCTATTTCGTTTCATTTCACCCCTTAGTTTAGGAACAAATATGTCTACAAAATTTGTAGATCCAATGATTTTAATATGAGCTTTAGTCTAAGATTAAATTATATTAACCCGACCATGCATAAATGAGCCTACACTTTCAAGCTTATCTATTCTTTTTGCTGTGTAGATTTCTGTGAGAATGAAGTGTTGACTTAGACTGCCTTGATCCATTTTGTCATCTTTGTAAATTCCAAACCCAATTTTCTGATCCAATAGAAAAGATAATCTTCTGTAAAATCCTTCCTAATCTCTAAGTCTCCTCTGAACTCTTATGCAATCACATTCTTAATTTATTGGGAGCTGTGGTAATTTTTCATTGACACATAAATTTTCTATTAGAACTTTTACTTATACTGACAAAAAAATCAGTACTTAAGGCATGTTATGGCCCTAATGCCCTCCTCCCCCAAATTTATGTGTTGGAAATTTAAGCCCCAGTGCCACAGTGTTGGGAACTGTTGAGGTCATGAGGGTTTGACCCTCATGAATGAATTAGTGCCATTATAAAGAAAGGCTTGTGGGAGTGGGCTCACTCTCTTCTGCTCTTCTGCCTTGTAAAGGCATAGCATTCATCCCCTACCGGCTCTTCCATCTTCCACTATGTGAGAACGCGGTAAGAAGGCCCTCACCAAATGCAGGCACCTTGATCTTGACCTTCCTGTCTTTCAGAAGAGTGAGAAAGAATTTGTTCTTCATAAATTACTCAATCTCATGTATTTTGTTATAGCAGCATAAAACAGATCTAGATGGAACATATGCTAGTCAAAAGGTGATAAACTATATTTTCTGTAATGCATCTTATATTAAAACATAGTTTATCTCTCAATAAATGGAAAATGTATAAAAATGATTCTTTCTGTATCATGTCTATTTCTGAGTGTGGAAATTGATAGAATTCCATTTAAAGTAATTATAATATTTCAATTATGTGAATTATAAAGGGGAAATAATAATTTATTATTTTAATTACAGTTGTTGTTAGAATCATCATCATCATTATTATTATAAGTCCAACCATTCAGTTAATTACCTTGAATGAAATAAAAGATAACTACTTTTTTTGCTCAAGATATCTTTCCAAGAACTTTTAGACATAAAATGTTACTATTTTCATTAGGACATTAGACTGTGTTTACCATACTTCAATCTCATCAGCTGGAAATAAAATCCTAGGCAGACATTTATTTTTCTTTAGCATTGTGATATCATTAAATTTTTGTCTTCTGCAGGTATTATTGAGATTGATTGATACTAAGTATGTTTTTTAATTCAATTCTGTAAATTATAAATTTAATTTAGTCCATATTTTTATTACTTTCTTCTCCAATTTCTATTAGATATATACTACAGCATCAGAATTTATCCTGCATGCTTTATACAAAATTTATATATTTATTACAAATTCATATTCTCTTTGTCCTATGTTCTATGGTATGATATTCAAAATGTGAGATTCTCTTTTCAACTGCAGTTAAGGAAGAGTTCATCTCATTCATTAATTTCCAGGAATTTATGTTTAATTCCAAGCTAGTTGTTTTTCATTTGTAAAATCTACCTCTTCTGGTTTCGTGTTTATTTACCTTCCTTTTATACATCTTCCCAATGTTAAAGGAAGTTTTTTTTGTTTGTTTGTTTTGGGGTTTTTTTTGAGACACAGTCTCACTTTGTTGCCCAGGCTAGAGTGAGTGCTGTGGCGTCAGCCTAGCTCACAGCAACCTCAAACTCCTGGACTCAAGCAATCCTGCTGCCTCAGCCTCCTGAGTAGCTGGGACTACGGGCATGCGCCACCATGCCCAGCTAATTTTTTCTATATATATATATTAGTTGGCCAATTAATTTCTTTCTATTTATAGTATAAACGTGGTCTCGCTCTTGCTCAGACTGGTTTCGAACTCCTGATCTCGAGCAATCTGCCCGCCTCGGCCTCCCAGAGTGTTAGGATTACAGGCGTGAGCCACCATGCCAGGCCAGAAGATATTCTTTTATTAATCACTGAAATGTGTTTGATTATCAAACTATATTTACAAGCCTC